>NW_027397099.1:11191405-11473418 GCF_003265705.2 Callorhinus ursinus
GGTAGCTCTATTTTCAACTTTTTGAGGAACCTCCATATTGTTTTCCAGAGTGGCTGCACCAGCTTGCATTCCCACCAACAGTATAGGAGGGTTCCCCTTTCTCCACATCCCCGCCAACATCTGTCATTTCCTGACTTGTTAATTTTAGCCATTCTGACTGGGGTGAGGTGGTATCTCATTGAGGTTTTGATTTGGATTTCCCTGATGCTGACTGATGTTGAGCACTTTTTCATGTGTCTGTTGGCCATTTGGATGTCTTCTTTGGAAAATTGTCTGTTCATGTCTTCTGGCCATTTCTTCATTGGATTATTTGTTCTTTGGGTGTTGAGTTTGATAAGTTCTTTATAGATTTTGGATACCAGCCCTTTATCTGATATGTCTTTTGCAAATATCTTCTCCCATTCTGTCGGTTGTCTTTTGGTTTTGTAGACTGTTTCTTTTGCTGTGCAAAAGCTTTTTATCTTGATGAAGTCCCAATAGTTCATTTTTGCCCTTGCTTCCCTTCCCTTTGGTGATGTTTCTAGGAAGAAGTTGCTGTGGCTGTGTTCTCTTCTAAATTAATAATACATTTTGTCATGGAGATGTTTTGTACTTTTTCATTATATTTTATAACATCTCATTTCTTAGTTACTGATTAGATATGTATGTGTTAATTGGTTATTGATTGATGTGTGTGTGTGTGTGTTTTCAGCTCAAATCCCAGGACTGCACATTTAATACTGCTGATTTTTTTAAAAGTATATTTTATCATTGCAGGTTTCATTTTTGTGCTATTTTTTATTTAACATTTACTACTATCATAGTAAGCAAAATCCCTCATGAACTTTTTGATGGACCCAAATGGCATTGTGGTTCACAGTTACTGACAGTGGAAAGTGAGTGTTTCTCATATCCAGAAAAAAATGGCACAACAGTGTGATGAGAGCCCAGTACAGTTTATGTGTCCCTCCCCCAGCCGGCCTCCAAACTGGGTGATTCCTAATGAATGTCAGAAGTCCTCATTATTTCAACTTCTATTTTCATTTTAAGTGAGACATCATATATATTTCACATTGGTATAATTGAACACAGAGAAAAATGCTGTAGTAAGTACTGTCTTTGATGTGAGTCCCAGCAACTTTTAAATTCAAGGGTGTGGTTAGATGTACATTTAGCTAGTCAGGCCCAGCAGCTAGCAAGTCAGGCTCTTTTGAAAGCTTGCAGTTTGTCTCTTGGGCTATGCAAGCCAAGTAATGAAGAATAACATCAGGAATTTCATTGAGGGTGACATTTAGGGCATTCTGTTTTGTTTTGTTTTGTCGCAGTCAAATACCTAGAGACCACTTTTCTTAACTAGACAAAATTGTAGCTAGAAAATCCTTAATGGTCCATGGAGAAAGGAATGATACAGTACAAAGTCTTGCTTTAGTTGTTATTTTAAATCTGGACATTATTTTACCAGGATCAAGAAAGAGTTTATGGTTTATTTTTATGGAATAAAAGGTCCACACAGTTCTCAATACATGTTCTAAGCCCAAAGCAAGGGTCTCGTAAGGTTTGTGAATGATGAATCCAGAATTCCAAAGGTCATTGCAGGGTTGTAAACTCACATTCCTTTTGGCATCAAAGAAATAAGCTGGTTTTAAACATGTTTCAAAAGTGCATTGACGAATAGGCAATCTAATTGTACTGTAAGCAAAGGTCAGTGACTTAATGTGCTAATTACAAAGCATTTTAATCCTGTTCTCAAATTGGAATAAGTCCTAGCAACATTGGTTAACTTACATCTAAAGATGATATGCATTTAAATGTAATAAAAATGAATTTCTCATTTTAAAATATCTATGTAAAATATATATGTGTGTATATGTGTGTATGTCTTCTCTCATTTTAGCTATTTCACAGTAGTGATTTTTACTTTCACTATTCACACTTTTTTTTTTTTTTGCTTTAAACATTTCTCTTGGTTCTTGGTTCTACATAAAACATATTTAAGTAAGCAGTTGTTTTTCAGCACTCATTTGTAATCACCATTGTGATATGAAATGATTAATGACTGCCCTTCTGTTTAAAAACTAGCCCTATAGTATATAGGCATATCGTGATAGGCATGTATTTCTTGTGGAACACAGCCACTGGGCAAAGGGCTTTTCAGATATTAAGCTGACCTATGATTACACTTTATTGCATTTTAGCTTTTGTCTGAGTCATGTAATTGACATAGTTTTTTATGTATTAATCTATTGATTAATTGATTCCCTTCTTGTTAAAAAAGAATGCGTGCTTTTGATTAGATCTTTCCTATTGGTGGATTTATTGGAAATCTCTACTGGCAAGCTCAGTACAATAGGTTTCTTCCCAAGAATCTCTAGTCTGTATGGGTGAACAACCAGCTGATGAGATAGTTGGGAATGAAAATACATAGCTCGGAAAGTGTTTGTTGTAGTCACTTGGTTAAGAGCAGGAGTTTGGAATCAGGGTGGCAGGCTATTTGATATCGAGTCAACTAGATGTATAACCTTAGCCCCACTACACCCATTTAGAAACTAAGGCTCAAGATGTTTGTATGGGTTTGTACATACTACATAGCACGTAGTATGGTAACTGACAACAGGTAAAAATCTGAAAAGAAAAAAGCAAAGCAAACAAAAAAAACCAATCTGTAAGCCCTATTAAAGAACTCTCTGATGCATATAGCTCCAAAAACTGTTCAGCTTCTTCATGGATGTCCCTTTTCTAAGTCTGCCAGGTGCCATCTTGGCCCCAAATATGTCTGCCTCTTAGAGTATAGACAGAGAAAGGGTATTTTGATGAAGTGACTTCTACAACAGCACCTGTACCTTGAACATCTTCAGAGAAGTCATATCACTGACCTTCATAGAGTTTCTAAAATATAATGCTATTTCATTTGCTCATTCAAAAGGATGCTAAACCTTTCCTATCAACTGTTATTAGGTTCATTAATATTGGGGTGGAATCAGAGAATGAGGCCAGTCATTGTGTGTGCAGTCTGTCTTCATTAGAGGTGGACAAGAGATAACAGGAAGTGATGGAGGGGGAGAGGGGTGTAGGAACACAACAGATGGAGTTACGAGGGACAGTCAAGAGTCGTAATAAGAACAAGCTGTCTTTAACATTTTTTGAGCTGACCAGGTTCCTGATAAAAGAAACAGAATTACCAAACATTTGTGATGTGTAATAGCTTATGCATGTGGTGTGTATGTATTTGAATATCTCAAAAGCAAGTTTACTGTATTCACCTAAGCATATTAAAGCTTACCATAGGTGAAAATACAAATCTAAAAGAAAGAAAACCAAAACATAACCTAAAAGCAATGACAGACCTTCATAAACTAGTAATAGTTGAGAACCAAGTTAGAAAAATGGAAGACAAATGGGGGCAAAATAGTTAGTTTAGCCAATCCGTGAAATAGCATAATAGATTTGTCAGTGGTGGGGCCAACAGGTTGACTCTCGGCTTCCTTTTATCCATTGTGAAGTATAGAAGCTGATTACTAGTACAAATCAGAGCATCCTTCAGATAAAACAGACCAGTTCATCCCAAGAAATTTGGTTACTGGCTCAGTGTTGCAAATAGTTATTTATACCTCACCATTTTCTCCCTGAAGGACATTAGGCAATGGAATGAGCAACATCCCCAACGCTAGCCATGTAATATCACACGGAGGTGTTTCATAAGGCTTTTAATTTCTAACATTCCTTAATGTAGGTCAGAGAAGTGCCACTATTGCATGTAAAGTACAATTCATTGGAATGAACTCTGCTAACTCTACTGAAGGGGAAGGAATGTTCGTGGGGAACGTACTGCTCTTGAATCTTGTGTTTCTGTAGAGTTTATTTAGTCATTGGGATTAGAGTATTCAGGGCAGTGATTTTCACATAGTTTTAAATTGCCTTGCCTTCTTGTCAAACCATGTCTTACATAAAAAAAAAAAAAACATTTAAAGTTGATAAATTTGAGGCTTCAGCCTTATGCTTTGGGCCATGTAGGTCCACATGGTTCCTCACTCTCCATGTCCTGAGGCATCTCCTGACATATTGCCACAGACTGCCCCTGGCCCAGGGTTGTGCCATATATTTATATATACATAATGCCTGTGATTTAGCATTTGTGTGTGTGTGTGTGTGTGTGTGCGCACGCATATATATGTGTGTGTTTAATTAAAGATACATACAAGTAGAAATAATGTTTGGTGAATCCAGACCTTCACCTGTACCTTCCACACATAGTGTTGTCAGTTAACAGACATACTTCTATTTAATATAAATCTCATACTGACTCTGAGATACTGTTGTTGCTACTGTGAGGGTAAGAGAAGTAAAATTATTTGTTTAAAGTCATATGATGTTTAATTGCAAAGCCAATATTGGGGTTGGGAACTGACTTCAAAATCCTTATTCTTTCTACTATACCATGTTGTTGAATTGCATGGCAAAGCTAAATGGTGAGGCACTCAGACCACAGGTGCTCATGCAATGCCTTCTAATGCATCTGTTTTTTTTGTTTTTTTTTTTGCTCTTTATCCTTGAAATTGTCATAAAAGATATTAATGGCAGAGTTCAATGGCAGTAATTAGCCACTTGAAATAAAAAGTGCATAACAAATGAGACCTTTTGTAGCCATTTTCCTCTCCAATCTCACCGTTAACTCAGCACACCCTCGATGCCGGTTTCCAGTGTGTGTCTACTATAGTTGCTATTACTATTAATGAGACTTATATGAGCTCACAAAAGAAATAGTGGAATCTATTAAATCAAAATTATGGATGCTTTAATAATGCTTCCTTGTGAGTGAGCACACTGCATCCTGGTGATTCCTATTGCATAGCCAACAATCGTTTAAATGCTGGGTTATTTGTGGGCATATGCTCCATCTGTCAGGTGTCACAGAAACCTAAGGACATAAAAAGTCCTTCTACCACCTAATGGTTTTCATCTGTTTGGTAAATTCAGGAGTTGACCCTTTAGAAGAGATAGCTAACAAGGACACAGATCAGGTGTTAATTTGGAAGATGTTAACAAAGACAGGAAGCAAAACTGTCTATTAATTAGTATGAAGACTTTGGAAAGGAATGTGAAGTATTGGAAATTAATGGGCATATTTGGGTTCAAATATCTGTTCTCCTGTTTGTTGTCTTCTGATTTAAATAATCTACCAAAGGATCGATTTTCAATAAGTGTTCATTCTATTTCCTTCTTCTCATATTTAGGGCATAGATTTTTTTTTTTTCTACTTCCAAGGAGATACCAACAGAATTCAGGAGAAAAAGAATAGAATATTTATTTGAAATGGAGAAAAATGATTGGAAAGAAATGTATACACGCACACACAAGCACTCGTACCTTTGGAATTCAAGCCCAGAACTCCATGATCCTGCTTCTTACTAGCTTGTGTGTCCTGCAGTAGATGATTTACTACTCTGTGTTTCAGATTTCTCATCTATAAAATGTGAATAATAAAAACCATCATGGAGAGTAAGGATGAAATGCACATGTTAATCAATTAGAATAGTACATGGCACATGGTAGGTTCTATATATTCAGCTTATTCTGCCAAGACCTGACCTGATCTGGTAACAGTCATCTTTGAAATAATAATGTTAGAGATTTTGTGCTGCTTTGCAGCAGCAACCCCCCCCCCCCGACTAAGAATACTTCAAAAGCCAAATCATTTATGGGGTAAACATTTACTTAACTGTGAGTCTTAATTTTAACATTTCATTTCATGACATATATCTCCCCTAAGGAACAGTATATTGCACTTTTGTAGAAGAAAATCCTTTTAAAAATTATGTTTTATGATGCTTTGAAATACATATGGGATAATTCCTCTGTGATTAGGCAAGATGCATTAATTATTTCCTAATGAGGTCAAATGAAGAAAAAATAAAAATAAAACAAAGGTAATGTAATATCACATTATTTTCCTTCTGTAACTAAAACCATCAAAAGCACATACCTAACAAGTAGAAATAATTATTCTCCTCCAAATGGTGGCTTGGTTTGGTGAAAGGTGAGCCTTTTGATTTTGAGCTATTCAGTGTTGTCTATAATAATACATTATTCCATTGAGATTTTGTCCTTACTGGGATAAGGAAAAACTGTGAATCTTCTGATTGCCATTAGCTTCTTGAGGTTCTATTAAAACAGCAAGAACAACAAAAAAACTTCCTTGCTCTTTTTACTGTGTTTTGTCTTGTTATTTATTCAGCCGGGCCATGTCTGATAGGCATTTGATGGTGTTTCCACCCCATGGTCTCACCTGCTTTAATTGGACAGTGGCGGTTTTCAATTAGTGTAAGCTCAGCTTCTTGGACTGCCTTTGCAATTTCTCTCATATATTGTAATTATGTGTGTACCTCAATGTGTGAGACTATAAACATATGCTATATATTTGAATAAGAGTGCTGTCAACACTTTATTTTAGAAGTGTATTAATTATGACTGAATAATAATGTGGATGCTAATGCAGAGCACCATCCTCTGCCTGGTTGATATTTACATTACCAAATGCATTTCATTCTCAGAAGAATGAATTTTAAAGTAAGGAACAATTAGCAACTCTATGGAAATCATATATTAAGGGTGCCTTACAAATAATCCTCCTCAAGACAGCTCACAGCTCTTTATTTTAAATTGTTTTTTTGCCCAAACAGGCAGAGCTGTTAAAAATAGAAGGTTGAATTGTATTTAGAGTTGCAGCAGCTAAAGATGACTGCATGACTAGATAAGATTTTTAAGTGTGTATAGCTCTTTTTTTTTAATGGAAACTAATATCCATTTATCTTGATTATATTGCTCCATCAATCACCAAGATTCTGTATATTTATGAGTACAGTTTTTGAGTATGATGCTCTTTGACCTTCACATGAGCACATACTGATGATGCCTGGGAAGGTGATTATTTTCAACAACTTTCAGTAGTCCCGGTAGATGTTAGGGGAGGGAAAGGGATTCTTTTATTAAACATCCCAGGTACTTGTGTATCTAGGTGAGCCTTTAAATTTGACCTGACATTTAACTCTGTAAGAACCATATGAATCTGCTTTGTCCCATAACAAGAGGTTGGGTTTGGAATCTGTGTGCTGGGCACATAGTAGAAACACTATAAATATTTGTTGACTCTATTTAACAATAGACTATATGGACAAATATGAATACTCTATTACTAGATAAATTAAGTGTTTTAGTATTCAGGACATGGATATCTGAATGTCCCTAAAAAATGTTTGGAGCCTAAAGTTGATTATTCCTAGCAAAAACAACTTGAACCATTTATTAAAATTAGCATTTGTTGTTGTTGGATAAAACAATTCCACCTGAAATTTTTCAGGATTTAAAAGAAAAATCACAGAAATAAATTACTTCTTGATTTCTTAATCAGTGGCTCTTAAAGTGTGCCTACACTAATAATATTAGCATCACCTGGAGCTTTTTAGAAATGCAGTTGCTTGGACCGCAACCCCAAATTGCTAAATAGGGTCCTGAAATCTGTGTATTTACTTATGATTCTGATACTCAGTAATGTTTGTACTGCTCAAGTATATATATGAAAATGTGTTCATACCTCTTTCCTCTAGCCATCTAGATAGATTGCCAGAGCTTTAGAATAACCTGACATAATATTTACCTGAAATTTCAGATGAATGCCCCATGTCTCAGAAGGATTGCTTTAATGTGCAAATTATTGTTAAGTTTGCTTTAGATAAGGACATTTTGGGCAGGGAACTTGAATATGCTAGCTTTGTGCTATGTATTTGATCTATAGTATTTCATTTAATATTCACAAAATTTCAAATAGCTCATTTTCCCATTTGTAAAACTTGCCTCATATTGAATCAAGATGAGTTTGATTTTCTTGTGGTCACACACTGAAACTTCCAAACCTAGGTTTTATGATGCTCACCCTCTAATTTTTTTAAAAAAACTTTTTACTTACTTATTTACTTATTTATATTATTTTTTAACCTTTAAAAAATATTTATTTATTTGACAGAGACACAGCAAGAGAAGGAACACAAGCAGGGGTAGTGGGAGAGGGAGAAGGAGGCTTCCCGCTGAGCAGGGGGCCTGATGTCGGGCTCGATCCCAGGACCCTGGGATCATGACCTGAGCCAAAGGCAGATGCTTAACGACTGAGCCACCCAGGCGCCCCTATTTTTTAACATTTTATTTATGTATTTGACACAGAGAGAGCACAAGCAGGGGGAGCAGCAGAGAGAGCTGCAGAGGGAGAGGGAGAAGCCAGCTCCCCACTGAGGAGGGTGCCTGACTTGGAGCTCAATCCCAGGACCCTGGGAGCATGACCTGAGCTGAGTCGAAAGTAGACTCTTAACTGAGCCACCCAGGTGCCCCTATTATTTATTTTAGAGAGCAAGCAAGCAAGCAAGCAAGTGGTGGGAAAGAGCAGAGGAAGAGAGAGGATCCTGAAGTAGTCTCCCCACTAAGCATGGAGCCCAACTTGGGGCTTGATCCCAGGACCCTGAGATTATGACATGAGCCAAAATGGAGAGTTGGCCACCTAACCTACTGAGCCTCCCAGGTACCCCATATAATTTTTTTTTTTTTAGTTTCAGATCAGCAACCTCTGTTTACATTACATTTAGCCTTTGTTTAATGTAATTTTAAGTTATATTAGTTTTTCTTAAATAAACTTTATTAAGGTATAATTGTATTAAATTTAGATAAGTGGTTCTCAAATTTCTTTTGGTCATAGGACACCTTTATACTTTTTAAAAAAACTTATTGAGGAGTCCACAAAGCTTTGATTTATGTGAAGTGTATTTATTATACTTGCATATTTGCCATTTTAGAAAATCACACAAGAAATTTTAAAGATTTAAATCATTTAAAGATAAAAATTATGAACCTATAATATAAGTAACATTTGAATGAAAATAACTACTTTTCATAGCAAAGAATCATGAGAAGACTGTTGCTGTTTTGCATTAAAAAAAATTCTCTTTAATTTCTGGGTTAATAGAAGATTGCTAGATTCTCCTATCTATTTCTGAATCCAGTCTGTTGCAATGTGTTGTTTTCATTAAAATACATGTAGATAAATCCAGCCTTGAATAAATATGTATTTGGAAAGGCATGGATATTTGGATAATCTTTTCAGATAATTGTGTATGTTTTTCTTTGATATCACACCAAGGACTCTACAAGTGGGAGTGTCTGAAAAGTCAGTTTCATCGTGGAATCTGAAACTATATCAATACATTTTTGTTCTCCTCTACATTGTCTGTTGGTTTCCCTTAGGTTTGGAATGGATCTTGGCCAGTTTATAATTTTCTTACATCATGCATTTGGAAAATATTTTTTCACTGAGCTATATAGATCTTTCCAATTTTATTATAAAATAATAAAAAATTCATGTCAAAAATATCAGATCATTAATCTCACATAAAATCTTTATACTGAAGCTTCAATCTCACAGAGGCAGATACAGACTTTCTTAAATTTTGAGATTTGCTATAAAGCTCAAATTCTTCCATGGGCAACAAATACTGTTGGTTATCTTTGAAGTGATAAGCTAATTTTATTTATAAATTTAAAAATAATATTTTATAAATTGTAAATTTTTGGTAAAATATGTGGTAAATACTCAAGTCTGAATAGTTTGTCATCTCTTCATTTAAAAAAATGTGGCTTTTCAGCTTGCAATGGAAACAATCATATGTGATATTCCTTGAGTCAATAATCAATCATACCTCAGTATGGAGCAGAAGTGCCTTATGGGTATTGCCCATTCCATTACACAGAATACTAAAAATGTGTACTCAGATATGAAAATTAATAAAATTAATTATTTTGTACTGTTTCATCAAAGACATTCTTAAGTGAAACTGGCTTTTTTTTTTTTTAATCTTTATCCTAAGAGTATGTGGTAGTGAAGTTACCTTGACTCTTAATATAGTCTGGTGCCACTGCCTTGACTGGAGCTAATATGACAATAGCTTTGTCTTCCATTACACTTGTACTCTCCATACACGTGTCAATACAGTGAAAAAAGCAAGTAACAGACTGCTTGGAAGGGGCTCAGAGATCCCCAGAGGTCTATGGACCCAAACTTTGAGAACTTCTGCTCTAGCCCTTCCTGTTTCTTCCAGTACTCAGGTTGAAAGTGCTGACAGAAGTGTTTCTTGTTAAGATAGGAGAGATCGCTTCACCACCATGGCAGCTTCGCTTCTTCCCAGATTCTTTCTGGTACCTTGATGACAAGGACTGGCCACTTTTAAACATAACTATAGGTGATTAAAGCCCCAGGACTACAGCTTTCAATCCAATCTACCCAGTTTTCAATTCAATCCAATCTTCCCCACCATTGCTCCTGAATTGCCAGATTATACATACACACACACACACACACACACAAGAGGTAACTAATTTGTGCAGTGCTGACCTGTATGAAGTCTGTCTCAGTACATAGTCACTTTCAAAGAACCCTCACTCTCACCTCCAAAGATAATTGAAAAGCAATCTACTTCTTTAATATAATCACTCCATAATATGCCAAAGTGAAATCTGTATTTTATTGTTAAATGAGACCTCTTAGAAACCTGGTTCCCTTCTGGTATCTCTGAAAATCTTTCTCATAAGTGTTCCCAAATCTCTTTTCTCAAATACACCAAAATTGAAAGTAAATAAATAAAAAAGCTAATCTTTTTTTCCAACCCCTGCCCATGCAAACTCTTTTGTCACTTTGATTCCCTCTCCTGTCCACATTTATTGCTTCTGTATTAGTAGCTCTTGAACTTGTCATTGCAAATAAATTACCATATATGATTAAAAGGAAGAAGGTTAAAGGGACCATTTCATCTATTTTTAATGATCTAAGACTCCACTCGGCCAGACACACCTTTTCTTATGATCCAAGAGGATGAAGTTCTGAATGCATATATCCATTATAGTTTCTTATCACAAATACATAGAAATACTAGGAAGAAGAAATTAAGTGGGTTAGAACTTTTTCCTATATTCAAAATTACACAGCATCCATTATGTATTTAATCAGTGCTGTTGTGTTATTACTGCTATTGAAAGTCCAAAGGAAGGGTTTTTATTTATTTATTTATTTATTTTTTTTTTTTTAGGGGAGGTGTGCATACATGGTCATTTGAGTAAATATTTCCTACTAGGAGATTCAAATTTGCAAAGTGTATCTTATAATTCTCTAGTTTGACACTGTTTTCTGCAAATCCCCCATCTCACCTCCCTACCTCTACCTCCTAGACTTGCTAGATTTTCCAAGAGCTGGGGCAAGTTCTCTCCTTTCCTCTGCCTGGGGAAGTTTCTATCATTAGGCTCTTCCTCACAGAGGACTTTGGGGACCTAGCACTATGAGGTGTTAATTAGGTATCATAGGTTTCCAAGTTCACTCAATCTAGGGATCTGTTTCCTACTCTGTACCTCAGAACTGATGACCCCTACCTTGACTGTAATATTCATAAGACTCTTATTAAGCAAACAGGTAATATGTGAGATGCGTGTTGTAAAAAAAAAAAAAAAAAAAATCCCTAAACAGGTGTTCATTTTGTGAACATTGAAGTTTTTGGTTTCTGGTACTTTTCTTTTTCTTTCTTTCTTCCTTTCTTCCTTCCTTTCTTCCTTTCTTCCTTTCTTCCTTTCTTCCTTTCTTCCTTTCTTCCTTTCTTCCTTCCTTCCTTCCTTCCTTTTCTTTTCTTTTCTTTTCTTTTCCTTTCTTTCCTTTCTTTCCTTTCTTTCCTTTCCTTTCTTTCCTTTCCTTCCTTTCTTTCTTTCTTTTCTTTCTTTCTTTTCTTTCTTTCTTTCTTTCTTTTTTTAAGATTTTTATTTATTTTTTTTGACAGAAACACAGCAAGAGAGGGAACACAAGCAGGGGGGGGCGGGAGAAGGAGAAGCAGGCTTCCCGCTGAGCAGGGAGCCCAATGCGGGGCTCGATCCCAGGATCCTGGGATCATGACCCGAGCTGAAGGCAGACGCTTAACAACTGAGCCACCCAGGCACCCCTACTTTTATTTTTCTTCCCCCATGTTTGATTCTGGCACACAACGTTAAAACAATAAAATGAACATGAGCTTCAGAAGCAAATAGACTTGGATTCAAATCTTTTCTCCACTGCTCACTATATATGATTTTGAGCCATGACTTAATAATCTAATCTTCAGTTTCTTCATCTGAAAAATGAGGAGTCTAGTATGTACTTCATAGTATGTTGTGACACTTAAATAGGAAACGAATGTATCTAGTGGAAACTCATTGATGTTCTTGAAGAAATGGCTGGATAAGTAAATGAATAGGTTATCCCCTTATTTTATAAATTAAGGAAGGTATAATTAGAAGAGGCAAGGTCAGTAGACATCTGATATGTAAATTTATCAACATTTCAACACTTCTGTAATTCTATTGATTGAAAATAAGGTATTAAAAAGATTTAAAAAAATAAGGTATTTTCTGTTGTTGCTATGACAATTTTTCACAAACACAGTAGCTTAAAATAAATGAGTGTATTATCTTATATTTCTGTAGGTCAGAAGTCTAACAGAGATGTCTCTGGGCTAAAATAAAGGTCCTTGACTGTGTTCCTTTCTAAAACCTTTAGGAGATTGTCTTTTTTCTTCCCTTTTCAGTCTTCTAGAGGTCACCCACATTTCCTGGTTAGTGGCCCTTTTCCTACATTTTCAAAAGCAGCAGGCTTGAATCTCTGACCCTTCTGCAGTCATGTCACCCTCTGACCACAGAAGAAAAGAGTCTTCTCTTTTAAGGATCCATGTAATTAGTTTGGGCTCACCCGAATAAATCAGAATCATCTACCCATCTCAAGGTCCCCAAATTAATCACATCTGCAAATTTTTGACAGGAAGGTAACATATTGATAGGGTCTGAGAATTAAGATGAAGTTATATCTGGGGAGGCTTATTTGTGTTCCACAACCAGAACCATAGCATATCAAGAGTACCATTGCAAGTCATAGCCACCATTTTTCATAAGTAGGGTATTCATAGATAAGTGGCTAGGATGCTTGAGAAGGCTGTATTAGTTTACTAGGGTTGCCAAAATAAAACACAACACACTGGGTTAGGCTTAAACAACGAAAATTTACTTTTTCTTAGTTTTAGAGGCTAAAAGTTCAAGATCAAGTTTTTAGAGAGTTTGGTAGTTCTACTGAGGCTTTTCTCTTTGGCCTGTAGATGGCTGCCCTCTCTCTGTGTCCAAACATGGTTTTTCTGTGCCCAATATCCCTGATGTCTCTCTGTGCTTCCAAACTTCTACTTATAAGGACACGAGTCAGATTGGATTAAGGTCCAACTTAGCCTCATTTTAACATAATCACCTCTTTAATGGTTCAGTCTCCAAATATAGTCACATTCTGAAGTATTGGGGGTTAGCGGTTCAACATATGAATTTTGAGGGGAAACAGTCTGTCTCATAACAGAGGACTTGAAAGGATCATTCTAGTTTTTGTTTAAAAATATAGGGGCACCTGGGTGGCTCAGTCAGTTGAGCATCTACTTCTGACTCAGGTCATTATCCCAGGGTCCTGGAATTGAGCCCCATGTTGGGCTCTGCTCAGAGGAAGCCTTCTTCTGCCTGCTGGTGTGCTGTCTCTCTCTCTGTCAAATAAATAAAAACTTTTTAAAAGGATTATAAAAAAAAATAAAAATGTAATAAACAGGGGTGCCTGGCTGGCTCAGTTGGTGAAGCATGCAACTCTTGATCCTGGAGTTGTGAGTTCGAGCCCCACATTGGATGTAGAGATTACTTTTTAAAAATCTTTAAAAAAATGTAATCAACTATTTTCACAAAACATTTGCCATTATCATTATTATTATTATTATCACTACAGGAGATTTAACAGATTTCCACCAGATCTATAGATCTGTGGTATGAAAACTGAGGGCATTTCAGTTTTCAGGTTTTTTTTCCAAGTTTTGTTGTTGCTGTTTGGTATTTTCTTAATTTCTAGGTTTTGTTAGTGGAAGGGAGACAGAGCAGAGAAACACACGCATTTACAGCATCGCAAACTATATTACTAGTATTTAATTCTGTTAATTTGATGGTATGTTGGGCTCCATTTTCAAAATCTTTGCTATATGGATAAGGGTACTTGAGAGAGTAAGAGTTGAAAAAGGCAACTTTCACATACATGCTATCCTTATAACAATCAGATAATTTTTTGGGGGGGCAGGATAATATTGCTGTTCTTGTTAGTATCATTTTAACAAGAGGAAACTAAAAAAGAGATAATTTATTATTTTTTTGATAGCACGTGAGCAAGCAGCGGGGAGGGGCAGGGGGAGAGGGAGAGAGAGAGAATCTCTCAAGCAGATTTTCGTCTGAGTACGCAGACGGCTGCAGGGCTTGATCCCACAACCCTGAGATCATGACCTGAGCTAAAATCAAAAGTCAGATGTTTAATTGATTGAGTCACCCAGGTGTCCCTGATATAGAGAACATTTAAATGACTTGTCCAAGATCCTATCTAGTATAGTAGTCCCCTCCTTATCCATGGGGGATCCATTCCAAGTCCCCCAGTGGATGCCTGAAACCCTGTATCTACTATTTGTTTCTATACATATATACCTATGATAAAGTTTAATTTGTAAATTAGGCACACTAAGAGATTAACAACAGTAATAAATAATAAAATGGAACAGTTATAGCAGTATACTGTAATAAAAGTTTTGTGGATGTGGTCTCTCTCAAAATACCTTATTGTACTATGCTTACCCTTTTTCTTATGATGATGAGAATGATGAAATGCCTAAATGAAGTGAAATGAATGACAAAGGCACTATGATGTAGTTTTAGGCTACTACTGACTCTCTGATGATAGGGCAGAAGGAGAATCATGTGCTTCAGGACAGCAAATGACTAAGGGTAACAAACCATGGAAAGGGTTTGGATTCTCATCTGTCTAAAAGGAAGGGTATTTGTGAGTATGTTCACTTAGTCCTCTCATGCACTCTTTCATGCACCCATACATTGTCCAGTAAAACCATTTACCTACCGACCTTTCTCCTTTTAAGTCTCTTATCAACACATTTATCCATTCACTCATCCAGCTGTCAGCCCGTTCATCCACCCATTGAGTCGTCATGGATGAGACTTGAAATTGTGGCTATTTCTGTTAAATCTGAACTTTGATCATGATCCTCTGCTTTCTTAACAAGACTTTGAATGAGACAGTTTGCAGACTTCAAGGGGTAATACTGGGTAACACAGCTAAGTTATTATTAGGCATTTTGATCACAGAAAAAAGATGATTTGCCAATGTCACACCCTATTCTATGACCCAAACTAAACTCTAGGTTCATGGAGTTCTTTTTAAACTTCAATTGCAATGTTCTTTCAAGGCCACAGCATTTTGATTATCCCCGTCTCTTTATAAATAGAGAATTTCAGAGAGAGGAGATGACTGTCATTTGGTTATCCACTGTGTTCTTTCCCACTGTGCTCTTGTCAGTTATTTGGATAAAAAGATACATCCTGTTTAGCAAGTAATTGTGATTAGCACATCAGAAATCCAACTCGTATTTTTGACTCCTCTTAGTTCTCTGGATAATCAAGTTCTTTTGAAACATAAAGAACATTGATAAAATGTTTTCTTAAGATTTTCCACTTTTTCCATAGTACCACTGAATATTCTGCTGTAAATTGACCTTTTGAAAATATCCCGGATGTTTTAAATATCCATTTGTTTAAAATCCACTTGTTTTATATGGCTAATAATCCTGTTTCTGTTTGTTTTTTACTCTTATTCACCTTGTTTGTGTTGTGTATTATCATATTGTATATTTATTTGACAAAAATTTCCCCCTGTCATATCTCTGTGTCTCCATCCATCCATCCATCCATCTTTTTTTTAAAACATTTTATTTTATTATTATTATATATTTTTTTGAGAGAGAGAGCATGAGTAGGGGGGTGGGGAGGGGCAGAGGGAGAGAGAGAATCTTTTTTTTTTTTAAGATTTTATTTAATTTATATGACAGAGAAAGACAGAGAGCACAAGTAGGCAGAGTGGCAGGCAGGGAGAGAGGGAGAAGCAGGCTCTCTGCTGAGCAGGGAGCCTGAAGTGGGGCTCGATCCCAGGACTCTGGGATCATGACCTGAGCCGAAGGCAGAGGCTTAACCCACTAAGCCACCCAGGCACCCTGGGAGAGAGAGAATCTTAAGCAAACTCCAAGCTCAGTGAAGAGCAGACTTGGGGCTCCATCTCACAACTCTGAGATGGTGACCCGAACTGAAATCAAGAGTCAGATGCTTAACTGACTGAGCCACTCAAGTGCCCCCTATCCATCTTTCTAATTAAGATAGATAGAAAGGTTTTTTCAGGAAATCTGTGAAGAGTGATTTGTTAATTGTTGAAAATTAAGTATGTACCAAAGATCTTCATGTAAGAATCTCTTACAGTTTGTAGTTGAACTTCCGAGGACTATGTCTTGTTTAGTGTAAGACAAGGAATAGTGCTCTGAGGCAGAATAATTTGTTATGTTTTCCCAAAATCCATCTTTTAATGAGAAACTCTGTGGTCCTTCTAGCCCGCCCACTCAGCAACATGTCCATCTGTTCATTCATCTATTGATTCATAGTATTTAATGTGTATTGGAATCTAAATAGAGGATGGCTTAGAATCTTATTCAGTCAGACTATCCTTTATTCTATTATTTCCTTTATCCTTGAATTCTCCAATAAAACCATCTAGCTACTCATCCTCCTTTCCTTAACTATCTTATCAACCAATTCATCCATCCATCCACTATGCACCTAAATCTAGTTTTAGTAATTGGTCCACTATGACTATTCACCCATACTCTTGCCCACACTAGCATTTATTCAATGATCCAATGCACAATGACTACTGCCCCCCCACTTCTACGCTTACAGTTTATCAGGTAACAGAAAATATCTTAAATTTTATTTGTTAATTATACCTCAGTAAAGCTGGGGGGAAAAAAACACTTCCAGATTATATCTACTATTGTTGCTTACTGAATGGGTGAATAAGTATAAAAAATGTGATTATCAAGTGCCTTGCCCAATGGACGAATTTCAGCCCAAATCACTTTGTACCCAGATTATTTAACTCAAGAGGTGACATTCTTATTATTACTATAAATCGATGTTGTATGTTGAATTCTGACCCAGAATACGAAGTTAGGTGTATTTTTTCCTGGAAAGCATGTCTAGATTTGGCAGTACCTATCATTGTAATTCCAAAATTCTATCTTCACAAGAATCTACCTTATATGCATTTTTATTTTAATATTTTAGTTCCTAGAAGATATCATGCTCTTATCAGCATTATTTTGGTCACATTTTAGTCATTACAAAAACCCTAAAGGTAGGGCATTAAAACTATTATTAAAATCTTTTACAAATAAGAAAACTGCGTTTTGGAGATGTTAAGTAAATTCCTGAGTATCTTATAGTTTTTCCTAACCTGGCTCTGTTCCTTATCAGCCCTTTCATTCTAGATTCCATAATCTGAAATACTACTGTCCAAATCGTTGGTTGCCTTACAGAAACATATTGACTTCCAAGCCTAAAATATTTAATATATTCACCAGGCTGTTATCAGCATACGTAAGAAAAAAATGTATCTAACAGAAGGGAAGAAGGGAGTCCATTGGTTTGTTTTGTTTTGTTTTTTCCTATGATTGGTTAAATATTGGCACCTCCAACTCAGTACCTAAAGGGAAAGAGAAAATCTGAGAATGTAGAAATTCAGCATTCTTAGACCATTGTTAAGACCGTTTTTGGAAGATGAGGATACTTAATAAGCTAGTTTTTGTATGACATCATTATGAAATTAACCCATCTAATTCTCCTTTCTTGAATACTATCATATCAGTAAGGATGATTTGACTCCACTTCTGTGTGGGTCTTTATATGAAGAGAAATTTTGCTCAGCATGATAGCTTAAATATTTCAGATGCTATTTATCATCAGCACATTGCCTTAAAAAATGGGAACTTTCTTTATTAGGGTCTGACAAAGAGACATGGATTTACTGTGGGGCTGATGCATTCATGTTTCCAAACCTGTAAAGTCCAGACTGAAGGTAGCAAATTTGTCAAGGTCATGAATGTTGGCTTGAGAAGTCTCTTGGCAAATAGCCTTTCAGCCTCCTGTTAATGTTCTCCCTTTGCATTCCTATTTAGTTGAGGATTCTTCCTTTCTATGTCTATGTCTATTCCATTTCAAACTTTTATAGTTTGAAAAATGTGCCTGGATTTATGGTTTTTGACACACAGCTGCCAAATGTGTGTATTCAATATTGTCATTCAGGAACAAACTGGAGAGGCTTTTCCATTCTGTGTCCTTCTCAGGTAGGAAAATGGAAGGTCCTCACCTAACTGCTTATGTGCTCCTGAGGGTCTCTCTAGAATTATGCTAAAATGTATATGTTCTGGAATCTGATTTACTGGGTTACATCTGGATCTGTCACTATTAATTATATGTGCTTGAGAAAGTCAGATGAGCCCCTCATCCATGTAAAGTCATTGCCAAGGTGCAGGACATTAAGATAGGTCTTGTGTAGACCAAAAAAAAAAAAAAAAAAAGACTTTAATTAGCATTTACCATGTGCCAAGTATGATGCTTGTTGCTGGGCACGGTGTTGAATATTGTACATAGAGGTCCTTCCCTTGTGGAAATACCTATCTATCTGTCTTTCTCTATTTAAATTAGTGCAGGAAATGCATTTCTTTTTCTGACTATATTTTTAGGTCCCTGCAGCCAAAAACAGTTCACTTGGACTTGCTTTCAATTTTCTGCTTCTCTGGACACCAGTTCCCATGGCCAGTTCAAGCTGTCCAATGCTCACACCAGCAATTGATAGAAAATGCAAAGAACACATGTTTGAGATATAGATGGTATATCTTTGCCTGCAATGATGCTTTAGGAAACTAATATTTTTGTGAAGCAGGTATCATTTTCATCACAGGATGCTGTCTTCTATTATTTTAATCAGGGACTGCCTCTTCTTTAGCCTTTTTTACCTCAAGACACACTTAAGGGTAACTTGGTTTATATTGAGAATTACTTTGAGAACTATTATTTCACTGAATTCTTGTTTCCTCAGAGTGTGTGATCGCAAGAATAATTGCAACTTCATCTTAGGAAATGTTGGGGTGCTCTTACGCCTATTAACACTTAACTTTAGTCCCTGTTCCTTCCTGGTGGGGAGCAGTTTGGAAATATGAAAAGAACCCTTATGCCTTATTGTTCTTTCTCTTCACCTGCCCTTTCAGCCTCCTAGCAGCCTAAGTATGTTTTTGATTTTGATTGTAGTCCTGCATTCTTATTATCTTGGAGTCTTAGGCCAAAAACTTATATTGTGTCAAAGTTCTAATGCCATCTTTGATCCTGAGTGGTTGTGACTAAGGAGGAGATTATCAGTCTGCTCATAGCACAGTTTCTCCCTGACAGGGATGGTACTAGATACTGAGAATATAGTGCTAAAATGTAATTTGATTGAAGAGTGCTAAGCTTGCTATCTTCTCCAAAGGTGAGCAGATTCATGAAAAACACGAATCAGTAAGTGACAATTTTATGCTTCATTGATCCCTGTTAACCTCTTCAGGTTCCGAATGAGGATGATTCTTTCTTAGCTAGCAACTTGGATACTTCTCAAGTGCAAGATAGGAAATGAGACACCCTTCCATGATGTCCTTCTGGATTGAGTAGAACTTCAAATTAAGCTCTGGTGCCAGAGCTAACCGATTTTCAGCTGATGAGGAAGTAATTTCCCCTGTAGTTCATTCGATTCATCTGTCATCACTCACTCTAGAGGAAAAGGTGGCAGAATGGTAATTAAATCTTTCTCTGGCATTAAAATAGGCACTAAGAGAAGAATTCAACTTCTCTAGACTCTATTGTCCCACAAGTACTTCAGTGTTCTCAGGGGTCCTGTGTGAGGAGGTTGAAAAGTAGTCTGAATTTTTTTTTTAAGATTATTTTTTTATTTGAGAGAGAGAATGAGATAGAGATCATGAGAGGGGGGAGTGTCAGAGGGAGAAGCAGACTCCCCGCTGAGCAGGGAGCCCAATGCGGGACTCGATCCCGGGACTCCAGGATCATGACCTGAGCCGAAGGCAGTCGCTTAACCAACTGAGCCACCCAGGTGCCCCAGTCTGAACTTTTTTTTGACAGCTGCAGAAGAGATGTGGGTGACATTGAAGACTGGGGTGGGATGGAATGGGGGCTCTTGTTCTGAGAACAGTGATTTCTGAGTATCAGATCATTGTCACCTATTATCCATCTGTTACTCATCCCCTACCATCCATCCACTCATCCTTCCATCAGTATTCCCATCTACCATGTCTTAGTTCTTATATTGGGTGCTAAAGTTGAATACATACTCCAGGGGTTTGGATTTAGAATAGATTAGGTTTTAGATCACTGGACATAATTTTTCTAAATTCCTTTCTCTCTCCTTTAAATCTTTGTTTTGAAAATCAAATGAAAAAAATGTTATTTTCTCCTTTTCCTTCACATTTATTTTACTCCACAAAAACTTTTTGAGCTTCTGACAGTGTGACAGACACCTTACTAGGCAGTGGAAATACAGAGGACAATGCAAATGTAAATGTTTCTCCCTTGACTTTTGTAGTCTAAACTCATTTTAATTAGGGGGTATTATGCAAATATATGGAAGATGGTGAGGGTGTGATTATACTGATATTCACAATTCAGCTCAATTATGTAGCAGTTCTATTATGATCCCCGAAATTGAAGACTTCACGTATAAGACTGGGATTGCTGTTTGCACACCTGACCCTCTCTGCTTCTCCAGCCGGGCTGTGGTGAGTGACCAGAGGGATTGGAGTTCTGTTTGGCTGTAGATGTGAGAGGTTATGGGTGTCAGGCTGAACTTGAGAATCAAAATTAAGCTTTGTGAATTGGTATCTAAGTTTTCTCTCTGACCTCCTCTCCTTCTTTTGCCTGCAAGACCTTTGCTTACAGGCACACACCAACCTCTGTAATGTCACTAAAACAAAATTATGATAATGTCAGGCTCTTTACTGAAACCTTGTGTCTATGGACTCTTGTTCTTTTTATAGTCAAATCTTAACTCCGTTTGTTTAACTCTATGTAATCTGGCCCCTGCCTTGCCTTTTATTCTTGTTTTTTGCCACATTTTCTCTCTTTAACTCAATGTTCTAGCCATATTAAATCATCTTTACTTTCTCTAACACAGTATGCTCTGTCGTTTCTCTGGATCTTTATCCATATTATTACCTGTGGCTGGCAGGCACCTCCTCCCTTCTTTGAGATCGGAAATTTTAATCATTACTTCTTTGGGGAGGCCTTTTCTGTCCCTCCACACTCCACATTCTGAGTTGAGTAAAATTTCTGTATGCTCTCATAGCCCTCCATATTACAGCCTTAAGAGCATGCATTTGAATCTAGGAAATTGACTCTAAAGCTTATGCTGTGAAGATTGCCACTTGCTGATACTGCATTCTGTGGAAAAGTTCCCTAAAAATCTCTGAATCGCAATCGTTTCCTTGCTGAAATGGAGAAATGCTACCTAGTTTGCTGTGAGAATAACATTGCATTTATACATGTAAAATGCTTACCAGACAATAATAATTAATGATAATAAGTCTACTTACTTTAAATTTTCTGTTTGTGTTTATCTCCCACTAACCTATGGGTCTTTGAGGGCAGCCACCATATCTGTGTTGTTTGTAAACATTCTCTTTTCATAGTTAATAAATGAATGGGTGAGATCTTTCTGTACCACAGCCTGGCCAACAAGTCATACCTCTCAAGGAGAATTTGTAGGTGTCCCTTATCCTGCCTGCTCTGTGTTGCAGAAGCAGCCCTTGGGAGAGGTAGTCCTCACACTTCCAGATGATGCACAATATGTGAAAATTTTGGGATATCTTTTGCACCATAATTTCACAAGAGAGGGTCTTGAGGTGGATAATTTGATAGGAACAATGAGGTTGCATTGAAGTGAGCAGGTTCTGACAGACTTATGTGATGAACAACAAAGAAGACAGCTTGTCTTCTTGTACTTCGAGTTCTTTTGAAGTCCAGACCTCCAATCTTATGACTCTGTTGCTATTCTTGCATACCCACAAATCTTTTATTTATAAGGTCAAGTTGGTTACTTGAATAACCATGTGCCAGAATGTGTGTGTGTGTGTGTGTGTGTGTGTGTATGTGTTTGAGCTACAAACAATAGGATGAACCAAGTAAATACAGAAACACAATTTTCTGTGTTTCAAGAATACCATTAGCCAGGGGATCTGGATTTTACTGAGATTTGCTAAAAATGAGTTTCCTGAAGAAAGAGGGAGCATACAGTGTTTACTAAGGATTTTTTGTTTGGTTGGTTTTTCTTGTTTTGTTTTTCCCATTTTTTTCATGATGGAGTCTTGGGAACTTGCTTTCACTCGAGTTGCAACTAGGCTTGCTGCAGTATTCAGATAGTTACAAATGGTTGAATATAATATAAAAATAGTTTTAGTTATTGTACACTTTGTCCACTCCTTTTTCCCTATTTTTCAAATAGATTATCTCAGATTCCAAAATCAAATCTGCAGAGTAGATGTTTTATCCCTAAATTACAGGCAAAGTAACTGAAGCTCAAATAAATGCATTCATCTCTCCATTTCATACAATTAAAGACCTAAATATTGCTTTGTTTTACTCTTTCAGAAACCTGTGCTTTGCCCTTCTGCCTCAGTAACTTTTAAACACAAGGACCATCAAAACCTAAGTTAAGACTACATGCAGTTTAACTTATCAGAGGCTATTGATAAATGTAAAAAGATGACACAATTAAGTTCTGACATAAATGATGATAACACCATTTTGAATGACTTTGAGTTGTCATAGCAAAAATGCTGTGTACAAGAGTGACACATCCCAATACCTCTGTGTCTCAGGGTTGCCTTGCATGTGGATGGAAACCTCTATGAAGGATATATTATTCAAATTTTCTTTTTTTAATAAAAATGCTAATGGAAATGTTAAAATGCACATAAATTAAAATGATCATAAATTAGGATTAATATCACATTAATGAATTATAATCCCACATTCATTAAGATAAAGCGGCATTTCAATATTTGCTCTTGTTAATAAATTTAATACAATAAATGAAAGGGATACATTTGGAGATTCAATAAATATTTGATGTAATCTTATGCTTTAACTTTTAAAATATTCAAAGTAAAGTAGGAGATCTAGATGCATTTGGATTCTTTGTTGCTATTTTATGTCTTTTTTTTATATTCTTTTCTTTTCATTTATTGAAGCACTAAATACAATTTAAATTGGCGAAGAAAGCAATAGAGCCTGTTCTGAATAAAAGTGATCCCAAGAGAACACAATGTCTTTTGAGTTTCTAGGAGTTTCTTTCCACACAGCATTTTTTTTTTTTTTTAAGGAACAAGTATTTGAAATTCGAAATCTTACGGTGCAGTAACTGGAGCTATATATATATATAAACTGAAAATATGTGCATTTAAGCACCATTTTACAGCTATAGTTCAACGAATTTTTCTTTTAAAAATGCAAACTAAAGTATATTTATTTTTGTTTTATTTTAGTTTTTTAACAGGAGTCCAACAGAGTATAAAGAAGACATACCATGTGTCAGGACACTCCTGTCTCCCTCTTCAGAGTAACCTGGAAATTTTAAAGCAGGGATTCTGTTTTCCCTAGTACCTACCAAAATGTATCAGGTAGAGTAGGAGTTCAGTAAATTTTTGTTGCCCTTGTAATTGAACTAAGGAATGCGATCGCTGGTGAGTCACAGAAACTACACCAGGTGGTGGTGTTGTCCAAGTGAACTTTGTGGCAAATAAGGAGACCATGGGGAGTAACCACAGCTGTGACTTCCGGAGCAAGGGTGAATGGGTTCCTTTTATTTAGGGTTAGGATGAATTTTTAGAAAGGGGGGGCCTTGTCATCTAGAGGCCGACCTAAGGTTGTGCGCATGCGCCTTACAGAAACATGCCTGTATATGTACATGTATGTTATGTAAATGAGGCTTGTGCTCTTCCTGGAGAGGAGATTCTACTATTTTAATCAGGTAAAGGTAACTGTTAGTCATTCCGTGGGTCACTCCATGGTCCATCTGCGCAGGAATGCTTCAGGGTTTAGTTCATGTTGGGCTGGGTGCTCTGGATCCCCGGAAAGCTCCTCCAGGCAGTTCTTAACGCTTGAGGGATAGTTTTGGTTTTCATGATGGGATGTTATGCCCATAGAGTCTTTTGCCTGAGTTAAGAGATAAGCTGGAAAGAGAACTTAAGGAAAAATGTGGAACAAAGGTCAGCAAGCAGGAAAGCAGTAAAGGTCAAGTCTTGGGGTCTAGCTGGTAACACCCTGACCTGAGATGAATCTGTATTTCTCTTGTGAAGTTTTGATTTTCCAAATGGGTCCCTTTTCTGGCCTCAGTGCTCTTCTCTGTAAAATTGGAATAATTAGGGTGCCTGGGTGGCTCAGGTGGTTAAGCGTCTGCCTTCGGCTCAGGTCATGGTCCCAGAGTCCTGGGATTGAGTCCCACATTGGGCTCCCTGCTCCTTGGGAGCCTGCTTCTCCCTCTGCCTCTCTCTCTCTCTCTGTCTCTCATGAATAAATAAAATCTTTAAAAAATAAAAATAAAATTGGAATAATTTTCCTGGACCAGAAGAATTGTACAGATCAAAGAAAAGAAAGTCCTAGAGAACATAAGATCTTAATAGGCATCAGATTGAATTATTTTTGCCTTTATAAATATAACAGGTAGATCTGAGATGAATTCTGGGTCTACTGCACTTGATTCCAACACATACGAACCTTGGAGAGGTTATTATGTGCCTTGTCATACCTCGCTTTTCTAAGTTTCATGTGAAATATTCTAACTCATCAACTTTCAGAAAAATTAAGAGAATTAATATACAAGAAGCAAATCCCATAGTTCTTGGCACACAGAGAGTGATCCATTAAAGATAGCTAAGAAGAACTTTAGATAAATGTATTAATGAGCAGAAAAGAATGCATACATTTTTGTGTTTTCTTCTTGATCTTTTTAGCATTCTAAATGCATGTCAGTGTATACCAAACAGGTCAGAGTACTTTTTAAAACAGTTCTAACTGATTTGTATAAATTTCATTATATTTTATTTGACTGATATGCATACAGTGTATAAACTCTTTGTACAACTACTGTTAGTAGAAATTGATGAAGTTAGGATGAATGTAGAAAGAACCAACTTGATATTTAAACAGGAGGTAGTTAAAAAATAACTTTGCACATTGCCGCATTGCTAACCAATGCCACTTTTCATTTTAGCTGCACACAGACCTGGATCCTGGGAGCAAAAAAATCAAGTATATCTTATCAGGCGATGGAGCTGGGACAATATTTCAAATAAATGATATAACAGGAGATATCCATGCTATAAAAAGACTGGACCGGGAGGAAAAGGCTGAGTATACTCTAACAGCTCAGGCAGTGGACTGGGAGACGAACAAGCCTCTGGAGCCTCCTTCTGAATTTATTATTAAAGTTCAAGACATCAATGACAATGCGCCAGAGTTTCTTAATGGACCCTATCATGCTACTGTGCCAGAGATGTCCATTTTGGGTGAGTATGCTTCCAATTTCACAGAACTATTAAGACTCATCTTTAAAATAGCTCCTGGCATCAGGGCTGGTGTGTTGCTGAATAAAAGACGTTTATTACTGTCTTATCTCTAATTTGCATTTCCAAATCCCCTTTTTTGGCCTAAGTTCCACAGCTCAATAGCTTTAGTCCCTTAGTAATAGGAACTGACGAAGCAGTTTTATTAAAATATTGCTCCTTACAATGACAGTACCTCAATAGTCTGAATTTGTATTCCTCTCATAGACTTGTAGTTCGAGTATTGTTACTGTGATGGATTTACCAAGATTTGTTCCAACATGCCAGACTAATCCTATTGATATTTGCTTGATGTTTAATTATTTGTTTGTGTATAGTCACATGCAGATGCAGTGCATAGAGAAATAGAAAACGGTATAGATCCGTAGTCAGCCAGATATTGGATTGAGCTGGTGGGTCAAGTCAAGAGTGAGTTAGGAAATTACAGTTGCCAGAGACTTCTTCGTAACTGAACTTTTTTGTGGGAACACTGCAATCACTGATGTGATCACTCTTGTGCTGAGGCACCGAAATACCCATTTTATTTTACAGAGCAGTGTTTATTTCAAAACATGATTTTCTCCCTTTCTTTTTTCCTTTTGTGGATATGCTTATCTATCCTCAACCCCTGTTCCCAGACTTTATACTATAAGAGGAGGGGTTTTAGAGCTCTTCCTTCTCTGACAAGAAGAGGCAGGATCCAAAATTCAGAGTATAAGATCACAAAAGTCATTCTTATGTATGTAATGTGTACCCTAGTTTGTTTCAAATTGCATTTAAGACAACCTACAAGGATACATGCTGTGTGGCAAAGTCACATAAATTAGAGGCAGGTGAAATGATGAGACAAATAAAAAACTCAAGTAGACATAGAAATTGAAGGCCAGAATTAGGTAAATAGCCTGGCTTCATTTGATTTCTTCTCTTTTAACCTACGGTATAACTTTGGTAAATGTACCCATTGCAGCAGCGAATGAGAATTGATTTCAGGTCTTCATATCTTACCCATGTATTTCTCCTGCCAAGACTCCATCCACTTTGCCTCTCTCTTCTGCAAGGAATTCTACTTTTTTTTTCTTTTTATCAAAATCTGGTTGCTCTTCTACAGCTGGTTGAAATGACACTTTTTTCTAGGGAAACTTCTATGGCTTTGGAGCAGACAGTTACCTTCCTACCATCACCATCACCTGCAGAAGAAACCCACAAATGAGCAAAAGCACCTCCATGTTTGTACTCCCTTGAGAATCTGACATGCAAACAGGAACTGAGAAACACTACCTCTTTCTCCACACCCCCTTTTCTTTGATCAACTCATTTAGGGCAGAGAATTTCCCTAATTCATCTTTTTTTTTTTTTTAATCCAGATGAGAGTAAGGTGTTCTAAAGGACTATTGATACCTGCAGTACATACAGAATCCTTTGTCTTAATTGCCAGTAAACAATGAACTGTTGATTTCATCTCATCATTATGATTTCTGCATCATAATGGCCAAATCTATATCTATTTATTGTAAATGTGTCAGAGGCTTCCATTTCTGTGTAATATGAGTCGTGTCCCTAATAAGTATGTTGAGAAAGAAAATCCCCAAAACTTCTGCACACTTCAAGGTCGTTCAGCTAAGAAAAGGGTATTAAAGATATTATTAGCTACATAATGTGGTGTATAAATATATACTTGTAAATATATAGGCATTTTTTCCCTCTATTTAAAAGACTTTTCTTGAGGGCGCCTGGGTGGCTCAGTTGGTTAAGCGACTGCCTTCGGCTCAGGTCATGATCCTGGAGTCCTGGAATCGAGTCCCACATCGGGCTCCCGGCTCAGTGGGGAGCCTGCTTCTCCCTCTGACCCTCTCCCCTTTCCTGCTGTTTTCTCTCTCGCTTGTTCTCTAATAACTAAATAAAATAAAAATCTTAAAAAAAAAGTTTTCTTGGTAAGAAAGTAGAGAACAAAGGAAATAATCTATTCTAACATATACAGTTACTTAAAAAAAAAAGTGTAGCTTGTGACATCTCTTCCAAAAAACCTCTGGTTTGTGCTACAATTGAAAGGGTGGTTTTTGAAGTTAGATGGAGTTTTGAATCCTGGTTCCATCCCTTATTATCTGGTTGACTTTAAAGTCCAGGGAGGTTAAATTATTGCTTATTTTCCCGAGCTACAGTGCAAAGATAATAATTTCCATCTTGCTTTCATTGTGTGAGAATCGCATGATAAAGTACAAGGAAAGGTATGCCGTGAAGTAAGTGTTCAAAATTGGTTGTTGTGGTGGTTTTTAAAATTATTTTTATTAATCTATTTCCCACGTTACCTTTGGACTTTCCTCATGCATTGATTTTATGCATTGGGTGTCTGGCTTCTCTTTGACTCCAGCCTCTATGGTTAAAGGGAGCAGAAGCAGCTGCACTATTTTATTGTCAACTGTGAATTATTCCCTTCATTTCTCATGAAGGTGAATATCAGGATGAAGGTCAGCTACTATCTCCTTTCTCTCCCCATTACCACTGTTCTCTCTCAGCCTGTCTCTTCCCTCCCCTCCTTAGTTCTTTCATTTTTCTTCCTTTGCTACTGCAGAAATACCAACACTCGCACCTGTACGCCCTGAGGAATGCCAGTGAGGACTAGGGATTTCATTGTGCAGAAAGTGAAAGATAAAAATTCTAATTGAGAAATTTACCAATATTAAATTGAAATGAATGTGATATTCAAGAACTGTCTGCCAGTTGACAAGCTGTCAAGACAAAAACACACGTATATATTTGCCCAAATGGCAGCCAGATTGTTTTGGAAAGATCTTTCTTGGAAGCTGGAGACACAGCTCTTTTATATTCTACTGTGAATTTAAGAACTTGATGAGAATTCACTTTTATAGCAATACCACATAAAGAGTGGCATGTGAGCTTGTCTGATTTTAACTGTGAATCCCAAACTAGCATTGTTGAAGTTGGTTTTTCAGGGCACATTTGCCTGTATTTACTGAGTTTCAGACAAAATAGATATTTTTAATGCCATTGTACATTGCGATGATGGGTATTTAACCCTGACCATATGCCTACACCTATGTTCAGATAAAATAAACTTTTATTTGAGTTGAAAATAGAATCTCAGATTATTTGGCTGTAAATTTGCCTTCTATTTGTGTAAGTGACATAATCCATATAAGCCTTACTTTATCTGTATGGTGTGCATAGTGATCTCTAACTAAATAAATATGTTGGGAAGAATTCAGTGATTATATTTAAAGTAGTTGGCAGAGCATAGAGTTAGTGACCAACATATATCGGTTTCTTTACAGCCATCCATTTGTGAATTACTTCTACTAGTAAGATTCAGTAAACTGATACGAATGGCTGAGTCGATGAAAAATTTCTCAGCAAGCCTTACCTTTATATTTCAAAAATGTACATGTTGGAATGAACCCTGTTTTATTCAAAAGGGCATATTAGTGAAGGCAAGTTGAAGGGATGAGAAGCCAAATAGCGCTTAAGCTGGTAGGCATTACTGTATTGTAGAGTACACAGTTACTTAGCACGTGACACTGGCGGTTTTCTTAGTTTTCTTTGAGACTCAGGACTTCTCTAATGATGATCAATGTGTATTGAAAAGTTGCTCTATGCCAGAAGCTGTGTTAAATGCTATTAATATCCGTGACAACCCTGTAACATCAGTACTGATATTAACTTCCTTATATCTCATTACTTTTCATCAGAAAACTGGGGAAATAGCTAATAGCTAATCCAAATCCAGATAATAAGTGGAGGAGCTAGGATTTAAATCCAGACATCTGGCTCTACCTCTCATGGGTTTAACCAGTATGCTCTACTAATCTTTGATAATATCTCTAGAGAATTTTGTTTATACGAGCACTGTGCTTCTGCTGCATATTTATAATAGTTAATATTTTTACAAGGTGGAAGAGCACTTGAGGTCAACATACTTTGCAAATTAAATCGAAAACTAAGATGGGATTTGGAAAGGAAAAGTTTGGGTAAAGTATGACACAATTTTCAAGATAGGCACCTAAGCACTTGAGAAATGTAACAACAGTACATCACATAGAAATTCAAATAACAATAAAATTAATTAGGAGCCATGGCTCTGAAGTGCTGTTAATATAATAAAGATAAAAGGCTAAAGAGAGTGATGGAGATTGACTCTAGATTTCCTGGTCATGAATGCAAAAGGAGAATGTGCTTTCCACAAAAAATATGCATCAAAATATCAGAAGAAAGTTAAGAGATGACTTAGTAAGATAAATTTGAAAAAGGCACATCTCACTACTTTGCAAAGGCTTACAACGGGCAGTTATGGAAGTCAGTACACAGTATGCAAGTGAACTTACTCTCCTTGAACACGAACTCAGCCAAAGGAAGATGTTAAAGTTTGAAAATAATTTGAGTCTTTTTCTTTCTACGTGTTATTCTCATTCTGTCTTGTCTTGTCACTCATATTAAGCCTCTTCTTTATGAATATGTTCTTTTATGATAAACATGCTCGGATCCTCTTTTGGAGGAAGGCCCATCTAAAATACATATTATTTATTTTGTGTCTTTTCATTATCTTTGATTTGGAATACATTTAATCTTAGAGAATTTCTCTTGGCCTTCAAAAAAAAATAAAGTGAAACATTCGATCTTGGAGAAAAGGGGTAAATGGAGTTCTATAGAGTTTATTTTTTCCTTGAACCATGTGAGACCGAGTTGCTGACTTGATGCCCCATCACCATGGAAAACCTCAGGAAGTCTTTCCCACATGGATGCTTTTTTCCACAGCCATCATTATCAGGAAATTTATATCGATACGCCATTGATTGCTCTTGAAAGCACAGAACTTGGTCACATGTCTCTAATTGTGCTGTAATGTTTTTTTTTTTATATTAAAAGGATAAAATCCAGGACTGTATGTGCATTACCATTATGTTTCTAGAATGCTTCAATCTAGAATGTTTCTTGAGTCTTTGCTTTTATGACCTTTACACTTGCAGATTATAGAAGAACTAATGTATAGAATTCCTTAGTTAGGATTTGTCTGATGTTTCCTTGAGATTAAATCCAGAATAGGCATCTTAGGTAGTGCTATCACGGATAACATTGATTTGTATCAAGTGGAACAAGATTCTGATTTATTCCATTATCGGTGATAATAATTTTGATAATAATTTCATTAAGGTGTTATCCAACCGTGTGTGTCCACTGTAAAGTTTTTTTTCTCTTTGTACTTGATAACTTTGTAAGCAGATACTTTGCATCTAAGTAAATATCTTATTCTTCATCAAATTACTACCCACGCCCCCAATTTTAGCATTCTTTGAGGTTTCTTGGCTGCCACATGGTGGTTGTACTAATTCCCTCATTCCGTCTGCATTTATTACTTGACATTCTCCTCTAAGGAAAAGCTTGATTTTCTTCCCATTTATTTGCTTGTGCATTTATTTATATTAGTTTAGACTTGTAGATTTCTGTTTTCTTTAATGACTTGTGATAGTTATTTTCATTATTTATCTTGATGCCGTGATAATAGTTATGAATATCATTTATACCAGACTTGGCCATGACATGCCCTTGAAACTGATTCTGTGTCCCCTTGACATGCTTTCTCATTCTTTGGGTACAGTCTTATCACTGGCCAAAGTCTTCTAGGCTTCTTTTGTAGTTTCCCTGACCCAGCCCTGCAATTTACCATTCATTCACTCATTCATCTGTCTGTCTGTCTGTCTTTCTCTATCTATGTATCTATGTATCTGTCTGTCTGAAGGAGAGCATGAGCAGAGGGGAGGGGTAGAGGGAAAGGGAAAGCATCTTAAGCCAACTCCCCACTGAGTATGGATTCAGACACAGAGCTCGATCTTGTGACCCTGAGATCATGACCTGAGCCAAAACTGCTTCAGACACTCAACTGACCGAGCCTCCCAGGCACCCCATGGAATTTGCCAACTGTATAAAGAGAGCTGGTTCCATTTAAATGAGACTGGTATTTGGTGCCAAATTCAGGATATTGGTTGTATTTATTGCTACCAAGGTGTTGCTACTGCCAAATCTCAGCGGACAGGACAGAACAAAGTAATGTGCACACATGCACACACACACACACACAGATACACACACACACACACACACACACAGTTATCTCTACTGAGTTGGTGTTCCCCCTAAATTTTGTCTGCCGAAGACTTTAGGTTAGTGTCATTGCAGATGTAATTAGTTAAATGGAGGTCTTGAGTTAGATGGAGGCAGAGATTGGAGTCGTGCTCCCCTAAGGAATGCCAAGAGCTACTAGTAGCTGGAAGGAGCAAGGGAACATCCTTCAGAAGAAACGTGGGCCAGTCAACACTTTGATTTTGGACTTCAGAACTGTGAGAGAATAAATTCTTGTTGTTTTTAGCAACCCAATTTGTGATAATTTGTTATGGTAGCCAAAGGAAACTAAAACACTATCTATCTTTTGAAAACCGTGAGTTCATCTCTAAACCTCCAATTCTAAAGTGACACCAGAGGGTTCGTTACATATATATATATATATATTTTTTTTCTCCAACAATAGGAAACCTGAGTTTCTTTATCCTCAGTATATTTATTATTTGGATCACCCTTCACATCCTGTAATAAGGGATTTCCATTTACTCCTTCTGCCCAGCCCCCATCCCTCACACAAATGTTTACCTGCTGTTGTATTTTCCCTCCATCTTCCTACTCTTACACAGATTCCTATCTCACCCAGCCACACTTGATGACTTTTGTACTTAATTGTTCAGATGGCACACAGATAGGAATGGAGGCAGGAAACTGTATAATACTCTCTACTTTTATTCTCCTATACACCTCAGTTGTTTCTTATGGTATAATAGGCCTGTGGCAACATTTTCCAATCTATATTCAAAATAGGTTTACAAAAAGAAAAAAAATCCTTCAGTTGACAAACACTGAATTAAAGAAAATGAAATGCTTTTGTGCTTTCGAGTCTTCAAAGTATTAATATATCATAATTTGATAAATTTGTTTTATATGATTTTTTGGAGATGCAGACATTTATATGATCCCAGAAAATAATTTTTTATAAATATCTTGCAGCACTAACATAATTTTACACTACAAAAGCTTTACAAATGCATGTCTGATGAGAAGGCATTTTCGATTCTATGCAAGGCCACATGTTAGTTTAGCATGTAGCTAAACAGTAAAATTTGCAATTTCTGGAAGAGTGAATTAAAAATTATGATGACTGTAGCTTACATGGATTCACTTGTCATTCTTGTCACTGCCCAGTACTTATTTCAGTCCCATATAAAGGAGATTCCTAAAGTAATAGAGATTCATTTTCATATTCTTTTTTTATTATTAAAGAAACAATTTTTGTCACATATGCTTAAAAGATCAAAGAATGTTCATACTAATAAACAGTCTTAAACCTAACATTCTCCTTTCTTAAAACTTAGAGGTCATAGATTTCTTTCTTTCTCTTGGCTAGATTAAAAAAAAAATGATACCATTTCTCTATTTTAAAGGAAAGATGCCAAGTAAGAAGGAGGAAATACATATCTTGATGGATTTGATTATATTTTTTTGTCTTGTTTGATTCAGAGTGATGAACAAAACTGAAATTCTTTAGGAAAACATGGGTGGGAGATCATGGGGATGGAAATAAATACTCTCAAAAGAAATCCAGCTGCTCTACCTGATATGAATGCCTATAACAGCTGTGGTTCTGAAACTCTTAAGATGACGTGAGGATTGTGTAGTTTCTATTTTGCATAAAGAAGCTAACCTTCATTAGAGATACATATTTGAAATACTGAAATATTTTACTATCAGTAAGTCTGTACTTATAAGGAAATTTAAAATACTCTAGAAAAACTTTGTATTCTGGGTCAAGGGATTCTACCCAGACAATCCGATGATCTTATTGTCTTCCTTGTCTCTTTGCCCTCATATGAGAATTAATATTTTAGGACTCAACATATTTATTGATTCTAGAGGCAAAAGGGCAAATCCTCCGTAAGTTATTCAAGCCATGTTTGTGTCCAGAGCTCTGTGAATTAGCATCAACACCCACAGTTCTTTGATTTTTCTTACATTGTCATTATAGGAAATCATGAATTAAAAAGGACCAGAGAGTAAAAGATTATAGAGTTCAACCTTTGCCCACATTCGCCCGTTAGAGAAATGAATCAACTGCATGTCAGGGCAGCTCCAAAACACACATTTGTGAAATTCTGAAGTCTTGGCTGAAAATGAATGTGGGACACCTTTGTCAATTATTTTTGGTGTCAGCATGCTCTTCTCAGAACCTTGCGCCTTGGAGCTGGTCCCAGGGATTCCTTAGCGTCTCTATGCATGTATTAATATTATTTCTTTAACTTTGGTATTTGTGCTGTAGTACTTTCTGGATTCACTGGATTTTATTTATTTTTATTTTTATTTTTATTTTTTAAGAGTTATTTATTTATTTGATAGAGACACAGCAAGAGAGGGAACACAAGCAGGGGGAGTGGGAGAGGGAGAAGCAGGCTTCCCACAGAGCAGGGAGCTCGATTCAGGGCTCGATCCCAGGACCCTGGGACCACGACCCGAGCCAAAGGCAGACGCTTAACGACTGAGCCACCCAGTCGCCCCGGAGTCCCTGGATTTTAAAATTTACCGTTTGATTATTTTTGACCCAAAGGCCTTTATTCCTTGGCTAATTAACAATCACAGTTGTATGAGATAGGTGGTGGTGGTTTTTTCTTATTTCTCTTTACCAATAACTTCAAATAGAGAAAAACATTGAAATTTATTTGGCAAGATAGCTACATGTATACATCAGCACATAGATTAATAGATAAAATATGGTAGAGTTGTTAAAAGAAGTAAAGGATAAAGCTATTTAGATTTGTAGAATATAGACTGATGGCAAAAAGAGCTGTAAGTGTGTGTGTGTACTTGATGTATAATTAGATCTAAAACAAGACAAAAAATAGCTACATATGAGACTGTAGATTAGAATATACAGATTGTTTCAGGTATATCTCCCGTTGTAAGGAAACAAGTTTTTAATCCCTTGTGTCTGTATTTGAAGAGTTAAAGTCTGTATAACCGTATTTGTGCCACTGTTGAAGATGATTTTATTCATTTTCTTTTTGTCAGTGAGCATGACACCAAGGACTCTTCCCTTTATAACCATGTTAGATTTTTCAGTTCTCATCATTATCCAGCAATTATGAATCTTTGCAAGCCCCAAGAGTCCTCTGAGTTCAAGAAGTACATTTTGGTGTAGGAGACGGGGAGAGGGCATTTGTAGAGGAAGACCCCATAAGTAAAAGTACCATTTTCATCACATTATATCGCGAGTACCTACTATCGATAGGATTTATTCCTCTTGATGTTAAGCTTAGTCACCTGGCTGAGGTATTATTTTATCAGGTTTATCTACTGTGAAGTTCCTCTTTTCCCCTCCTTTCCTTTGGAAGGAAGTCTCCATGTGCAGCATGTATTTAAGGAGTGAGAAGTTATGCTTCCCCCCACACACCACGTAATGACGTTACTCATGTGGATTCCCTATACATAGAACATTTGTCTCTTTCCTTCCTTCTTTTTTTTCTCTCTTTCATTTAATCAACCTTTACTCAAGAGTTATTGATTTTACACTTTGGTTTATAATCCAATACAGCTTTATTTTCTTGCCCAATTTCTTTTTCAGCTTTGGCACCTGGGAACCCTTTTACTTGTCTCCTGTGTCCCTTTGATATCTATCCATCATCATAATCATCATCATCATCATCATCATTAGTATTTTGGTTTGGATTTTAGCACTTACTTACTTTCTTACTTTCTTGCACTGCATGATGCTCCAGGCTTATCTTGAATAATTATTGCTCCAATTCTAGACTTAACTATTTATCCAAGGAGCCCTGGTTCCTTTTTGGGGTGTCAGAAACCAAGATGAGTGTTGCTCCTGAGTTGCCTTTGCTTCTAGACCCTCTCCGCTGATAGAGGGAGGACAAATACATGTAGGTATACTAATTTATACACACACACACACACACACATACATATATGTTATACAAATCTATAATATATGAATAGTATATTAACATGTGTACTAATAGTATACTAATCTGTATATTAGTATGTTAGGGTGTGTGTGTCTGTAGTGTACTTATATACACACATAAACACACACTCTTAGGTCTGCTCCTTTTCCCCCAGCTACCCTCAGTAAGTTTTAAAATACATATATAATATAGTTGAATTATGTTGTCACAGGTTGCATTTTATCCTGGGAAACTCTGACATCCTAATTTTTAAAAATTTGCATATATTGAGATTTGTTTATTGTGCTATAATGTTTAATGGTATTAAGAAGTACATTGTGCTGTGGGTCCATCATTACAGTATCATACAGAATAGCTTTAGTGCTTTAAAAATATCTCTTGAGTTTTACCTATTAAACTTTTTCATTTCCTTAACTCCCAGCCACCACTGATCTGTTCATTGACTCTATAATTTTGTCTTCCCTAAAATGTCATATAAAGGAATATAGTATGTAGACCTTTCACTTAGTGATGTGCATTTAAGTTTGATCCATGTTTTTGCATGGCTTAATAGTTCATTCCTTTTCATCACTAAGTACTACTCTGTCGTGTGGATTGCCATAATTTGTTTATCCATTTACCTACTGAAGGTTATTTTGATTGTTTCTAATTCTTTGTGATTATAAATCTATTATTAGCATTCAGATACAGATTTTTGTTTAGAAGTAAGTTTTCAGTTCAGTTGGATAAATAACTGAAAAACTTCAGGTCATTTGACTGCTTGATCATATGGTAAGCTTATATTTAATTTTGTGAGAAATTCTAATTGGTTTTGCCAAAACACTGACCACAAAGCCCTGTTTATAATCTATAAAACATAATAAAAGATATCCCTCTTAGGTCATCAGACAAAACAATGGTAGAAAACCTAGAACAGAAAGCAATCAGTTAATACAGAGATGAACTTAAGTACTTGAATGAGTTCCAGTGATCACATTATCAGAAGGAACTCTCCTAAAATCTTGTGAGACCTTTGGGAAATGCTACCTAAGGATTTTTTATCTTTCCTTTCTTCTGGTCAAAATGAGTCCCCCTGATTCTATTCTTTGGCGATGTGTTCATGGGCACTGTTCACTGGCTTGCCACTAAAAACATTACTCTGCCTATTTCTGCTTTTTTTTTTTTTTAAAGATTTTATTTATTTATTTGACAGAGAGAGACACAGCGAGAGAGGGAACACAAGCAGGGGCAGTGGGAGAGGGAGAAGCAGGCTTCCCCACTGAGCAGGGAGCCCGATGCGGGGCTCGATCCCAGGACCCTGGGATCATGACCTGAGCCGAAGGCAGACGCTTAACGACTGAGCCACCCAGCCGCCCCTCCTGCTTTTTGGAAGCTTGTGTGAAAAAGGAAATGAGTACAGGAATGAGTATCTTATAGTCAGTAACCACCTCTAGAGAACATACCTCTTTGAGGGCAGCAGCGAACCCCCACCGAGTGTGTGCCTAATTCCTATTTTGTTTATTCTCTACTAACTGTCCATCTCCTTATGGACAGTGTGGATAATTAGCAGTCAGTTTATATAAGGTTGCTTCTGTTCTAGAACACAGGTAGACATTTGGTCAGATCTAATTCAATTAGTCTCAACCCCAGGTATTTGCCATGAAGACTGAGAAGTTGTTGAAATACTATCTTTCCAAGTAGTTCAACATGGAAGTAGGTGAATGTGGAAACCATTAGGTAGACATCATTGCTTCATGGTATATATTAGAGAAATGGAAAAGCAGCTACACTTTGTAGTGCAGGGAAGGGGATGAAACAGGTAACAAAGAGAAGAAAAAGTGAGACACTGTGAAACTTCTTACTGGATTTTTTAGGCTCTAGTTCTAGAAGCATACTAAGCCTGAGACAATTCCCACCTCTGGTTTCCACGATACTCCCATCCTTCCATACATAACACCCCCAAAATGGGAGGGACATATTAATATTTCTTAAGAACAAACATCTCTTGGGTGCCTGGGTGGCTCAGTCGTTAAGCGTCTGCCTTCTGTTCAGGTCATGATCCCGGGATCCTGGGATCGAGCCCCACATCGGGCTCCCTGCTCCGCGGGAAGCCTGCTTCTCCCTCTCCCACTCCCCCTGCTTGTGTTCCCTCTCTCTCTGTGTCTCTCTCTCTGTTAAAAAATAAGAAAAAGAAGAAAAGGAACAAACATCTCTTAAGAAATAGAAAGTTGTCCTTTCCATGCTTTCGGTGCCTGTGGAAAGAAGGGATTTGAAGGATATAAAAGCATTTTTCTTCCTGGATATTTAAACTGCGTATAAAGATAATGTTTATGCCCCCTCAAATTATATCCAGTTTTTTCATTATATGGACCTAGAGAATAGACCATCACTCTTGTGTCTTCCCTTTGAAAGATCTTGGCTCTTCAGCAGAAGGCATGGTATGAGTAATATGTAGTGCTTATCTTCATAATACAATGAAAGAGGAAGTTTTGCCTTCCCTGGCATCAATTGCTGCCCATATAAAAATAACTGAAATGTTATATTCCTGGGAGTGTTTAAACCAGAATTGGGGATGGGATATCCCTTCTGCCAAGCTTTTATTTTTATTTTTTACTTATTTATCCATCAGTCTTACACAGTTCACAGCACTCATAGCACGTACCCTACCCAATGTCCATCACCCAGCCACCCCATCCCTCCCACCCCCCTCCACTCCAGCAACCCTCAGTTTGTTTCCTAAGATTAAGAGTCTCTTATGGTTTTCTCCCTCTCTGGTTTCGTCTTGTTTCATTTTTCCCTCCCTTCCCCTATGATCCTCTGTCTTGTTTCTCAAATTCCTTATATCAGTGAGATTATATAATACTTGTCTTTCTCTGATTGACTTATTTTGCTTAGCATAATACCCTCTAGTTCCATCCACGTTGTCACAAATGTCCCTTCTGCCAAGCTTTTAAAAGGATCACGCATCTCCTTGTCCTGGGAAAGAAAGAGAAAATGAGAGAAGGAATATTCTCAGTTCAGTATGAAAAAAGACTCTTGATGCCAAGCTCAATGTCACTTTTCCATCCATTTATATTCACAGATCCTATTAATGGATGTAAGATAACCTACAGTCTTCTGTGCTTTGTTCTTTTGAAAATTACTATTAAAGAAAAGCAGGATGATCAAGACTGAAAACAAAGGACAAAATCCATTCCTGAGTATGCCTTTATTGTCCTTTTTCTCACCTTGACAGAATTATCTGAATAATGATAATCACCCCAGGATCCTTTTTTTTTTTTGTATTGTTATTCCTGTGTAATTATTAGGGCTGCTGATACCATTAGGTGACAATGAAATAATATTAAACAATGCCCACACACTTATGTATGTGTAAAAAGTTACAGTGTCAAAATTAAATGAAAGGAGAAGTGCCAGGATCCGTCTTAAGAATGGCTCCTGCAGTGTCTCACTGCTCCAGTAAATGTTATGCAGGTGCACTGTGAGCACCTTTTAAGGGGGACTGCACAGCGAGGAAAGTAAGACCATGTGTTGTGAATCCAGCATTGTCTCCCTGGCTTCATTTAGCACTAAGGGCATCGGTAAGTCAGAATTTGTATAAGCAAGGACAGCAGTTCTTGTTCCTATTCAGGCTTTTCTGTATTCTTGCCTTTTCTTGTCCCTGGCACATATTTTTAAATTATGCATTAAAGTGTAATATCCACAGAGTAAACTGCATATGTCATAAGAGCCCATGCTCACAAGCTGAACAGATTCATGTAATTAGCACCCAAATAAAAAATCAGAATAGTACTTGCCTTGCAAAATTCATTCTTGGGCTTCTTTCTGTCACTTGTGCCCATAAGAACAACCAGTATCCTCACTTCTAAAGTTACAGCGTTTTGCCTCTTTTGTACTTTATATAGATGGACTCATATGCTTGCATTTGTGCCTGGTTTCTTTCTCTCAGTACTCCAAATGGGCTTGAAACCAGTTCTACCAAATATACAAGATATGTGAATGAGTCAGTGAATATATTGATTTTTATATTCATTTATCCTGTTGATTCCTTTCCCCCTTCTCTTTTCTTTTTTATTCTGGTGTTAGAAGGTGACTTTACCATTAGATATGTTATTTTGGGTATGCTTTCATTATGTACCCAGCTCAAGGCACCTAAGGGGGAACTTCCATATCAGGACCAGGGTTGGTTTAGGTAAATCTGCATCCATGGGACACAGAAGAGGTCTCTAATGTGCCTGAAAGAGATCTCACTTATTTCTAAAAGGAATTTATATATTAAACTACCTTTATATCAGCTACCAGGGGCACCTGGCTGGCTCAGTCAGTGGAGCATGCAACTCCTGATCTTGGAGTTGTTGGTTTGAGCTCCATGTCTGGTGTGGAGATTACTTTGAAAACAAAAACAAAAACAATCTTTAAAACTACCTTTATCCAAAAGGGGGCAGGGGGGGAACTGGCATTCTGCCTTTTTTTTTTTTTTTTTTTTTTAATTTCATCCCCGTTGGGCGCCTGGGTGGCTCAGTCATTAAGCGTCTGCGTTTGGCTCAGGTTATGATCCCAGGATCCTGGGATCGAGCCCTGCATTGGGCTCCCTACTCAGCGGGAAGCATGCTTCTCCCTCTTCCTTGTGTTCCCTCTCTCACTGTCTCTCTCCCTGTCAAATAGATAAGTAAAACATTTAAAAAAAAATTTCATCCCCTTTTCTCTATTTTTCTCTAATGTTATCAAATATATTTAACAAACATTTATTGAGCGCCTACATTTATAGACAGTAAAGTCACAGAGATCATACTGTGAGGGCAGTTATAAAGACCAAGAGGAAAGAGTCCATTTCTGGAGTCTGCAGGCCATGTTGCAAATCCCTGGTAGTTTCCTTAGAGCACCAAGCTCACCTTTAGTCCTTTGAAATTCACTTCTAGGATTTTTGCCCTGTATCAAATATAACATTAACCTACATGGAACAGGTCATGTTAGAGAAAAGTATTATAATTTTATGTATTGATATAAATTATCATTTAAAAAGGAAACTTTCTTGCCACTAGTATCACTTGACGTAAATAGGAGGTAAATGCCAGATAAATCTAATATTAAATAGATATAATGAAATATACACATAATATTAGGGAGCTACATCGTGAGCTATATGTAAATATATTAAAGTCAGTAGCTTTTGTATAGACACTCTTGCCTGCCAAAGGTTTTTATTTCTAAGCCTTCTTGCTCCTTGGTATGTAAAGGGATATTTGCAAATATCAGAAAGCTGTTATAAAACTGAGAGAATGCTGTCAGTATAAAAGGAGAATGGAATAGATGTATATCTGTCACTATGGGTTTGAAATTAATTAATGCTGATTCCTTGCAGACCTAGAGTGCCCTGCTGGAATGTTCCTCATATTTTGGAGAGCAACATGTCATGCAAAATGCATGTTCACATTTTGGTATATGCCAAGCAAGGACATAGACAATAAGTGTTCTCTCTTAACCATACGTGCCTTCAAGGGGCACATAGTTTGGCAGGGAAGGTAACCTGCTTTCTCTAAAGGCTTGCCAAGATGTGTGGAAGGACTTTCATAGCAGAAACCATGGAGGAGGAGGACCCGAAGATGCTAGGAGATATCAGTGGAAATTTTGTTCACCTGAGATTTGCATGGCAGGGTATCCATTAAAATTTCACGTTTCCTTATGACTCCGAGGAGCTGCAACCATTTCCTACGATCTTTGGATCTGATGAGAAATAGGCACATGGTATCATTTGCTCAGAAGTCAAGTCATGCAAGTACATCAGAGGCTGTGCTGGTAGGACGGTGTGGGCTCTGCTGAAAGATCCTTTCCTACAAAATTGAAAACATTTTAGCATCATTTCTCCATCCCTAGGCCTAAGAAATCCAGTACATACAAGCCATTAACATTGTACTCAGTGAGCAAACAGGTGGATGAATTTAAAAGTGTGTGGTTATTTTAAATATTTGGTGGGAGCTTTTACATTACAACCATCGAGTAAAACACACCTGATCAGAAGATATTTCAAGATGTCATGATAAAAGTGAGTTTTTGCTGTTTCTATCAGCAATGGTGAAAAAGGCAATTTTGAAGCTGCCCTGTCCCCACCTCAGAGACAAGAACCATGTTGGATATTTAAGGGACATTCTCACACATTAGATTTGGCATTTGCTTTGAACAGAAAAGATATTCCTGATTAATTTTAAGATTTGCCTGACTCTTTAGATATATCTGTAGCTCTCTAAGGTCTGCAGAGCTTCTGATACTATAGAAGCCAATCTGAGCAGGGTGGGGAATGCTTAGATATGTGGGATTCAAGGTTAGGCATAGGACTCTATAAAGAATATAAAAATGTGCTTCCCTGTGTCTGATGTAATTCTTCCTTGAAATGTTCAAAGGTAAATGCTCAGGCTTTGAAGCCAGTGTTTGAATTGTGGATCTTCTCCTAACTACTACTGGGTGACCATGGGAAGGGAATTTACCTCTCTGAATCTGAGATTCTTTTTCTTTAAAAAGGGATTTAAGAAGGAAAATTACATGAAAGCATAAAATACTCTGTGCCTGGCATGCAACACATGTCAGTTGGCCTAAGCTCTGAGGCATAACTCCGTGTTATGAAGGTCACTGTGGTTGGTCTTCTAAGTCAACATGCTCCTGAATTCTCTGAGATCAGTGTACATAAATTTGAGTCTTCTTCCATGATATTTTTTTGTTTAGGATATATTTTCAGAATTAAGCTAGTTCATCTGTTCAAATAATTATTCTATCACCTTTTTTGCAGGCCCTATCTTCACTCTTTGTTTCTGTGATGCTACCTACCCATAAAATAATTCTTGACATCTAATTTCTAACCTTCTTACTGAGTTCCAGGCTGAGTTCCATGTGGGAGATCCAAAGGTCCTTTGCTTTTAGAATCTTACAAAGTTGCAGTCAATGTGTCAGCCAGGACTGAGGTCATCATCTGAGGCTCGACTGGGCAGGAATCCCAATTCCAAGGTCTCATGCTTATTGGCAGTGTTGAGATCCTTGAAGGTCTCAGTTTCTTTCCTCTCTGGTGACCATCCTCCACTCCTTGCTGCATGGCCTTTCCATATGGCAGCTCAGAGTATGGCAACTTGCTGCCTCATGGTCAGCAAGAGAGTCTCTGGCATAACAGTCGTTCTAGTTTCATATAACATAATCACCACCCCTCATCACCTTTGCCGTATTGGTTAGAAGGAAGGTACAGGTCCTATTTGTTATTGATCTCTTCCTCTGTGGTTCTACAGTAGAAGAATGATTATTTATAAAACAGGGTTTTGAGCCTGGCATTCCCTTGCCACACACCCTTGTGTGCCTTCCCACTGCTCTTAGAAATAAATGTGGGTAGATTTTAACCATGTTACAGGAAAGAAGGGTCACCTTCTACTTTTCAACTGCTGCGTCTTCTCTCAGCATCCTGGTCCAAGAAATTATTATATATCACTTAGACTGCTGTTTGGCCTCCGTACTGCTTGTCTGCATTCCCTATTCTGTGAGTTCTAATGCATTCTCTGATGAGGAGATGTTCCTGTTTATTAAGCTTCAGTGTTTCTCCGTTGCATTGTAGAGATAGTTCAAAGTTTATAACATGGCTGATAATGCTCTGCACAATTTAACTGTGCCAACATCCCCACGTTTTCAAGCTGTTGACTGCCTTACAGGCCTACTTTTTGTCCCTCATGTGTGATGGCCTCAAGAGTCTCCACACATAACCTTGATTTTGCTGAGGAGAGTCAGATTCCTCTTGATCTTTCAGGTCTCAGACGGTCATCACTTCCTCCAAGTGTGTTAAAGACTTCCTATCATTCTGTCTTTTCTTTCATACAATTATAATTTATTGATTACTTTTGTAGTTATCTGTACTAATCATAAGCTCCCTGAAGATGAAGCCTATGCTTCTGTGTTCACTGTTATCTTCCTGTGCCTATCAAGACCCAAACACGGGTATCTCAGAAAATATGTATTAAGCAAAAAAAAAAAAAAAAAAAAAAGGAAGATAGGACTAAAATGATGAGTATTGTTCTCTCTAAATATTTCAATTGCAGTTAGAGAAACAGACCAAAGACCTTGCTACGGGGAGGTCAGGTGTGACGGAGAGTTGTGTTTTCACAATCTGTGGACTTGAGAGGTGCAGTGGAAGAGCCTGGGACAGGCCCAGTAATGACCAGACACAGAACAGTTCCTGAGAAGCTAAGGAGCTGTTACGACTGATAGCACTCTAGGAATCCCGTGTCTTAGAGAAACATGAGGCATTTTGGTATTGGAATGTCATCAAGATCTGTCGTGCCCCTCAGAGTGACAAGGCAGCTGATCTCGAAATGTGACAAAGAGGGAATTTCCTTTACAGGATACTGTGTCTTCAATCTTCTTGTGTAAACCAAACTGATATGGAAGTGAGGAAAGTGCTCTCTGTGTAAGAGAGAAGATGCTCATGGCCTCCTTCATTGGTTTTTCTTTTGATATTCAAGTTTCTCCCTCCTATTTAAGAGAAATCCGTCTTAAACAATAACATTCTTTCCCTTAGTGACTCAATATAAAGTTCATTTATTATTTTGTTTTTCCTTTTTTAAAAGATTTGTTTATTTTAGAGAGAGAGATAGAAAGAGAGAACATGCACAGAGGGTGGGCAGGGGCAGAGAGGGAGGGAGAGAATCCAAGCAGACTCCCTGCTGGGTGTGGAGCCTGATGCAGGGCTTGATCTCAAAACCTTGAGATCATGACCTGAGCCAAAACCAGGAGTGGGACACTTAACCAACTGAGCCACACAGGTGCCCCTATTTATTACTTGGTTTTGGTTTCTGGTCATCAGAGGTAAGGGTATCATGGAAAGCTGGGGAATAACATTTTAACAGTCTACTTTGAAGGAAACTCATTTGTGTAGGATTTAGACAATGAAATATAAGAGTCACTCTATCATCTTTTATTTTTCCCTGGCTTTAGGAACTTAGGCAGGACGTGGAGGTGAATATATTAATCTTATTCACATATAAGGGATCAAAATCTTCAGGTGGTAACTTAGATATCCTCTTATAAAATAGGATTTAATGTATAACATGAGATGCTACATAGAGACCCAAATGGGGTGGCAGGGGACATGTGGACTCTGGAGAGGAAGTCGTGGATCTGGGAGGCCACTCATTAAACTTGCGAATTTGGATATATTCTTTCTCTTCTCTACACATCCACTTTGTAATTTTTAAAATGATATTCCTTTACTGTTACTTAGAAAACTATTGTACATGGAGCAATGACACTTGGTAGACTTTCAATAACTGTTCATTAAGAAATAAAAATGTCACCTATGAAATTCCTGGGCTAGTGTCTTAAACACAGTAGGTGCTCAGTAAATCTACGCTATTGGCATCATTATCAACATCCTTATCATTACTACTCCTGTAGAGTAACACTACACTAGGCAGTTTCACCCGATTCGACGTACACACTTATCTATGAGGCTTTTTTTTTTCTTTTGGTATCAAGTAAAGACAATACGGCAATTGGCAAAGAGTCTTACAGAAAATATGCAGTGAATCTGGGATTTTATTCTTTCCAGTCTTACCACAAACCCTTTAATCTACTAAAACATGATTCTGTACATCCCATTGGAGTACATTATTGTATGTTAAATATACATACATATATATTAGGAAAAAAATACATATATATTGTTAGGAAAATCACAGCTGCTTTTAACGTTAGGTATGGCTTCACTCACTTATCATTGTCCCCAGACTAAGGCCTTTGTAATTATGTTGAAATACCTAAATCCAGGTGAGGAAGTCCAAAGTATTTCTTCCATTTGTGCATAATTTATTCAGGGTGCTCCTAGAGCATCTTTTTCAGGATGCTCTTTCTAGGAATAGAAAATGAAACTCATTACTCAGTCTTCCATCCTTCACTAATACACATAAAAAGGTACTCAAAGAAAGATCAAAATTCTTCTGATATCTGACTAGATGGTCAGCTCCGTGAAGGCAAGACTGTTGCTCACACACTTTGACATGGTGTTGGCAGGATTGACTTGTGCATGGAAAGCACTAATGCATGTTTTTGTTTGCAGTTCATTTTTTTAACTGTGACAAAGGAAAACTTCATTCTAACCCCCCTTCTTAGTTTTTAACTTACTGTTTATGAATTGCAGGTTAATGCAGCCTCTAAGAAAATGTTCTCTTAATCCTTGAAGGAAGCAAAAATCTCTAATATTTTACTTTTTCTGCACACATTCTCTCCTTCCCTCCCTCCCTCCCTCTCGTACTCTCTCGTCTCATACACACACATTCCTTCACCCTTCCCTCTCTATATATGTTCCAGCATGTGTGTTTGTGTGTGGATTTGTGTGATATATACTGTCTGAGTTGGAGGGAAAATGCTGTTTTCTTTCCAGATCAAAGAGAAAACTGCGTCGAGTCTGGAACAGCAACAAAAATAGCTGGCTTGACTCACAGTCTCTCTACTCTGAAATATAAATTCTTTCCTGAAGGGAATTCTTTCTTCTGTCTAGTGCAGTTGATTCTCCATACATACACACATAGTGAAATATATGCAGATTCGGAAGTCTTCATAGGAACACGAGAAATCATTAATTCTGTATTATCTTGGCAAAAATGGGGGCGAGGAATTATTTATATTGTGGGCTCTAATTCAAGGCAGTTCAAGTTCCAAAGGATTTGAGTTTAAGCAAATGCTTGGGGAAGCCTCTGTTTTAAGAATTCCACATTACCCCCATTTACTTCTTTATGAGTTTGTCGGTTCCATCTGTAATATATGGCATTGGATAGTCTTGTTCTAAGAAGATGATGAGATTATTTCTTTATAGTGGTGCTTAAAGTAATTGTGTTTGATTGCAGTGGGTTTTATAAATGTCGTAGAAAAGGTGTCTGAAATGGGACATCATGCTGGTGACAGAGATAGAGGTTTAGAAGTAAGAGAACTGATACTGAATATGTAAATATGTACTACAGTGATCTTTGTGGATTCCTTAATGTTTGTATGAGATTTTCACATGTTGTGCAATAGTGCTGTATATCTTTTTGATCCCACTGGTTCTCCAAGATAGTACAGTCATATGAATAAAGCAGATAAGTATATTAGACTCAGAGATTTATGATTTCCTTTAAGTCTGTCTGTTCCAGCTCTTACTATTTATAAGCCCCACAGAGGCAGATTCCCTCTGCCAAATGTGCTTTCCATGTGCTTTCCATCAAATCTAGAATAATGCTTGGATCAGAAATAAGGGACAAGGGGACAGACACAAAGGGAAACTTGAAGTTAACTTGGTGGTGGTGGTTGACCACCAGATATTCATTTAATGAAGAGGAAGGAGAACATCTTTACTATAAGAATACGTGTGTAAGAGGATTCTTTTTTATGATCAACATCTCCTGGTCCTTGCTTCTTCTTTCATTGCCTTAACAACTGTGTGCAGAGAAATGAGCTAAGCCCAAGCAAGCAGAGGCCATTTCCCTGAAAGTGCATTAAAGCACGCTTAGACCTAGTTTTGCAGGTTGGTTGAAAGCTGTAATATAAGCAAAACGTCTAGGATTCTTAGTCATTCTAAAGCCCTGAAGTAGGTGTGTGCCTTGTATAATGAATGGGGACCAGGAATTTGTCATCGAGACCCTGGTCTTTTAATGTAATGTGGGAGCTAGGAGAGCAGCAATTTCATTTCTTAAGGGATTCGTGCAATTGTGTGTCTATAACTTTATGCTTATTTCTTTCACAAAGTATATAATTTTAATGACTGTACTTAGCTGTATTATATTAATTTTACAGGAAAAAAGTATAATTAACATAAAAACTATACTGCATCCTGTATTTCTTAATTTGCTGTCCTAAAAAAATGTAGCTATTCTGGTCATGACACCCTACCATTTGGTGGTAAGATATCATAATTACTGGAAAGCGTTGGATGAAAACAGGGAGATTTATGACTATATCCTTACACTAAACTAAAAATGTATCACATATTAAAAGATTAAAACGCATACTTACAGGTATTCCCAGTATCATTATGTCCTCTACAACCTTTGAATGTAAGGAGGTTAGGGGAATTTTTCAGTCTAATTTTCTATAAAATTAGAAACTTCATAATTCTCTTTATTCAGAAGGTTGTAAAGTTATAAAAAGAAGTTAAAGCATTATGGACACATTATATTAGTGGCTTATTGTTTTAGGTCGTAGATATGTTGATCTGGTGTAATAGTACTGCTATTAATCATTAATGCATGGGTTCCATAGTTTGAAGGACCTGGGGAACTGGTTAAAATAGTTTCACAGCTTCACCCTCAGAGTCTGTGATTCAGTAGGTTTGGAATGAAGCTGAAAATTTACATGTCTAACAAGTTCTGGAGGAGGCTAATGCTGCTGGTTTGGAGACCACACTTTGAAAACCACTTGCTCAGTGGGTGACTATAATGCCATATTTCTCTGCTTGGAATCCATGGTGGTGTGCCAGGAGATTCTGAAAACAAAATAAGAGAGGTATGACACATCTTTCTGAGGTGTTACCAGAACATTTGCAAAGCTATTTCATATCTTAAAGAAATAATGTTGGTATATTCGGGAATGAAATGCAGAAACAGCATGACATATTCTGAGAAAAACACAGAACCTCAGAGTTGTTTCAAGTTTATAATTGTCTGCTTCTACCTATGAAAGCTGTCACCTAATATGACTGCCTAACTTACTAGAGATTTTCAAACATGTCCACCCAGACACTGTAAAATTAGGGGTTCCACAGGGCAAGTGCTGTGTCTATTTTTTTTTTTTTTTTTTTAAAGATTTTATTTATTTATTTCAGAGAAAGAGAGAATGGGAGATAGAGAGCACGAGAGGGAAGAGGGTCAGAGGGAGAAGCAGACTCCCCGCTGAGCAGGGAGCCCGATGCGGGACTCGATCCCGGGACTCCAGGATCATGACCTGAGCCGAAGGCAGTCGCTTAACCAACTGAGCCACCCAGGCGCCCAAGTGCTGTGTCTATTTATCTAACCTTGAATCCCTAGGTTCTAGCTTCATGTCTGGCAAAAATAGAGGCTCCACAGTCTGTGTGGTCTTAGACAAGATTTCTTTTAGCCTCTCTTGTATCTAGTTGCCCCATAAGGAAAATAAGAACAATGGGGAGATAGTATTTTAGGTTGGGCCTGTCATATTGATTCAAGACAATATTTGATATTATTTATCAGATATATAGTAAATGTACTGAGAACTTATTGTGTACCACACAGGTGTTTAATTACCATAAATAGACAAGTCAGTGTATACCATTCCATATGAAATTCTTTGTGTGGGGGACCTGAGAATTTCACGTACATCAGTTCATAGTTTACTTCTTAATTAACTGCGTGGCTCACAGTTAAGAAAACACTGCTCTAGAGGTTTTTATTCCTTTCAGAGGCAATGCCTGCCTGGGGGATATGCCAGCCAATAAAGGTAGGGTGAAGAATCCAGCCTACTTCAGGCTTATTTTGGAAATTAAGAGTCTAGTGGATGCTTATGATTATCTAAATAACTAATCTTTTTATTTATATATCAGCAACTGTATTCATCATTGATTTCTATTAATAAAAGCACACATTCATACAAGCTGCACTCTAATTAGAGAATTAGAAGCGCCTAATGCCTTAGTACTACAGAAAAATTACAATATATAGGCTTAAATATTTACAAAAGTAAAGTGTAAGCTGTTATCTTTGGCAATTCTGCAGGCTCTCCTGGATGCTATTCACAGGGTTTGACCCCCTATCTGTCCTACATTGTATGCACTGCTCTTTAGAATGCAGGTGCTAATTAATTTCTTAACACTTTTTGCATGGTATTAAAAGCCCAGCCTTCTTACGTTTGTGCCTGCTAAGCTGTCCCTTTGAGTTACCTAGTAAAAAGAGGTGTGCTTCCCACAGTGAGTATGTATTACTTTTGTAATTAAAAACTTGAAATAACATAGAACTTTTAAAAGGGCATAAGCACCCCTCCCTCTTCCCAACGCACAAATAGCTCTTTTCCATGGGCCAGCCTGTGGTGAAGTATATTCCTTGCTCCCTCCTCTGATTCGGAATTGGTTTCCAAGGGGTAGCACCTAGGAATCTATCTGAATTTTAAACACTACTTCTCTGGGGATTCTGGCCCTGGTGAAGGAATCATTCACCCAGAGCAGAGTTCTTCTCAAACTGGACACATTGCTCTGTTTTCTGACATACCGTGCTTTGTTTGATAGTTTCAAAATATGTCCAGTGAGTATCTCTCCACATTCTGATTCTCAAATAGCTGCTAAGTTCTGGATTTTTTTTTTTAAGTCCTATAGGAATAATATAGTACATATTATGTAGTGCATAGTACATAGCATGGTACGTATTCCATAGTACCTAGGGCATGCATCATTCCCAGTATACCGCACAGTTCAAGAGTGCATAGGTACCTGCCATTTGCTGCCAGTCAGTGTTAGCTTTGGATTCTAAGTCCCACATCTGTCAGTTATGGGAACCCATGATAGTGACCTAAACATTTTAGTTTTTTTCTTTTCTTTTCATTTCCCTTCTTCTTCTTCTTCTCTTCTTTTTCCCTTTCCTTTCCTTTCTTCTTTTCTTTCTTTTTTTTTAAACAGTATTTTCCTTTGGCTGTTTTCATTTTGTATATTTGATTTTATCTTCAGCTTTTTCTTTTTTCTTACTATTTTAAGGTTTGCTATTATACCTGTAAATTACCAATGACATTCTAAGTGTTTTTATTCATTCATTCATTCATTCATTCATTCATTCATGTATTTGTTTATTTTTGTGTGAGAGAGCAAGTGAAGAGGGAGGAGCAGAGAGGGAGAGAGAATCTTGAGCAGGCTCCATGCCCAGTGCTGAGCCCAATGTGGGGCTCGATCTCAGGAGCCTGAGATCATGATTTGAGCCGAAATCAAGAATTGGACACACAATTGGCTGAACTACCCAGGCGTTCCTCTAAATATTTTTAAATAGGTATTCATTTGTTGTATCAGCATGTAGCAAGAAAACAAAAAACAAAACAAAAAAACTTGCTCATATTTTGGATTCTTTCTCTAAGATAACTTGAAAGAGGTGTAATTACCAAGTCTGATGTTTGACTATATCTATATATCTATCAACATTTATGTATCTGTTTATCAGTTATCTATCTTCCTACTTATCTATATATCAATACTTTGTTTTGTTCCCCTTACTATACTAACTACGGGGGGTAGTTGCTATTTTAATTATGCAACAAATATCAATATGGAAAACATCTGTAACTGAGCAGATGAATGAATTGAAAACAGACATTTATTGGGTATCTATCCTTATCTTTTTTCAGGAAGCTAAAAGTGATTTAAATCTAAGTTTTAGGGTTTATGTGAAACCTAAACGAGATAATCCAATCAAGTAAATACTTGGGCCAGAAATATACTGGTTTCTTTATATTTGATGGTAATCATCAGTATCTCATTAAAAGAAAAGGCCAATATTTGGAAATAAGAAAAGGCCAGTGACAATGAATGGGGAATACAGAAGTTAAAATGATGTGGAATTCTCTAGAAGTTTGTGGATTTTCCCCTTTATGCTTTTCCTTTGAAGGAATGTCATGAGTGAAGTTTGTATTTAATGACCATCCAGATTCCTAATTATTTTCCTGGGGAATCTAGAGAGCTACTACAGTTAGTTGTACATTCTGTATGAAATAGTGTTTTGAAAATATTTCTCTGGAGAATTTAAAAACAAGAAAAGCTCAGATTCCACTGTTTTTAGACATATCCCGGTGCTCCTCATTTCACACATTTATACTCAAACATGTACAAAATCCTTGCTGCCACATTTTTCTTTCTGCCTGGAGAACAGCTGTAAAGATATTAATTGTGCTTCAGTTATAAATGGATTGCCAAAAGGGACAGAACGGGTTGTGTATCTCATCAGCATGCCCTGTCTGGTATAAATAATGAGACAGGAACTTGGTAAATTGGAAATTTGTGATAAAAATGAGATGGGATATTATAAAGTCCCACCAGTTCCTTCTTTGAACACATTGATTTTTAAGGCATTCTGCAGGACAGCTAAATCAATGATTGTCTGTCACAAAATGTTGGTTAAAAGGGCTCTTCTACTGGGGTCAACTACAAATTAGCCCAAAGGGTAAACATAAAGGTAGTATAAATGTTAAAAAGAAAAAAAAAAAGTCACAGATGTTGTAAAATAGAGTTAGAAAGGCACAGCCGTAAGAAAATGTATACCGTTATTTCTCCTATTCTACCTAAGATTCTTAACTGTGGTAAACAGGAGGAACTGAAGAGTGGAAATATAACTGAACTGAATGAGGTATTTTATCACTTCATTTATTTTTGAAACAAAGTTGGGATTTTCTTTGACATTTCTCCAAATTCTGTGTTTTCGTCTTTCAAATCTGCTGATTTTCACCTTTACCTTTTGTGAGCACCTCACAAAGCTACTATTTCCCAGCACGGTATCATGATTAAAATTTAAACAAACCTGAGAAAATACTGATATTTCCAAATGTGTTGTACAAATAAATTGATGCATTTTGACTTGTTTCTTAAATAAAATCCAATTTTGGAAGAGGTCTTAATATAATGTGATAAAAATTTGGGGATAGAATAAAAAAATCACATAACTCTACACAGACATGTATACTGTTTATTTCTTATGGTAAGGTCAGTATTCTGAAATCACAAAATATGCTTGAAGTTGAGCTACCTGTCATCTCATGTCATGTCATTAGGGGAGGTTGCATTTCCATACTTCCAATCTGCCTTCCACATTTCCCTAGGAGCCAGTCTCCTCTGCACACACACTACTCCTTGAACATACCTGAATTATAGCCTGTGCAGTGATGTTTCTTTCTGTGATATTCTAGCATTTATTTCTCACAGTTCTGGAGTCTGGGAAGTCCAAGATTGCCAGCAAATCCAACATCTGGTGAGAACCTGCTTCCTAGTTTGCAAGTGGCTGCCTTCTTGTAATGTCTTCACATAGTGGAGAGCAGAGAGTGACAGAGAGAGAGAGACAGAGAGAGAGGTTGAGAGAGAGAGAGAGAGAGAGAGAAAACAAGCTCTTTTGTCTCTTATAAGGACACTAATCCCACTATGAAGGGCCACCATCATGACCTAATTACCTCCCAAAAGTCCCATCTCCTAATACTATGCCATTGGGGGTTAGGATTTCAACATATAAATTTGGGAGGAACACAAAAATGCAGTCCATAGTACCCTGTTGGTGATTTTTTTCCCCATAGAGATTAAAGAACTTCTCTATTTAATGGTAGCGGAACATTGAGCAGTGTCTCAGGTTCAAGAAATGCTTTCTTTACTCATGTTCTACAGTTGGAGTAGAATTTCCTTAAACACATTCTGGCAAGATAGGCAGAAAGTCCTTGTTTTTTGTGAATCATAGGGAAATCCAGAAGGATTTACTCATAAGAGAGAAAGGTCTACCAGACTTCCAGGTTCCATCATCAGGGAAGGAGAGGTTAGCCTTCCTCCACCTTCTTCCATCTTGTGCCCTCACCCATCACCCCAACCCTGGCCATTGCTACTGCTCTTTATTGGCACATGATTTTGTTGCTTCATGCTTGAATTGAATCTCCTAGTCCAGTTCTTTGCCAGAACTATGCTTGCCTTGCCTGGAATGTAGCTTTGGGGCTACTCATTCCCTCCATGATAAGCTAGTCCTTGATGCCTGAGTTTCAGACCTGGACTCTTACAGATTTGCCTTCGTGGATGTGACTGCAGCCTTCCTTGATGCGGGATTATTAAACCCAAAGAGGCTTCACTTTGTCACCTGTGGAACTTAACATCGTTGCCCTTCTTCCTAGTCCTGGGTAAAGACATTTTCCACCTTCTCACCCTCAAATAAAGTCTTCAGAACATCATTACTTCTACAGGAAATTTTCATGAGCTCATATAAGGGTTTGATGTCATACTAGCTTTTGTTTACAGCCACAGGAGTGGGCCCATCTTTAGGAAGACAAGACCATGACTTCTCTCCTAAGAGGAAGAAAAATCCCTACTGTTTCTTTTCAAATAAATGTAAAATATGAAAATAAGACCAAAAAATGGAAACAATGAATCATTCAAAATATCAACGGATCAGCCTACTCTTAATCTTTGAATGTGTCTTCCTAAAGAAAATAATCATTCATTCAATTAGGCATTTATGTATTTGACAAATATTTATCTCACTTTCTGAGATGCTGGAGAGAAAAAAAAAAAAAACATTAGGCTATGTTCTTTGCCCTTGAAGACCTAAAATTCAGAAGCAATGTAGCAGTTACGAAGGCTGGGAACCTCCATAACTGGTTTTGAATATAGGTTTTATCCCTTTCTGTTTGAATGGAGATCGTCTTAACAGATGCTCAAAGGCTTGTTGCAAAGATTAAAAGAATAAACATTTTATACCAGGCACAGTTCTTAGCGCTGCACCACGAGGATAATGTAGAGGTCTGCCTATGATATGAATAAAGGATGAGGCCACATTACAGAGGAACGGGTTAATTCTGGAGAGGAGGATTAGATGAGACAGGTGGGAGAGTGGGATAGAATACTGTTTTCAAGAAGCTTTCAGTCTGTAAGGAAAAAATCTGTGCCCACTGTAATTGAAGAAGTGGGTACAGATTTTTATTTATTTAATTAATTATTTAATAATTTAAGGAAAGGAAAAGATGCCGCCCGAGAGAGTCAAATGGAGTATTTTTTGGAGTTCAGAAGAGGAGACAATTCAGCTTAGGGACAACTAATTCGTGAGCCTGGGTGTGAATGAGTTAGGCAGATGTGTTGGGGAATCATAGGAATGTACTTGCTTGAACTTGGGGAGAAAAAAAATCATTGGGAAGATTAGAAATCTTTGGTGTAAAAGAATGTATAAACCCTTTTCTCATGTGCTGTTTCCCTGAGATAAGCTCCAAACTTAACTAACCTTCATGGGGCAGGGGGGTGGGTGGAGTAGGGGGGTGGGTGGTTGGGATTTCCTGATTTGCAACCCTACCTCTGAATTTTGACTCAAGGTCATCCTTGTTCTTACATAAAATCTCAGTATCAATGCCCCCTCCTCCCAGAAACCATGTTTTCTCTATTTAGCTGCCCCTCCCATGTTACTCACTACCATTCTTTCCCTCACAGTACCTTATCACATCCTTTGTTACTCATCCCATCATTTTCTGGCCTCTCACTGGTCTGCCCTTCAAGAAAGCAAGAATCTTCTAACTGTAAAGTCTCTTGGGTGCCTAAAAGAAGGCCTGGCACATAGTAGAAGCTCAATAAAAATATACTGTGATAACCAGGGGCCCAAACAGGCAATAAACCCAACTTTCCTCCATTTTAACAACAGACGTCATGGATGGTGGCACGTATAGGACGGCATATTGTGGGTGACTTAGTGAATACTTTTTAAAAAAATCTTCTTGAAACCAAAGATCTCTCATGATTGCCCAATTAAGCCTGTTTTTGTCTAAGACTTTGCCTTCCCAGTAGCTCAGTGGCTCAGTGGTGTTTCACTTGGCTAGGTATGAAATTTGATAAGAGACTTACTCATTTTGTCGTTCAGTTAAGGAAAAAAAAAAGTAACCATGTGAGGTGATGGATGTCTTCATTAATTTGATGGTGGGAATCATTTCAGATTGTAGATCTCTTTAAATACATTAAAGTTTTCTTGGTTCTTTGTCAGCAAAGGTGGAAGGGGGTGGGAAAGAAGGGATTATAGTCACAACCACACTCCTGCCATTTTTAAAAGTCCTGGCTTTTAACTAGAAAATTAAGCTCAATCTACAAGAATACAATAATGAACAGCCACTGGAGTGGTTATAATTTTATTCTCATGCCTCTTAAGCTCAAATTCATCCTTCACCAAACATACATAAAGTAGCATGCCATTGAGAGCAAGAGGTGAAGCTCAACACAGTGTCCCCCCACCCAGGGAATACCGTTTATCCATATGGGGAGCAGAATCATATATGAAGTGGGTGATATTCCCATTTCTTAGATTAGGAAACCGAGTCTCATAGGTGTAAAAAAAAAAAATCCTTGCTGTGTAGGAGTGACATGTCGTTAATGTAGAGTATGATCTCAGTCTGATAATAAGAAGATGTGAACAAAACTTCTGACATTATAAGTGTAGCATATACCTGTTTTCCGCTACATCATGCCGATGACTTCTGAAAATAAATTTAACAAAGGTTTTCAGTTTCCTGCAGCACAGTGAAAACATGCTAAAATAAACTTCAAACACTCTTGGGACAGAAACTCTGACTGCTGCACATTCTTGTGCCCTCCACGTCTAACTTGGAGATCAGCCCACAGTACCTACTATGCAAATAGCCTTTGTGTGAGTGAACGAATGAGTTCATATAATAAAATACAGTGAAGGAAGCTTCCAGCTACCGCAGTCCTGACACATTGTAGAAGGCACCCGCAGAGCCACTGGTAGCTTAATTTTGCAAGGTCAGGATGGAAATAGCTGCCAGTCTAAAGCATAAATGATGCTAGTTTACGTCTTAGGTATTTATAGGATTTCATTCCATAGGTAGTGGATTAGCGAAGGCTTGATCGCCGGGAATAGGCAGCCTAAGAAAGAAAATATACTTTTTTGGGTCCCTTTGTATTATAAGAGTCATTCTGATTCTGAAAGGGTTTATTTATGAACACAGAACAGCTTATTAGTTTTCACAACCAGGCTTCCAATCGTCCTCATTATCTGTTTGCAAAAGCAGTGGGTAGGCCACCATCCTGGAGCTGTTTGTGAGAAATGCAGAAGGTACTTTTCTCCTGTGCATAGTAAACATGGCTGAAATTTTACAGTTACACATTTTCATACAATATTTTTCACTTCTCTCACCCGATGCACATTACAGATGTTCACCGGAATGATGCATGGGTGAATAGAAGACATCTGTGTGCTCGAACACATTTTCTGAAGTGTTTAATTGTTCCAGAAAGTTTTGGGCTCATTTTATAAACACAATGTTAAGTGTGTATGGATGTTTATTAAGTTACAAAACTGTTTATACCTCTAAATGCTCCAGAATAAAATATGGAAATGGAATTTTATTTCCCCAGTTTATGTCCCAAATCATAGAGCCAGAGAAATGACAGGATGTATTTCAGTGCTGTCCATCCGCCTGACTGCAGTTAAGAATCTGTCCCTGTTCCCATAATAAATTCAATTTGGAGCATGTAGAATTTGGCAGCAACATTTTACTACAAGCTGAGAGTTGGCACATGAGAAGAACACCCAGTGAGCAATGGTTAGGCCTTTGCAAAAGATGATGGAGGGGAAGTGATTGTTTAGGATTTCGTTGTGTGGTATATGTCTTAAAGACTGGCTTCTGAAACGAAATGGCAAACCCGTGCTGCCTTTGCCTCCTGTTTAATTGGCTTTCATAAATTGCACGATTGAGCACCAAAAAAAGAGAAGGGTTTCATCAAGTTCTTAGAAGGAGGTAAAATCCTGTCTTCCTGCTTATAGATGGTATATCTCACTGTTTTCCTTCAGAGCTCGGTTGAGAAAGATTTCTGCATATATAGGGTTAAAAAACACAAGCCATACATTTTACTGATCCATGTTTAATCCTCCTCATCCTCCAAAGATCCCCTAAGGTATCCCTTGGAGGTTTGGCTATTTGGCATGTGTCTTCTATAGTTAAATAGCAAAACTGAACAAAGAAAATACCAGTAGGATTTAGGCCCTCATTGTACTGGGAGGATTTGCTTGCGGCCCTGCAGGAGACAGGTAATGTCCATGGTGTCAGTTGGAGAGATGTAAAGAAAACTGCATTGGCTGCCTGCAATTATCCTCAGCTTTTCTGTAAGCATATCAGGTCTGTGTTCTTTTGTTTCTCAGGTGGGGATGGGGGTGGGGGGACAAACAAACACAAAACCTCTAGAAGTTGCATGCCAGTCATGTACAGAGGTATCCCAGAGCATGTTTCCATAAAAGTAGAAAAATAAAGGATTAGGCGTGACACATTTAAAACATCCAGGGCCAGATGCTTCAGCTTCTAGTAAGCGATAATTTAAACGTCAACAACTTATGCAGGCCTTGAGAAATTATTGCTCTGCTCTTCAACAACAACCAAAAAAGGTTGTCATGGCAACACCTGTGCTCCTCCTACCTCTTGCATTGCCTTGGACTTGGGGGGATGAGCAAGGAGGATGAGAGGAGATGGGCTGAGGGTTTAGTTTTATTAAAATAACGAATGCCTGCTGCAGCATTGCCGTGAGACGTTAGGCCTGTGATCTTTGGAATGTGTGAATGTTTAAGTAAGACATCTGCAGATGGTAATGCCACACACTGTCCATGGATGGTACAGACTGAACTCGGATCAGGGTAGCCCGAAGGTCAAATCAAAAGTTTGAAGGTAGTAGCAGGAGGCCAAGAACATAAGCCTTTCTGAATTTCAGGTATTGCAAAGGTTCCGCTGCTTTATTTTCCTACCTGCTAACAGAATGCTTATTCTCAGAAAATGTATTGCATTTGCAATACATTGCACTCTTTGCAAATGGGGTTTGTGTTCTCATCATAAGAGTTTTAGCTTTTCCAGGGTGCACATTTTCACGCTGCACCAAACCTTTGTTTTCCTGCTCAGGGTGTCAGCACCAGCATTTTTCTTCCTGAATAATGTGCAGAATTGGTGTGCTGACTTGCTCATAAAAAAATATAGTCTAGCTAACAGAGTTGCACTACTCAAACCCAACATCTTATTTTCCCGAAGGCCTTTCATCTTAGTTTGTCAGCAAACTGGAACCTCTAACCTGACAGTGTAAAATATTTGATGGTTAATTTTGCTTGTAGTGTTTGCTGTCATTATGGGGGAAGATGTGTGGGTCCTGCTAATGGGCGGGAACCTTCAGGTGTGGCAGGAGGCAAATGATACCGCGAGCCCTCTGTTAATATCCAAGCACACATTGGCAAATCTCACTTAACCAAGAAACTAAATGCAGAAAAATGGGCTTATTAAAAGCAGAATTCACCTTGGAATTGACATATTCATACTTGAATTGATACTAACAGGATGCATTGTGGTGACAGGGATCATTTTTGTTGACAACAGCTATATTATTATAATTAGGATCAGCATCAAGTTGGATCATAATAGGGGCTTTCTTGGAGAAATGGCACAGTGTCAAATTTGTAGTCACTAGCTAAATGAGTCTCTTGTATCCTCGACAAAGGGACAAAAACAGTTCCAAATGAAAACACAAACAGAGAATCCTGTTGTTATATTTCCTGGGTATTACGCAGAGTCCTATTTATCACACACCAACACTTGCTGCTTTGAAGAAACATTATCCTGCAAGGTTTACACTTTTCAATTTGCCTCTGTGGTCTGCATTCTGCATGCATTTCCATGGAGAAGCCTACACCGCAGTTTGACTAGAAATCTTTTTTGCTGCAAGATTAACCTCAAAGCATCCATTTTCCCCCCTCTGGGTAATCACTTGACAAATGCATCCACAAAACCTCTACACACATCTATTCCAGTGTACAGGTGCATCAACAGTCTTGAATCACTATTAGGAGAAATATTATTCTTGACGGGAAGTAGTGCTGCCTTTTCATTTCCAGATGTCTAAAGTTGAAGGATGTGGATTTCCCGGGAAGCCAGGCATCAGGCAGAAATATCATGGATGAGGATGTGGGTAAAAGCTTGCCTTAGCCATGTTGCATTGCCCGGCAGAGTAGTTCATCTTGGCAAGAGTGTGGGATTTGCATGGTCTGAGAGATACAGCATTCATTTGAATGCCACCTATTCAAATAACATCGAGAAACTTGTGCTGATGACGTGCTCCATGCCTGGCCTTGTGCTTGCTACATCAAAATCCATTTTATTTTTGAGCCCACAGCAATTTTATACCACAGATGAAACTGACATGAGATGATCTAAATGGTTTGAGAAAGTGAGGTTGTGTGTGTGTGTATTTTCTAAGTTACTTTCTTATTAAGGACATGAACGTACTGTTACATTTGGGAATGTCTTTTTGTGTTTTCCCCTCAAATTTAAGGAAATCCACTGCTATGAAAATAATTAGGCAAAGCTACACCTATAAACTACGACATCCACCACCACTTAAAGTGATAGAAGACTAGTTGTTCAGTCTCTCACGTACAGACACGTAATGTACATATAATAACAGTGAGAGTAAGCTCTCAGAAATAGCAAAGTCAATGACTCTTCATTACTTTTTCCATAACTTACTATATTTAATTATCTCAACAAGCCTAGGAGGTTGCAGTTACTGTTACCTTCCTCTTTATGGATTTGGAAACCAAAGCTTAGACAAGTATTGTTACTTTGGCCAAGGACACAAGACTCCTAGAAGTTGAAGATGGATATAAGTGTCCCTGGGTTGCCTGGGTGGCTCAGTCGGTCGAGTGTCCAACTCTTGATTTCGGCCCAGGTCGTGATCAGGGTCATGGGTGGGATCGAGCCCCACGTTGGGCTCTGCACACAGTGTGGTGTGTGCTTGTCCCTCTCCCGCCCTCCCCAATTAAAAAAAATAAAAAAATAAAAAATAAATAAATAAATAAATAAATAAAATATAAAAAAAAAATAATACAAGTATCCTGGTTCAAGACAATATGACTCCAAACATACCTTCTTAGTCACTCATCTCTACTTAATATCATGTCATTTGATTCTTACACAGAACTTTGAGCTGTGCAAAATAAATAATGATCATCTTTGCATGTATAAAAAAAACCCTGAATCACAGAGCATGGAAATGGTGGAAATCTGGCCCATTACTCCTGCCTCAGTGTTTGGTAATGTGATAGGACAATTAGATAACATCAAGTTATGGTAATCAATGACAATAGGATCATCATCAGTCTTGTCATAGTAAACTTCCCAGGAAATAACCCCAACTTCCATTTAAGGAGAAATAATCTCCATGAGCGTTTATGCAGTTTGAATAGTTTTAAAAAATGCTTCATATAAACAAATCTGAAGAATGCTTCAAAGTAATCACAATAGAAATTAATGTTTCTGTGGAGAAGAGTGAAGTTAAATTTTAACAATGTCCGGTACCCACTACGGTCATTCTGAACTACGGCTTTACCTAAGAGTTGCCTGAGAAGAGTTTTAAAAATACTCCACCAGCATTCCCGTATTGCCACACCATAGATATGAAAGGTACCCCAAATGTTCGACTATTTTCTTTTTTTTTAGATTTTATTTATTTATTTGACAGAGAGAGACACACCGAGAGAGGGAACACAAGCAGGGGGCGTGGGAGAGGGAGAAGCAGGCTTTCCACGGAGCAGGGAGCCTGATGGGGGGCTCAATCCCAGGACCCTGGGATCATGACCTGAGCTGAAGGCAGATGCCCAATGACTGATCACCCAGGCGCCCCACTTTGACTATTTTTCAAACTAGATTCTAAAATGTAGGCAGAGTTGGTACTCATAGGCTTAGCATGTGGTCATTTGTGTGCTAAACCTCTATATATATTATTTGGTTTAACCCTCACAATAATTCTGATATGTATTGTAGATTTGAAGTTTGAGGCTAAGGCAGGTTAAATGATTGGCCCAAAGAGATGGGTAATTATTCAGTGTAGGTTGGAAGTATTCCATTTGCAAAACCGTGATCCACATATTACCCTGCCCAAACGCACCCATGGCACACATATATGCAGTGATTCTGTCATTGTTCAGAAATCTGTTGATTTATTTATTCTCTGTGAAGGCGTTTCTCAATTTAAGAGTCATCCCCTAGCAGGTAGTTTTAGTAATGATAGGAATCTCTAACTATTTGTTCACCTCTTTGTTTCCAGTGCCTAGGCAGTGACTAGAATGAAGTACTCACCCTCATTAGCTTAACATCATACTTTATTTTTCTGATAATGTGTTATCTCATAATGGGGGAAAGACATTTCTCCTAAAAAAAAGTTAAACACACAAGGCAACTCAATAAAGCAAAACAGTTGTTTCATGGTCTTCTGCATGGAAGAGTTCACTCTTTCTTATCAGTCTCTGTATTATGAGCACTCAGTAACTCCTGAGGCTTTTTCTTGCTATTCATTCTTTTTTTTTTCTTTAACTTTTTCTGAACTAATTGTAGACTTAGGGGAAAGTTGCAAATAAAGTTCCATATACCCCTCACCCAGTTTACCGTCATTTTAACATCTTATGGAAACTTAGTGCAAGGATGAAAACAAGAAAATGAGCATTGAGATCCTAATTTATTGTTAATTTTTTTTTGTCACCCCCTAACTGGACCTCTGCTGTAACCTCATAACAGTCTGATCTCCTAACCTTCAGTGTCTCTGCCTCCAAGTAAATCTGGGGGCAATGATAGAGAACAGGCCCACAGCATGGGTTTGGTCTCTTAACTGAAAAATCATCTCTGGTTCCTACAGGATAAGCTGACACTCCCCATCTTGGGATTCAAATGACCCCTGCATTTCGTGCTCCAGCTTATATCTCCAAAGTTAGCTTGATGATTGATTTTTCCAGTCATTATTTCCTCTTAAAATTTATTTATTTCCCTTTTCTCCTCTTACCCGGAAGGTTTTCCTCCAATTCTTCTCCATCCCACATGATATTCAAGTAACTCCAAATATTGTACTTTCCTGTGTGCGTCTCTACCAGCTAGTTGATGAGCTGTTTGTGAGAGCAAGTCTTATATTATTTTTTTCTTCAACATTGTTCCCAGTGTCTGGTGGAATGTGGAATGTATCATGCAAAAAACATTAGGTGCTTTTTCTTTCTTTTTTTTCCCCTAACTGTACATTTTGTAGAATCTCTGAATCATCCTTCTGAGTAGAAATTTCCAATATTATAGGACTATCAACTGCTCAAGAAACATTACTACTACATTTTCCTATACAGTGACCATAATTCAAACCCTTGAAAGTATTTTGATTGGCACGATCTTGTAAAAGCTCTATCCTATTTCAGTAAAAAGGGAGGTCTGCTGCTCAGACTCCCCCCCGCCACCTCCGTGCCTTTTGGGTTGAAAACACTCTTCCCCCATGCTGCTTGAGAGTGCTGATTGTTGGCATCTCAAGGGCTGATGATCATCCAGCTGAGGAGAGCTGCCTGCCCGAAGGCCAAGGCTCCATTCTCAGAGGGGTTCCTACATCCACTAACTGGTCAGTACTGGATTTAAAGGTCTGGCCCCATTTCCTCAGTGACCATCCCAGTGGTAGATTGTCCAGTGGAGTCTGTGAATGCACCACACCCCACAGTTCCTTCTGCCCAATATTGACCTGTTCACTCCCCCACAGATATCAATTGAAGAGAACTTCCCAATAAAAATTCTGCAAGAAATCTATCTCAGCGTCTACTTGCCAGGGAACTCCATCTCTGACACTTAAATTTCTCATTAAATCATTAGATTATTCATGTGCCCATTCATTCAGTTATCAGTATGTTTGATAATTATTATGTGTCTGACACTGGATGAAGGACACTGACTCTGCCCTCACAGACCTTGAAGCCCGTTACGACACCAGACATCTCTAATTTCTCCCAGTTTCAGCAGTTCCCAGAATTTCACACAGTCTCTCAGACTACTTTGCCTTTACTTATGCTTGATTTACTGCTTGGAATTCCTTCCCTGTCCTTCTCTGGTTAAACTCTACCTGTCTTTAATAATGTAACTCAAATGCAATGTCTCTCAGGAAGCAGTCCCTGACCCCGCTCTCTGGAGTAAGTGAGAGATCCAAACGTGGTGCTGTTGCATTCAGCTGAATTTCTGTATGCATGTGTGTCTGTCCCCTCCTCTAACCTTCCACCACCCAACTGTACACTTCCTAAATGTAGATTTTATCTTAGTATATATACTTCACATCAGGCAAGCTATTTGTGCTCAATTGCTGAACGAATGAGTGAATAGCAAATAGAAAATGAATGTAAAAAAAAAAAAGGTTTGATTCTGTTATCCATAAGGCCTAATTACCTAAACATACTAATTAATTGGTGGTTCCAATCCAATTTTATATTCTGGGGAATTAGATGAAATGGATAAAATACTCCTCTGATATTTTTGAGCAGCTTTTTTTTTTTCAGGTATATTCAGTTGTACTGCGGCAAAACTTAAATGCTACATATTATATCATCATATCATTAACCTAGTGTTTCATGTGTCTTTGATATGTTTCCTTTTCATATTCTCCAAGCCCACATGAATCTGAGATAGATACCTTTAAAATGAAAACTACAAAGGATTCTTAAGTAATATAGATTCTAAAAGGGTTATCTTTATATAGTACTCCAACCTAGCAGTACCCTTCTTTTAAAAGACTTGGATATTTTTGAAGTTATGACAGAGTAGTTTATCTCCATATTTTTGAAGAGATTTCTTTTTTTCTTTATTCCCACACATGGATTTCTGTATGATATGTTTGGCAAAATTTAGCTCTTGGCAAAGAATACCGTGTTAATTATTTTCTTTTTCTCTCCCTCTTTTTTCTTTTCTTTCTTTCTTTTTCTTTTTTTTTTAGGTACGTCTGTCACTAATGTAACAGCTACTGATGCTGATGACCCAGTTTATGGAAACAGTGCAAAGTTGGTTTATAGTATCTTGGAAGGGCAGCCTTATTTTTCCATTGAGCCCGAGACAGGTTTGTGGCCTAAATTTTGAATTCTATTTACCATGTTATTGCTTCAGGGAAACACTTTTCTTGGGATTTGGATTATGAAATGTTATGGTTAAGTACTTCACTGCCTGTATCAATAATATTTGAATGTGTTATTTCTGTGCAGTGTATGGCACATGGCAAGCCCAACAATCATTTTGATACTGATTAAAACAAATGGCAGACCCTTTGTAGAGTATCACCTGTTTAACAGATGGCCTGGTACAATTTTTCATCCTGGGGGGGAAATGTGCTTATACATCAGGCACACTGAAATATCAGATTTAAGAATAAAGTTAGTCGCTTATTGGATGTGTGATGCTTGGCAAGTAACATTTATAAATCTCTTTAAGTTTCAACTCCCCTATCTATAAACTGGGTGTGGAATCTACTTACTAGTGTTATGATGAAGATCAATCAAGTAATGAACATCAACCATATAGTGCATGGCATGTGATAATCATTCAATGGATGGATATCGCTAGATTTGCTATTAGATTCGTTATTTATAAATCAGGATCCTGATGTTTACCCACTAGAGTTCTTTATGAAGATAGTAGTAATAGTAGTAGTAGTATTGCCAGTATTAAAGCCAGCCACTATCCTGAATCTGGTGGTACAGACTTTAGAAATCATTAAGTTATTTTTACAAAACAAAACAAAACAAAACTTTTTACTGATTAGGAAAATAATTTCATAAAATTATAGTATTTGCAAGTGAAGATATATCTTCCTATTGTTTAATTTTAACAATGTATTAAGAGAGTAAGGCCACTTTGTCAGACATTTTATAATCCTGTGGGATTTTTGGCAGCACATATAAAAAATCTTACAAATAACATCTTTTGTGTGAATTTTTATTTTGTATCTGTGGTTTGGTCTGCAGATTTCCAAAGTGAAAAATTCAATATACGGCTTCATACACATACAATATAATTTCTTCAGTTCATGAGTTTTCAGTATTATTGAGATAAATTTCCATGTCTTACCATTAAGTCAATTATTAATTAAATTAAAAATTTAAAGCCTCTCTTTGCCTTTTTTTTAATTCAAAGAGCAAAATTCTCATGCATTTAAAAGTGAGAAAAAGTACATTTATATATAAATAGGTCATGGCTTAAAATTGAATTTAGATTTAGGAACAGGAAAGAACACTTCTAAAACACTTTAATTAGGGGCATAATTACATATTCTTCCTCGGTGAAGAAGGAAGTCTCTCATAAACTTCATCTCATTTGGGTTCCTTGATGACCCTAGGGGAAGTGGTAGAGAAGGTAGTGAGCTGAAAGAGAGAGAGAGATAAAAGTCTGGAGATGTCCTTTCCGCCAAAGTCACAGTGACAGAGTTGGGGACAGAACTGGGACTCATACCCTGGTCCTTAATCTCAAAGCCATCTTTGAACTTCACTTCCCTAGGTAATAACTATGGTATAGGGGCTTCTGTAAAACAGAAATTGTTGATTGCTTGAGTGGAGTTAAATCATTTTCTCCTTTGCTCTTTGCCTATTTGTTCACTTGGATCTTTTTGTTCACCAAGCCCAGTGTAATCCAGCAAAAATTAATTCAGCATTCACTGTGTGCCAGGCATTGAATTAAATAAAAGGAGAAAAATTCACAAAGGCTAATGTCAGCCTGCAAGTATCCCACAACCCATTTTGGAAGACAATTTTTTGCTTTCAACATAAACACAGAGAAGCATGGTGATACCATTTAAATAATTTATATATCAAGAATAAATTGCTATGAGGTATAGATAATAAAATCCCTCTACTAAGTCAGAGGATTTGGGTACTTTTAAGTCTCATTGACATGTATTGCCTCTTGCTTAATCAAATGTCAGCAACATTTAATATTTGCATTTTTACCCAGCATAATGTCTGTCTGTCTCAACATACATTTATTTTATCATTCTAATTTGAAAGATACAAAATTATCTGGTTTATATTTTAGAAAGTGTATTCTGATAACTGTTGTGGGAAATGTAATGGGGAGAAATGATACTTGAAGAATGTATATAGTGATTGTTTAATAAATATTGGTAGAGTCAAGTTGTGATTTTTAAAGCAGACACAATGCTGAAGGAAACAGAGGCTAAATTCAATAATCAATAATCAGCCTAAGTTATTTTCTTGCAACATAAATATGTACAAGTGAAATATAAATATTTTTGTGTAAATGCCTCCATAATTACTCTTGAGTGTGTTCAAAGGGAAACAGAGTGTAAATTGTTCCTAAAGAATCTAAACTTGACTCTATCTGTGAGGCCTTTTCTCTCTTTAAAAGAAAAATTTTTTTTGATACTGGTATGAATGTGTGTGTGTTGTGTGTTTGTGAGTGTTTGTGGTAGAGAAGGGCATAAGTGTTACACAGAAACAGATTAAGAACACTTTAAAATTTTTTATATTAGAAAAATAGAGAAAAAAAATGCAAAGACCAGGGAGCATTTGGGTTTTTTATTTTGTAAGCAAATGGCAAGTGAATACACTTTCTGGTGACCAAAAGACGTGTATCAGTTACTGTGTCCTCTGGAAGACACTGAGAAGAAGTGGCTTAGCGGGTAAGGACTATAAAAGATAAAAGAAGCACTGTCTTAGTTCTGGCTGCTATAACAAAGTACCTTAAACTGGGTGGCTTATAAGAAACAGAAATTTGTTTCTCACAGCTCTTGAGGCTAGAAGTCTGAGCTCAGGGTGCCTGCATGGTAGAATTCCAGTGAGTGCCGGCTTCTAGATTGCAGAGGGCTGGCTTTTTATATCCGTGTGGAAAGAGAGTGAGCTAGCTGGCTTCTTTGAATATGAACACTAATACTATTTTTGAGGGCTTTACTCTCATGATCACATTGCCTATTAAAGCCACTGCCCTCGACTACCATCACATTGGGGATTGCATTTCAACCTATGAATTTTGGGAGGGACATAAGCAACCAGTCCCTAAGAGGCATGCAACAGGATTAGGTGGGGAAACCCATCATACTGTGATGCAGATCTGATAGCCATGCAAGTTAAGAGGGGAGGAAGCTAGATAAGGCAATGCATATTTGACAGCATCTAGTCCAAACCCATGGGGATCCCTGGAGCAAAGATTTCTCTTAGAAGATGTCCCATTTTTTATGTACATGGCCGGGCTCTAATACAGTCTTGCAGAGCTCACTCATCGGCTCCAATGTGTCTGGGAGGAGTAGCCCTCAGCTTGAATACTAAAAATAATCCTAGGGATCCCTGGGTGGCTGAGTCGGTTAAGGGTCTGCCCTTGGCTCAGGTCATGATCCCAGTACCTCTGACGGAGTCCCTTGGTGGGCTCCTTGCTCAGCAGGGAGCCTGCTTCTCCCTCTGTTTGCTGCTCTCCCTGCTTGTGCTCTCTCCCTCCCTCTGTCTGACAAATAAATAAATAAAATCTTAAAACAAACAAACAAACAACTAATCCTAAAGATCATTCAGCTAGAAGATGTTAGCTAACTGCACTCTTAGGCAAATTCTTTGAAACCCTAAGCAAAATGGGTCTCTGTGGCTGTCACAACATGTGGCAAACACAAAAGAGTAAATAAATGTTAGCCCTATTAAGTCAGTGAATGTAATGTTTAAAACAGTAATATGCAGGATTAGTAGGTGTTTGGTAAATTACTTAGTCAAAACCTTACTTAATAGTAAGAGTATTAAGAAGTATATTTATTGAAAAAATTTGAAGGCTCTAAATAAAAACTATTAATGTCCACTAATTTTGACCTAGGAATTTGAATTCTAGCAGAATAGAATTTCAGAGATGAGCACAGACTCATTACAAAAGACCTGTATACCCCTAATAGAGTGCCTAACAAGTGTCCCTCTACATGGCTGGTCTGTCCATGACCTCAGGAAGTGATGCAAAATAACTGAGTCAGAAGATGTTGGCTTAAATACCATTACACATTTCTAGTAATGTGGGATCATTCCTCAGTGTCTTTTTTTGGTAGTTATTATTGTTAAAGAACCAGAATAGTAAAACTTGTATTTTGGTAATAATTTTGAAAGTTTGTTTCTCTTTAAGTTTTTAAAATTTTTTTAAGACTTAGGGTGCCTGGGTGGCTCAGTCGGTTAGGCGTCTGCCTTCATCTTGGGTCATGATCCTGGGGTCCTGGGATCGAGTCCCGCATCTGGCTTCCTGCTCCGCGGGGAGCCTGCTTCTCCCTCTCCCACTACCCCTGCTTGCGTTCCCTCTCTTGCTGTGTCTCTCTCCGTCAAATAAATAAATAAAATAAATAAATAAATAAATAAATAAATAAAAATAAAAATTTCTTAAGGCTTAAATTTTCTAGAGCAGTATTTGGTTTAGAATATAAGAGGAAACTATAGAGATTTCTCATATATTCCTTGACCCACAAAAGCAAAGCCTCTTCCATTACCAAGATCCTTCACCGGAATAGTATACTTTTTACAGGGATGAACTTACATTGACAGTTACTAATTACTCCAAATCCATAGTTTGCCTTAGGGTTCATTCTTGGTGGTGGTGTACATTATATTGGTTTAGACACATATATAAGGATATATATCATTGTAATATCATACACATAGTTTCACTGTGCTATAAGTCCTCTGTGCTCTTTCTGTTTATTTCTCCCACCCCCCAACAACCCCTGACAACTACTGATCTTTTAACTGCGTCCATAGTTTTGCTTCAGAATGTCATGTAGTGGGCATCATAGAGTATGCAGTTTTCTTTGATTGCCTTCTTTCACTTAGTAATACGCATTTAAGTTTCTACCATGTCTTCCCATGACTTGATCACTCATTTCTTTTAAGAGTTAAATAATATTCCTTGTCTGGATATATCACAGTTTATTTATCCATTCACCTACTCAAGGACATCTTAGTTTCTTCCAGGTTTTGGAAATTATGAATTAAGCTGCTATAAACATCCATGTGCAGGTTTTTGTGAAGACACACGTTTTCCCCTCCTTGGGTCAAATACCAAGGAGTGTGGAATTGTATGGTGAGAGTATATTTAGTTTGGTAAAAAATTGCCACACTGTTTCCCAAAGTGTCTGTAGCATTTTGCATTCCAGGCAACAATGAATGGAAGTTCTTGTTGCTCCATCTCCTCATCTGAATTTTTTGTCAGTGTTCCAGATTTTGGCCTTCTAATAGGTGTGTAGTTGTATCTCATTGTTTTTATTTGCATTTCCCTGATGACATATGATGTAGTGAATCTTGTTATAAGCTTATTTGCCATCTCTCTGTCTTCTTTGGTGATGTGTCTACTAAGGTTGTTGCACTTTTTTTTTTTAATTTCCTTGTTTTCTTATTTAGTTTTCAGAGTCTTTTGTGTATTTCAGAAAACAGTCGTTTATCATATATGTCTTTGCAAACATTTTCTTCAATTTTGTGGCTTGTCTTTTCATTTAGTGAAATACAGGACCTTTTACAGAGTAGGAATTTTAAGTTTTAATCAAGTTTCTCTTATCAGTTTGTTCATGGAGTTTGCCTCTGCCGTTATATCTGAAAAGTCATGCAAGGTCGTGTAGATTTTCTCGTATGTTCTAGGAATTTTTTAGTTCTGTGTCTTATATTTAGGTCTGTGATCCATTTTGAGTTAATATTTATGAAGGACGTAATGTCCATATTTAGATTCTGTTTTGTTCTGTTCTGATTTTGCATGTGGATACCCAGCATCATTTGTTGAAGAGATTATCTTTGCTCCACTGCTTTTCCTTTCCTCCTTTGTCAAAGGTCAGTTGACCTTATTTATGTGATCCCATTATGGGATTTCTATTCAGTTTCATTGATCTTTTTGTCTGTCCTTTCACCAGTATCACACTGTCTTGATTACTGTAGCTCTGTGGTAAGTCTTGAAGTCAGGAAGCATCTGTCTTTCTAATTTGCTCTCCCTCAGTATTGTGTTGGCTATTCTGGATCTTTTACCTCTCCATATAAACTTTGGAATCAGTTTGTTGAAATCCATAAAATAATTTGCTGATATTTTGATTGGGATTGCATCGAGTCCATAGATCAAGCTGGGAAGAACTGACATCCAGATGTCATTGAGTCTTCCTATCCATGAACATAGAATATCTTTCCATTTGTTTAGTTATTCTTTTATTTCATTCATCAGAAGTTTGACTTTTTCTCATATAGATCTTGTACACATTTGTTAGACTTATATTTAAGTATTTCAGTTTTGGGGTGCTAATATAAAAGGTTTAGTGTATTTAATTTCAAATGTATCATTGTTACATAGGAAAGCATTGACTTTGTATCCTGCAACCTTGCTGTTTGCTTATGAGTTCCAGAAGGTTTTGTTGTTGTTGTTATTTCTGTCAATTCTTTTGGACCTTCTGCATAGATGATCATGCCATCTGTGAACAGAGAGTTCGTTTTCCCTCCCAATCTGTATACTTTTTATTGCCTTTCCTTGTCTTATTGTATTAGTAAGGACTTCTAGGATGATGTTGAAAAGAAGTGGTGAGAAGATACATTCTTGTCTTGGACCTGATCTTAGTAGGAAAGCTTTAAGTTTATCACCTTTATGTATGATATTAGTTGTGGGGTTTTTGTAGGTAGTCTTTATGGAATTGAGAAAGTTCTCTTCTATTTCTAATTTTTTAAAAAAGATTTATTTATTTTAGAGACAAAGAGAGAGAGAGAGCAGAGGGAGGGGGCAGAGGGAGAGAGAGTGTGTCCCAAGCAGATTCTGTGCTAAGCACAGGGCCCGGCGTGAGGTTAGATCTTATGACCCTGAGATCATGACCTGAGCTGAAACCAAGAGTCCAATGCCTAACTGATTGAGCCACCCAGGCACCCCTTTTCTATGTGTCTACTAATTTTTTTTATTTTTTATTATGTTAATCATCTATTTCTATTTTATTAAGAGTTTTAAATCATGAATGGGTGTTGGATTTTGTTAACTGCTGTTTCTTTGTTGATATGATCATCTGATTTCTCTCTTTTAATCTGTTGATGTGATGAATTTTGTTAATTGAATTTTGGATGTTGAACCAACTTGGCATATCTGGGATAAATCTCACTTGGTCATGACATCTAACTCTTCTACTTTTTTAAGATTCAATTTGCTGATACTATATTGAAGATTTTGCATCTTTAGAGATAGATATTGGTCTGTAGTTATCATTTCTTGGAATGTCATTTGATTTTGGTATTAGAGTAATGGTGGCCTCATAGAATGAGTTAAGAAGCATTTCTTCTGCTTCTGTCCTCCAGAAGAGATTGAAGAGAATTGATATAATTTCTTTATTAAGTGCTTGGTAGAATTTACCAGTGAACCCATCTGGGCCTGTCCTCAGTTCCTTTTTATATCAGAATTTTGGCCTTACCAGTAAGAGCCAGACTTGTAGCTATAATGATCAATATTGTGACAGTGAACATTCTCTCAGCAGGCTATGAGACTTGAACATATTTATGATATTTGTAAAAAAAATTGCCCATTGGCAACTGTCATCAAGTTCTTGATACTGGAGTATTTTTAATAAAAAGAAACCAGAGCATAGGAGACAAAAAAGAAAAAAAAATCCCATATGTGTCTTACTTTATCCTCACAAGAATGCTAAGAACTCTGGACTTTGGAACAGATAAGTTCTGCCATCCCCTTACTTGTAACATTTCAACTTAATAGAATTATTTTTTGTTGCCATAACACATCAATCTCTCTACCTCAGGGAGAGCTCCTTCTCTTGTTTCAGATATAAACTTAAGATTGCAGAGAGATTTGCCATTTGTTCTGCTTATTATCTTCTTTGAGCTTATCATAGTCAGTAATTATCTTACATACTGACTTGTTTATATTTTTAAGTTCTAATGCTGGAATGGATAGTCTTTGAAGGAATGGAGCTTCTCGGGTTTGTTCATTTTACATCCCTATGCCTAGCAGAATTTTTGGCAACTTGAAGTCTTTCAATAAGTATTTTAAATATGAATACAAGAAAGAAAAGAAAAGGAAGGATGGAAGGGGGAGGAAGGGAAGAATGGGTTAGTAGAGAAAAAGAAAAAGCTTGCCATAACTCACAGAGATGTGTAATGAACCAGGTAGTGATGTGTAATGAATACAGCTTGGTTTCTACTCTATATTCCTTCTGTTTTTCCTGTGGTGGGAATAACTCTGCTGTAACGTCAGATGTAGCTTTGTTGTGGTTGTTGGTGAGATTCACTTAGAGCTAAAATTCATGCCATTTCCAAGTCTCATACTTTGTCTTAAGTGTCTAGCCAGCACAATGCTATTCTTATACTTGCAAAAATGAGCCTTGAGACTGTGATAAACTCTGCTCAGATTTAGTTCTAGATCACATATTGAGGTAGAAAAGTTAATGGGCCACCACACAAAGAAGGAATGGTTATTAACATATCTTCCTATTCCAGAGGTCACTGTGATAATAATATAACAACAACAACAAAAACAAACGAAGGGAAACTATTTTTGTGTTTCTACAGTTTTCTAGGTTTGACAGAGCACTAAACCAAACTGTAGAGGGAAGAGTTTCTGTCTCCACTCTGCAAATGAAAGAACTATGTTTCAGAGAGAGTGTAAGGTAAAATACTTTCTCCATCTATAAATAAAATTACCTGTCAAGTTAAACAGCAGGAAGAATAACAACAACAAGAATATAAACAAAAATAGCCCTCATTTATTGGACACTTATTATGTCCTTGGCATTGTGCTAACTGGGTTTGCATGCATTATCAAATTTATTTTAATTTATTGCACACAATATTTTGAGATAGTTTCTCATCTCAGATTTACTTAAGAGAGACAGAGGGTCAGAATTGATAGATTTCTTACACAAGGGGCTTGAAGGAAGATTCAAAGTGAGTCTGTCTGATTTCAAGTTCCAGTTTTTCAACAGTCTCCTATACCCCCACTTGACTTCCAAATATTGTAGCTGATCCCTGGGTCTATCGATGATTTAGAAAGGGACTTGTAAAACTTTGAAGCAGGTCCAGGTATACAATATACCTAGACATAGAAGGCAGTTTGGTGTCAGAGAAGATGTAAATAGTAGTAATTGTAAAATGAATTGTCATTTTTTAATGAATAGCTTTAAAAGGCTGAAAATAGCTTATTTGTAGTCTATAAATACTTTCTTTTTTTATTTTCCCCTCCTTGCTACCCCAATACCATATGTTTGCTTGTAACATTTTGGGCACAGACAGGGAGAAATTGGCATTTATTTAAAAAGCACTAATTTGAGGCAGCCACGAGAAAACACTTGCAGTCCATCCTAAGTGATTGAAGATGGAAAGTCTAAATGAAATGCAAGGCAAGTGAATAATAAATGCTTAATTATCCTCAAAAACCAGGGTAAAGTTGCAGGATGGTCTAAACTTTGCTCCAGGCAAGAAAGAATATGAAAAATGGCCCGCTTAAAAATAAACTAACTTAATTCATTGACCTTTTTTTTTGAAACTCAGAACATCGTTCTTCATTGGATACAAATAACATTTGTCTCAGTAGAACCTATAAAAATGAGCTAAAGAAAAAAATACTCTTTGGGAAAAAAATCCATGTAACGAATGGTTCTCTTTTAGAAAAATCAAGATAATACATGGACTCTTCATGGAATGCCTTCATGGAATTGAATGCATTTTTATGCATTCTGAGTCAAAGTGATAAATTGCAAACACACAGGATTTTTTTTTTTTAAATCAGTATTGCATGGATTATCATTTTCCCTGCCAAGGGAGCTGGCCAAAGAATACTCTTAGTGTAGATTTTTGAGAAGAAATATTTAGATAAATTCAGGCAGACCAACAATTCTAGGATATGCATTGATAAGTAGGAATGTCTTTGCAATTCACATCAATCAATGGACTATTACTCAGCCATCAAAAAAGAAAAATGTTACCTTTTGCAATGACCTGGATGGAACTAAAGGGTATTATGCTAAGTGAAATAAGTCAATCAAAGAAAAACAATTATCGTGTGATTTCACTCATATGTGGAATTGAAGAAACAAAACAAAGGATCATAGGGGAAGAGAAGAAAAAATAAAATAAGACAACATCAGAGAGGGAGACAAACCATAAGAGACTCTTAACTCTAAGAAACAAACTGACGATTGCTGGAGGGGAGGTGGTTGGGCAGATGGGGTAACTGGGTGACAGGCATTAAGGAGGGCATGCGATGTAATGAGTACTGGGTATTATATACAACTGATGAATCACTGAACTCTACTTCTGAAACTAATAATATACTATATGTTAATTAATTGAATTTCATTACAATTAAGTTACTTTTGAAAAAGGAAAAGAAAGTTGCTAAAATTATAAAAAAATATATTTAGTCAGTGTCAACACTGATAGGTCATGTTCTAGGCATCAAGGGTGCAATGTTGTATGTGATAAATCCTAAAAGGAGAGATATATGGGTAACTTAAATGGTCTGATAATACAGAACACATACCAGAATTCATGATGTAGGGATGGAGTGAAATGCCAACTAAGTAAACATGTGTAGAAAAAGAAGAACAAGGGAGCCTTTTTCTGGAAAAATGCTCACTTTAACAAGTGATTGGTGTAGGGTAGGGATAACTGTTACATAAAGTCTTACAGCAAGAGGAAATGAAAGGGATATGTCGTCATAAAAAAATGGCTATTGGGGTGATACTGAGAAATTAAATAGTTTCCAATCAGAAGCTTTGTTTTTGTTTTTCCTTTAAGAGGTTATTCTGTATAAAATAAATTTAGACTAGAATTTAAAAATTGAAGCTCCCACTAATTTTCTGCATGAATTTGGGTGAGTACTGTCACCTCTTGGGACTAAGTATCCAGTCCTAAAAAACAGTGATGTAAATACCTTTTCCAGTCATTCATAATATTGGGGGAGGACACCATATATTGCATACTTTGTTTTTGATCTTTGCAAACTAAGAATATCTTTAATAATTATTAATTTTTATTTTTATTGAATCAGGCAAAATACGATTTTTTTATAGGAATTTCCATTTAGAACAACCCAAAGGGTTTGTTTGCATTAATGGTAGATAGAAAAGTACTTCAGCAATACTAAATACAAGACACATTTCTATTAAAACTACTGGATTTCTGAAACTAGTAATATACTGTATGTTAATTAATTGAATTTAAATATAAAATATATATAAATAAAAAAAACTGCTGGATTTGGAGTTGGAAGTTTGACTGCAAGGTAGGAGTGCCTTCGAGAGGAAGGGAGCTGGTGTGTCCGGTTGCCTAGGGAACTTACATCATAGGGGATAAAGACCTCTTCCTAAGTGCTGGCCAAAAGCTGAGGCATCTCCACCCATCACACAGTGGACTTGCTTTTAAAAATCCCAGAATACCATAGATCATGCCTTCCCATGAAGTGAGTGGCCAGTAATAGGGAAGGGGCAGGGATACATGTAGAGTCTCTTCTAAGTCTCCTGGAAGGACAGGGTCTCTCCCTGGAGAAGTCAGGCATGAAGCCAATAGACAGGAGGATTTGGACTGAGCCAATGAGGAATTTTCTCACCTTTGGGGATAACCCCCTGTTGCAGTCTTCATTCAGTTTGTTTTCTTTAACGGTGGAGTGCATAGATTTCTATAATTTTGGAGGAAAGAATACACGCAGAGAGACATCCCTTTTCAAACATAATGCATGCGTGTTTACACGCGCACACACGCGCATCCACAAACACATTCAGAGCAACTAAAGAGGGGAGGAAAGTATCAGCAGGTGAGTCTGCTTGTTTTAGGCCAAAAGAGAGGACGGAGAGAAACAGCAGCCTTTCTTATGTTCCTACTTCTACATTTCAGGTAGAAGAACCACCAGTGAATACTGAGTAGAGATTGTAGGTAGCGACAAACTATATGCCAGTGTCTTTATTCTCTTATTTAATTCCTATATCATGTAGTAGCTATTCTAAGATAAATTATTAATTTTTCCTAATTATATTATGAAGATTTTTGAGGTTTAATGATATGGCAAAGTCAGGTAGGTAACAAGTGTTTCGTACATAGAGCTCACGATAAATATGTGTTGAACAAATGGATGGATGAATAAATTAAAGTGTGTGATTCTATCTGTACCTAAATGTAAAAATGACTGTGTTATGATGACAAAATTTAATTTTAAATATCCAATAGATCAGTATTCTAATCTAATCAATATTTATAGATAGTATTCCCAACAAATCCTGTCCCACCCCAGTTTCACTGATGAACTCCTCATGTCCCGGTGAGCATGACTGCTGGTGCTTGCATACACTAACTTAATATTTATTTTCCTACTTGGAATTTCCTGTGGGAGGTAAAGTAGGTTGAGTAGGTGTTGTGGTCAGATTAATTGTTTTATGACTACCAAAAATAATCTCTCTACCCCAAGCACAGAGAACAATTAAATGTATTGGGGTAAATTAAGAGTAGTGTTATGTCATGTTACTTACACCTTTGGACAGTTTTTGAAAAATCCAGAAGGAGCTGTCCAGTGCTGACCATAACTGAGGTTGAAGGGATGCATTTTTAGAGAGACCATGGCATTTGAATGTGCATAGAGAACAGAAAGACTATGAACCACACAGACTCCTCTACATGTAACAACTGCTGTCACACTGGGGTGCTTTGGGATGGATTTAGGTGGGAACCAAAGCAAATGCTTATTGCCAATGACATCCATTCAATCTGGATAGACCAGCTAGGATCAAGGAATTTCCCCAGCTTACTATGTATCATGTCCCTACCAAATTAAATTGTAATTTCTATCTCTATGGTGATACTCTTTCTGTCCTTTGAAATATAGCTTTGAGTTTTATTTGGACTAGTGCAAAATGACTTGGTTAAGAAGGACAAAGCTGTGTTTGCATTGATTTTATAGGAAAGAATATTTTATCTAAGAGTGTCAAAGATTAATCAGTATCCAAGAGGAGTACTTTTTGACAACCCTTATATCAGAAGTGTATATATATATATGTATATATATATAAAATAAAATATCATATCTGGTGTTTTTGTGTAAGGATAGCAGTAAGATTTTATTTATAGTAAGGATTTATGTGTATAATTCTACCACCCATCCTTTTGGCCTAACTCTGTAACCCAGTATTTAAGATTACCTAAGGCTATACTAAACATATCAGCAATGTTCAATAATTGTTTTTAAATATTGTGGTAAATACAACTTTAGATACAACTCCCCCCAAAAGGATTATTTAATGTTCAAATGTCATAGTTTAGAAAACAGAGTTGCACATCATAAAATTTTGTCTATAGTTATATATATATATATATATATATATATATATGAAGCTCAGAGAGGGGGTTAATTAATACTGACACCTCTATCCAAAATCTGTAAAGAACTTATCAAACTCAACACCCAAAGAACAAATAATCCAATCAAGAAATGGGCAGAAGACATGAACAGACATTTTTCCAAAGAAGACATCCAAATGGCCAACAGACACATGAAAAAGTGCTCAACATCGCTCGGCATCAGGGAAATCCAAATCAAAACCTCAATGAGATACCACCTCACACTCGTCAGAATGGTTAAAATTAACAAGTCAGGAAACGACAGATGTTGGCGGGGATGCGGAGAAAGGGGAACCCTCCTACACTTTTGGTGGGAATGCAAGCTGGTGCAACCACTCTGGAAAACAGTATGGAGGTTCCTCAAACAGTTGAAAATAGAGCTACCATACGATCCAGCAATTGCACTACTGGGTATTTACCCCAAAGATACAAATGTAGGGATCCGAAGGGGTACGTGCACCCCAATGTTTATAGCAGCAATGTCCACAATAGCCAAACTGTGGAAAGAGCCAAGATGTCCATCGACAGATGAATGGATAAAGAAGAGGTGGTATATATACACAATGGAATATTATGTAGCCATCAAAAGGAATGAGATCTTGCCATTTGCAACGACGTGGATAGAACTGGAGGGTGTTATGCTGAGTGAAATAAGTCAATCAGAGAAAGACATGTATCATATGACCTCACTGATATGAGGAATTCTTAATCTCAGGAAACAAACTGAGGGTTGCTGGAGTGGTGGGGGGTGGGAGGGATTGGGTGGCTGGGTGATAGACATTGGGGAGGGTATGTGCTATGGTGAGCACTGTGAATTGTACAAGACTGATGAATCATGGATCTGTACTTCTGAAACAAATAATGCAATATATGTTAAGAAAAAAAAAAGAAGATAGCAGGAGGGGAAGAATGAAGGGGAGTAAGTCAGAGGGGGAGAAGAACCATGAGAGACGATGGACTCTGAAAAACAAACTGAGGGTTCTAGAGGGGAGGGGGGTGGGGGGATGGGTTAGCCTGGTTATGGGTATTAAAGAGGACACATTCTGCGTGGAGCACCAGGTGTTATGCACAAACAATAAATCATGGAACACTACATCAAAAACTAATGATGTATGGTGATTAACATAACAGTAAAAATTATTTTAAAAAATTAAATAAATAAATAAATAAATATAAATGATAAAATACTGACACCTCTATCATTTAAGCAAAAGTAGTCTCAGATACGTTCTGATGCATGAATAAGAATTCACTAAGTGGCTGGAGGAGGAAGAGGAATATAGAAATACTCCCTCTGTTCCCTTGTAAGTCATATTTCAGAAACATCCCTGTGAAATGATTTCCTCTGGGCTAAAACAGGAGAGATCATATATATATATATATTTTTTTTTTTTTGAGAAAGACAGTCACAAGGAAGAAGAATTTCAGCCATATATGTGAGCATCCTGTCTAGTACTCACCATACACCCTAGTTCCTAGCACTGTGCCTGCCTCATCATAATTGTTCAAGAACATGTTATAAATGAACCAATAAACACAGACAATGAAGTCAAGGTTGAGCATACTTAGAAAATGGGCATCTTCAGAAGGATTTAGGTATTGTCAATTTTGGACCACAGGGTATTTGGGATTTGAAAAATGGACACTTTTAAGAAGCTTCTATCTTTGTGCTCTCTTCTCAATTTTAACATTTATCAGCATCAAGTCCTCTGATTATTTAAGAACAGTAGGTATGACATTGCTGATAACAGACCAGGGACAAAAGGAGGTGCCTGTAGGTGCTACTTAAGAATATCCCACACCACCAATGTGTCCTTTTTAGATAATTTGTGTCTTCCCTTCCAGAAGCAGTGATCTCTAACTCATTATAGTGGCACATAACTCTGGACATTATAGTCTGTTCAGAAAATCAAATGGAAGGAAGGTACCATTTATTGATCATCTAGTTTATCCATTTCTCATAGCCATCTTAGTAACCATGTGAAGTGGGTGCTATGAGCCTTACTTTACATAAAGGAAATAAAAGCTCTGAGCAAATTAATTTCTGGAAGATACCCAGGTCATAAAAGTCAGAGCTGATTTCCTGACCTCATCTGTCTGATTTCAAACTCTGCTGCATTAGACCTTCTATCTCCTAATAGAGAGGGTTAAGGTTGGAGGGTGGGATGGGAAATGAGGAAAAGTCAGTGTGTTCAGGAAAAAAAAAAAAAGGGAAAGAAGAGAGAGACTGTAAACAGTTTAATGCCCTCTTTTAGATTTTTATTTTGAATTCAGTAAATAAATATTTATTGATCAGCTCTACTCTCAGGGACAAAATGATGTATGAGGTAGACATGGCCCTGACTTCATGGAGCTTACAGAACAAGTAGAGAGTTGTCAACATAAATAATTATGTTATAAATACATCAATTGGATATTTTCTTATTTATTGTCCGAAGTGCCATGAAAAAAACATGTAAGGGAATGAGATAATTGATTTATTATTGTTGTTGTTGTAGTAATTTGAAAGATTGGGCTGAATTTCATGACAGGAAAGTAGAAAAAATAACATTCTTGAATGAGAATAATTGGTTTAGAGGAATATGATTATGGATGGTTCTGTAATATTGGATAAGGCAGTCTTTAATACAGCTACTTGCAAAAAAATAATCAGTCTCAAGAGAATCAGTCTTTAAAACCAGGGGGACTTTCCACTTGGGGCAAAACCCTAATTCAGAAGGAATTTTGAGTATAAGTAAGTGGTCTTTATTCCCTTATAGTTAGAAAATTTTGTGGCTATAATTTGGAAATAAATGGATATTTCTACCCATCCAGTTAATCAGTATTTGTAGAGTAAATAGATTTTTCAAATTTGTGTATCCCTGACACTGTGCTTAGATCAAGTGAAAAAGATCAAGTTTTGAATTCTCATAGGCAGGGACTAAGGAGCATGTGGCTATATAAATAAAGCAAAAATAAAATTTTTTAATGCTTTAAAAGTTATACTAAAGTCACTTCACAATTTGTGATTATGTATAATTTCCCATTCAGAATATTACATGCAATTGTTTTATTATGAGTCAGGCTGTCTTACATGACCACAAGGAGCAGCAATATGGAATTCAGTAAATTAGTGATTTTAGTGTTCATAAGGTTAACAGGCTTGAGCTGATTGGTAAATGTAAGCATAGCCATAATTAGATAGACCTTTTTTTTTTTTTTTTTTTTTTTTTACATCTGGAGAGTTTCTTTAAAAGTACTTTCCATGAGCGGTAAAATTTTATTGTGTGTGACAGAGTCCTATTGGAACTTTCTTTTCCATCCCATTAACTTTAATAATGTTGCTGTGGTATTGTCTATCTTAACAGCTACCTTTGCCCTCTGATACCTGTGGATCTCTTAAAGACAGGTATTGAGATTGCCTAATTGTGCTATTTAATAACAAATACATTCAAGGGCTATAAATGGAAATAATAATAATGACTATATTTATACGATGAAACAAAATGCAAATTAGATTCCCTTGCTCTCATTCTCAGCAGAGTATAAATTAGCAACCCAGACGCAAATAGTAATAATAGAAAACAATGTCTACTAGACCTTGGATAATAAAGCTAGGATGTTTAGCAATTGAAAGAGTTGGGGTCAAACCTCACTGGTCCTTAGTTCTTTTTTTTACAAAAATGGGGTCAAGCAAAGAAGTAGCCCCATAAAGTTCTTATAGGAACTTTAGGAACTTACACGTTCTTACAGGAACTCTTTAACTTCAGTCAAGTCATTTGTGTTTAGATGATGCCGCATCAAAGTAGCAGTCTTTGCAACCAGTTTCTAATAACTTTGAAGTCCTATTTTTAAAAATCTTTTCCCTTATGAGGTAACGGTTGAGCAAGGATTTGTTAATAATCAGGTATCAAGAAAATGTTTAGAAGTGTGGTACTAGTGTGCTTTTTCTCACTATGTGTATACATATCTATAATTACTCTATGATAGAAGGAAGCAACCTCACCTACCACCGTGTTCCATTTTCTATCCACCAGGTATACCAAATTGCAGTAATAAAATATTAGAATTGTCACAATGGAATTTATTCTGAAATGACATCACTTTCTGTCACATTTAAAAATAGATATGGGGGAAAACACATTTAAAAACAGCATTTGTCGGGGCGCCTGGGTGGCTCAGATGGTTAAGCGTCTGCCTTCGGCTCAGGTCGTGATCCCAGGGTCCTGGGATCAAGTCCCGCATCGGGCTCCCTGCTCCTTGGGAGCCTGCTGCTCCCTCTGCCTCTGTCTCTCTCTCTCTCTGTCTCTCATGAATAAATAAATAAATAAATCTTTAAAAAAAAAACAGCATTTGTCTTATTTACATTTCATATGAACTCTAGAGTAATGTGCCTCCTACACTCTGGAAGATAGTTATTGAAGGCTGTCATCTAAAGTAACTGAAAAATATGCTGAAAGGAAGCCAAAAGACAAACAAAATCCGTGTTACATATAAACATTTATTTATAACAAAGCTAAGCCTCCGAAAGGTCATTGTTCAAGGTGGTGACAATCTGGTGTAGAATTTCAGGGGAGACAACATGGTGTATGAAGTCCTGAATGTGAACTTTGGAGTCAGAGTTAAGTTCAAATTCGCTTTCCAACATTTACTACTTTATGACCATCACGAAGATATTTCGTATCTTTGAGACCCTATTCTTTATGTCTTAAGGATTGATGATTGTAACTACTTTTAGAGCTCTTAGAAGATTCAGATTGAGATAGTATCTGTAGTGTGCATAGCGCACAATTTCTACTGAGCTCTTCAAGTTCCCTTACCTGACATAGTTAGAATTTTCATTAAAGTGCATTAACCCAAATACCATCCCCTTGGATCTTGCATTTATTGATACTGGGTCACACCACCTAAAAATTTTTGGTAATGTAAGCCATTGACTTGAGAATGGATTTGGGTGGGAAAGTGAGGTTTGTTCATGTTCATACACACACAGGAAAACCCCTCCCTTATTATCTTGGTGAAGCAGCCTTAGAATGCAGGACCAGAAGGCCCAGATGTATGTTCAAATCCCTGAGCACAACTGATGAGGAAATGCATCTTCAGAGCCACTTACATGAGGTCCTGGCTTCTGCATATTTTTTCCACCACTCGTGTTTGCTGCAATGACAAAGGACTGCCTTCCTTCGTGCTGTCAACACCTGTCTCTGAGTCAATTTGTCTCATTCCTCCATGCAACCATTTCAATAAATGTCAGGGAGCTGAATTTTTACATGTGCAAATATTTATGTAAGATGAAGAATAGGCACAACAGTAATTTGATCCTAAGGTATTCAGGATGTTTCACAGGCATAAATTAATTACGCCATGCAGTTCCCTGTTAGGCAGAACAGTACTCTTCTGGCTTTTGAGCTTTCTGTGGCCAGAATTTTCCACTGCGGAAAGGGAGTAGCGGAGAAAATCAGCTCTTAACTAGGCCTCCACACATCTTCAGAAGAGGTCTTTGGATAGTCGTTTACTTGTATGTGTTTACTTTTATATGGGATTCCTCACAAGTTTGCATGGGGAAAAATCATGTATTGGCTCACTGAAAAATGTTAACATATATTGAGAGACTACTACCTTTCAGGTACTGTTGTAGGGGCTGGGTAAAATCAATAAACAAGACAAGTCCATTTGTTTATTTTCTGCTCCCACTGGCATGCATGTGGGCAGAGACTTTGATAGCTAAGAAAGGAAGAAAGGGAGTGCCAGCCAAGAGTGGTGATTATTTTGCAAAGACTGGACAGGGAAGCCTCACTGATAATTTGACATTTGAGTGGAGATATCACAAACATGTTTTTACAACTAGGTGAAGTGACTTGCCCATGGTCATACTACCTATTGTGTGCACCTGGGATATAATAGTTATGATGGAAATGACTTCTATCTGGTCTTAGGGTATTTATCAAAGTATTCAGGTGACTAAACAAGGGATTCATCATATATATTTTGGATTCAAAAAGATTAGAGTCAGAATACTTTTACAGAAAAGAGGATGTTTAAAGCCTCAGTAAATTTTGACAGAGGGGCAGGCCAGTTAGATGGTAAAGTAGGAACAGAAACACATTGAAAACAAATTTGATGCAGTAAGTGTTATGCTAGAGGGATGCATAAAGTGATAGCAGGGTTCAGAATAGGAGAGGATGGATTTGGTTTTATAGGCATTTGCTCATGCCTGCCTTATCTTTCGGATTATGAACTATTCCAGTCCAGAGAACTGTACCACCTTTATCTTTGTGTCTCCAAACCTTAGGACACTACCTTTTCCCTTAGAGGTTCTCTCTCAGTGGCCGTTGATTAGAATGACATTATCTAAGATTTTGCAAAGATGAGAAATTAAGACAGTTGGAGTTTGAGGCATGGCTTCTTTGCTCTGGCCCTGCTGTGGGCATGCTAAGAAATTAGAGTTAAATTTGGGAGTCTTTTTACAGAGTTAACATAAGTATGGAAGACCAGTCAGGAAGAAAGAAAGGTTGATTTTATTTATCATCTTCCTCATTCTCTCACGTGAGGCTTCTTTGGATATTAATATCACTCACACCAGAAATGGACCCCTAGAATTTCTTCCTAATTACAGATCCTTTGCATATATAAATCTTGTGAGGCTTATGAAATTTAATTAAAAGCCACCTAAAACATAAATGTCAGATTTGAAGACAAATTTATCCTTGTGTCCTAGTCCAAAAAGGTTTTCTGTATCATGTGATTTCTCTTAAATACGTTGCACTTGTGCACACTCGGAGGTTACTTCTAGGGATGTTATTTTATTCAGTACACCACTGCATAAAATGATATCTTGCAAGTAGTGATGGCAAGTTTCTCAGAATCAGTGGCTTGCATTCTTTGTATTTTGGGAAGGTCAAAAACAGATAAACATATAAACCTCAGTTTCTGTAATTACCATAAGCAACTGGTTGAGAGTTTGAAAGAAGTCATCTTTCACCTACTCTGGGTACATTTTCTGCAGAGAATCTCAGTGCAGGCCCTTTGACTAAGCCTCGTGCTTAGCAGATAGGTAATCAATGAGTGCCTAATGAATCAAATTGTAGGAAGTGGACATAGAGAGAAGGTGGAACTTCACCATTCATTCATTTATGCATTCATACCATATATGTATTCCCATAATATGTATCTTCACTTAGATTTGTTGGAGCAAAGCATTAAAAAGAATACATATGGCCACGAAGGAGGAAAAAATGGAGAACGAGAAGTGATTTATAAGAACCAGGAAGAGAAAGAGAAGGAGTGTCATGTAATTGTTAAAAATCTAGAGCAGGAAAAGAAGATGTATTTATTTATTACAGTTATTTTTTTTATTTTAATATAGAGACTAAAAATCACGAGCCACTTAATGTATTTGAAGAAACAGCTCTGGTATATTGTAATAACTGTCATGAAGGGAACAATAGATCCATGAAAATCTACTCTTACTAACCCTCTGTATGGTAACTCTATTAACTAGAACATCTACCTCACTTTCCATTCTGACTGGTTTTGCCTCTGGCTTGCCTCCTAGGGAGGTCAGACAGCCTCCTGTTAATACAAGTCTAATTATCTCTGTCCTGAAGGGACATAGAGATCCATTCCCCTCTGCTTGCAGGGCATAATCATACCTGGATTTCAATATTCACAAATGTTCTGGCTAATCATTGTTCAAATATGGCCTATGTGTATGAGAAGCACTGATTATAGTTCCTGCAGGTGACATATGTCTGTCTCATTTTTTTCCCCCGTAAGGTAAGTTTCACTGTCCCAGCTTTACAAATTAAAAGAGAAGGCCCAGAGAGCCAATGAGTTGTGAGCCTGATTGTCCTGTTTTGTGTCGCTCTGCACATGGCAGTATGTTCCCTAGCTTTTACACTTAGAACACAAGAATTGTGAAGTTAGCCTGCTTATCTGTCTTCTCCACTGTATCCCTAATACCTGAAACAGTGTTTGGTATATAGTAGGTCCTGGAGAAACATTTGTGTAATGACAGATTTATTCCTTGTCTGTTATTTTGCCACTTCTCCTTATCCTGTGCAGAATAGAGCCCAGGGCATTTGGTGCCACCTGCTTTCTTAGGTCTATGAATGGGAGCTGAAAAGCATTGACTGAGTACAAATAATTTTGGGTGGGGAAAGAAATTTAAATAAAAATAATAAAGTAAAGCCCATGGTAATAAGAGTGAAAAGGTGAGGTGAGTATTATGCCAATGGAAGGGAGCTGATGGTGTTTCTTGCACAGACACTGATCTGATTAAGAGGGAATCACGTAGCAGCATTGTTCATGAAGATGCATGAGGGGAGGAGGAGGAGAATTCTATTTTGAGAGAGAATGTGAAGGCAAAGAGAGAAGTCACTCTGCTGGGAAGAAAGAGCCTGCATCCCCAAAGAATGTAGGAGGATTTCCAAAGCAGAACTTGGAATGCAACAAAGAGGTCAAGGAGAGTATGGGGTTGAAAGGCATAAAAGGAAGTGTGGGAAGATTATCCAGGGTTAGTTGTGAGATCTGTGCCCCTCAAATGTTTTAAACAAATCCAGTTGTCAGAATTTTCAATGATTCTAATATGTAACTCCTCTAGGTATTTGAACACTTTCCACTTCTGTACATCTCAGTGTTTTTATCAGTCTTTGGCTGGCAAGAAAAATGTAGCAGAAGCTTGACAGTGGTAGGAAACCCTAGAATATTTCTTTTAAGCCCAATCTGGTTCCTGATTCTTACTTTAAAGGGAATTGAGGCAAGTTCTCAGCATCTTTCATACCCATTGTGGCAGCACTGTAAATAAAGGAAGACCCTCCCTTCTTGGTGAAAGCCCTTTTGTTGATGTTGTGGCCCTCTGCCCTGAGTTAAAGCAATGGAAGCAAATTGTTGCCCCATGTTTCTGAAGTCTTGGGTTGTGATTTGATGGGTAGTCACACCTAGAAATCATGCAGTGATCATTTGTTGTTGAGTATGCAATGACCTCATGGGGCAAAGGCCTGGTTTATAATGAGAAATTTCTCTAAAAAGTTGAGTTTGAGGATTTCGTTAATTGGGAAATTTTATTAGCAAAGGCCAGTGTCTTACTGTCTGTATTGTACAGATCCTTCAAATCAGGGTTAATGGGTCACTGGAAATTCCCTGAGGGAGGTCGCTGAGTTGATTTAGCATCTCTGAGTTAGTGATTATGAAAAGAGGAATAGCAATGACCATCATTTGAAGCCAACAGGCCGATTTACCAAGCAGATTACTCTGAAGTTAGCAATTAGTGATCCACTAGAACCTCCAAAGTGTAGGAAAGACAGGTTGGTATAATGGGAAGTGCTGAGAGGAGCATTAGATCTAATACTGTTTCAACCATGTTGAAACTCACAGAATATTTGTTTTGAGTGTCTGTTACACTCTTTGACAATGTTAGAAGTTATTACCTATAATGTCTGTTAGGTGTTTCCATCTCTGTTTCATAGACGAAGAGACTGAGGTTCTGGGTTGAAGAATTGCTTAACTTTATTTAGACTCATATGTCCATCCTGGCTACATTTCATAGTAGGCAACTGTGCATCCTGTGCTTTATCCACTCCAGAACCCTGCCATTCTCATCTGCTTACTTAAGTTCTCAATTGCCAGGAGAAAGCATCCAATTTTTTAGCGACTTTCACTTTGCTTTTTTAAACCACCCATACTTACTATACGTATAATTAGTTATTGGAATTATGGCTTAAGGAAAGAATGATGCCATCATGCTCTTCACAGAAAATAATTCCACCTGATTGAGGAGTCCCTGGAAGTGTTTTCATTTAGGGGAAAAGAAATTTCACCTTAATTCTGAATAGGAATAATTACAAGTATTTCAGTATAACTTGGAATTGAGTAGCATCATTTATTGGCTAGCCATGGGTTGATGCTATAAATGGTGGCCTGTGCAGAATTATTTAATAGAAGAATCGAGGAGAGACAGAAGGGACAGTTCCTATACTAAAGTCACTCTGCACAGTGTGTGTAAAAATATAGAGACGGGATATCATTGTTAATTCACTTAAAACTATTTTTATGTTCTTCCGTAAAGAAATGGGGATAGACGTGGCTGTGATCCACACCGTAGGGTAATTAAGAAGTTACAGTTATTTAGTCAAAGAATATACTGCTTTACAAGACAGGAAATTCTCATATAAGGAAGCAATTTGTACACATTGAGATACTTGAATGGTCCTCAGTGTTCTGATTTAAAGCTTTCAAGCTTGCTGTTCTCTAGTAACAGTTTTCAAACACAAATGGGGAAGGTCAAGTAGAGGTTAATATATAAAGTCTATGTGAATAAGTCATGTCTGTCAAACAGATTCATGTTAAGATGCTGTAATAGCATAGGAGAAGATCGTTAGACAAATGTCTTAGTATTCCGTAGAGATTTTTTGGCAAAAGGAGAGTATATTATTTTATTAACACATCATAACTAAGATTCTACAGACCCAGATTTGGGTCTTCGTTCAGCCACAGTCTGTGTGACCTGGCCTAAAACCTTTTTCATTGCTGAACCACATTCATAATCCCTAATATTCATGTGACAATAGATTTTCAACTAAGTTTTCCTATGAATTATTTTAGGAAAAATCAGATGCCATCTCTCTCTATATATCTGCAGATATATATGCCAAGAGAAATAAATAATAGTGCAATTTCAAAAATAACAAGTATGGCTAGAACATCATTGATAAAGGATGTCGATCAAAGCAATGTTTTTTTCATGAATTCACCCTCAATTCATGAAATGTTATTAGGATACATAGCTCATCAGTATTACCCCTTTTTCTGAGTAATCCTGGGAATATCTGAAATAGTAGAACACTGCACTACAAATTTATACTGAGACATTTAATAAATACAAATGTCAATTATGAAATGGGTAAAATATCTAGAGAAACGGGTGAGAGTCCCTACATTCTTTAATCTGAAGAACACACTCTCCTCACTGGCGTTCATTGACGTGTGTTATGCCCTTCCTCTCGGCAAACTGATCATGACCCTTGAGATGGTATGGAGTAGCCCTTGATCCTCCCTGGAGCCTTGAAGTCAGCAAGACTTAAGTTCGAATCTTGACACCCTCTTCCCCACTAAGTGATCCTGCTACCTTATTTTTTAGTTTATTGTTTTATTTAAATTTTAGTTAACATACAGTGCAATCTTGGTTTCTGGAGTTGAATTCAGTGGTTCATCACTTACATGCAACACACAGTGATCATCACAAACAGTGCCCTCCTTAATAACCATCACCCATCTAGCCCGTCCCCCCTGCACCTCCCTCCATCAACCCTCAGTTTGTTCTCTATTGTTAAGAGTCTCTTATGGTTTGTTTCCCTCTCTCCTTTATGAGTGAGATCATATGGTATTTGTCTTTCTCTGAGTAACTTAATTCACTTACCATAACACACTCTAGCTCCGTGCACATTGTTGAAAATGGCAAGATTCCATTCTTTTGATGGTGGAGTAATATTCCATTTGAGATAGAGATAGAGATAGAGATACACACACCACATCTTCTTTATCCATTCATTGTTGATGGACATTTGGGCTCTCTCCATAGTTTGGCTATTGTTGATGATGCTGCTGTAAACTTAGAGGGGCATATGCCCCTTCGAATCTGTATTTTTGTATCCTTTGGGTGAATACCTAGTTGTGGAATTGCTGGATCATAGGGTAGTTCTTTTTTTAACTTTTTGAGGAATCTCCATAATGTTCTCCAGAGTGGCTGAACCATTTTGCATTCCCACCAGCAGTGCAAGAGGGCTCCCCTTTCTCCACATCTTTGCCAACACTTGTTTCTTGCATGTTAATTTTTGCTATTCTGACAGGTGTAAGGTGATATCTCATTGTGGTTTTGATTTGTATTTCTCTGATGATAAGTGATGTTGAGCATCTTTTCATTTGCCTGTTAGCCATCTGAATGTCTTCTTTGGAAAGGTGTCTATTCATGTCTTCTTCCCATTTTTTAACTGGATTATTTTGTTTTTGGGTGTTGGGTTTGATAAGTTCTTTATAGATTTTGGATACTAACACTTTATCAGATATGTCATTTGCAAATATCTTCTCCCATTCCATAGGCTGCCTTTTAGTTTTGTTGATCGTTTCCCTCACTGTGCAGAACCTTTTTACCTTGATGAAGCCCCAGTAGTTCATTTTTGCTTTTTTTCCCCTTGCCTCCAGTGATGTGTCTAGTAAGAAGTTGCTATGGCCAAAGTCAAGGAGATTTCTCCCTGTGCTCTCCTCTAGGATTTTGATGATTTCCTGTCTCACATTTAGGTCTTTCATCCACTTTGAATTTATTTTTGTGTATGGTGCAAGAAAGTGGTCCAGTTTCATTCTTCTGCATGTTGCTGTCCAGTTTTCCCAATGCCATTTGTTGAAGAGACTGTTTTTTTTCCCATGGGATATTCTTCACTGCTCTGTCAAAGATTAGTTGACCATATAGTTGTGGGTCCATTTCTGGGTTCTCTCTTCTGTCGCATTGATCTATGTGTCTGTTTTTGTGCTACTGTCTTGATGAATATAGCTTTGTAATAAAGCTTGAAATCTGGGATTGTGATGCCTCCATTTTTGTTCTTCTTTTTCAGAATTGCTTTGGCTATTCAGAATCTTTTGTGGTTCCATACAAATTTTAGGAGTGTTTGTTCTAGCTCTGTGAAAAATGCTGGTGGTGTTTTGATAGGGATTGCATTAAATGTATAGATTGCTTTGGATAGCATACACGTTTTAATACTATTTGTTCTTCCAATCCATGAGAATGGAACACTTTTCTACTTCTTTGTGTCCTCTCCAATTTCTTTCGTAAGTGTTCTATAGTTTTCAGAGTACAGATCTTTTACCTCTTTATTTAGATTTATTCCTAGGTATCTTCCTTGTTTCGGTGCAATTACAAATAGGATCGATTCCTTGATTTCTTTTTCTGCTGCTTCATTATTGTATGTAGAAATGTAACAGATTGTACATTGATTTTATATACTGAAACTTCACTGAATTCATGAATTAGTTCTGTCAATTTTTGGTGGGGTCTTTTGGGCTTTTACATAGAGTATCATGTTGTCTGCAAATAGTGAAAGTTTGACTTCTTTCTTGATGATTCAGATGCCTTTTATTTCCTCTGCTACCTTATAATTTTACCTAAATGCCTCTGGTCCCTGAGACATGACAATTATTCCATAGTCCAGCGCTGAGCTCCGAAAGCAGCTAGAAAAGCCCCCAACTACCATTTTATTTTCTGTTTGTCTTTCTTTCTCCCTCTTCATTCCCATCTACCTTCTCTCTTCCGCCTTGTATTGCCTTGTTCTCTCCTACATTTGTCCATACTTACTATGTGCAGGAACTGTGATTTTGGTTCTGGCATGTGAGAATGAATGAGACATGGTTCCTGTCTACAATGATTTACTATCAGAACAGGTTAAAATCATGGGGGAAGTGATGAAATGGAGAAGAAACATGAAAGTAAATGCTATAAGAAGGTGACTAACAAAGGTGTGGAAGATCAAAAGGAAGAGAGTAATTAGTTCTACGTGGGAAGGCTTCTCAGCCTCTGAAACATCAGAGCTGGGCCTGAAGGGATGGATGGAATTTTAAGAGGTCCAGTAAAGGGCAAGGGTGGTCTAGGCTGCATGATCCACACAGAGTAGTGAAGGCACTAAAGTCAGTGGAAGAATCTGAAGAAAGGTAAGTGTCTGGGGAATGAAGGGCATATGCTATGCAGAATGTCGTAATAAAAGATGAGTTTGGATACAAATCATGTAGAGATTTAAATGCAAACAATAAATTTTGTCTGTCATCTGGAAATCGCTATGGGGAAATTACTATTTTGAAGGTGACGTGGGATGTTTATACTTTGTAGCATCACTGAATATCATCTTTTAAATAAGTTTATTTTAATTATTATTACCACTAAATTAATAACTAAATTTTATTTACATATCCATGTACATGTCTACATTTATAAAATGTAAATACAAAATTAAACATATATGTCTGAGTATATATATGTGTAAATGTGAATATATAAAAATAAATGTAAAATATATATTTATATATATCTACGTGAGGGCATCTATATCTGTATTTATATCTATATATGTATAAAGTAAGACATTTGGCTTTTTACTTTTCATATAATAATATCAACTTTATTTTTTTATTTTTTTATTTTTATTTTTTAAAGATTTTATTTATTTGACAGAGAGAGATAGTGAGAGCAGGAACACAAGCAGGGGGAGTGGGAGAGGGAGAAGCAGGCTTCCCGCGGAGCAGGGAGCCCAATGTGGGACTCGATCCCAGGAACCTGGGATCATGACCTGAGCCGAAGGCAGACGCTTAACAACTGAGCCACCCAGGCACCCAATAATATCAACTTTAAACTCTTGTTTGGCAACTAATAACATTTTATATATAATATTGGTAAGCCTCAGGGAGTTTTGGTGATCTACCCAAGACCACATGGTTGGTGGTATCAGATCAAAATAATTTCTCATTTGTATATTCTCAGAGTTCATGTTCTAAAACATATACTCTTCTGCTTTCCATAACATTGTGCTGAGAAATTTGGGAGAGGAGGCAACCTCAATTCCTTCACAAAAACACATCACATTATCTTTGTTTATACTCTTTGACAAATTTTAAGCACATTATAATATAGAAGAGTCATTTCATGTTATTTTTAAAATTTAAGAATTGTTATAAACATTTTATGTTGCTACAGAATTTATATAACACATTTTTTAACATCTGCTTAACTTTCTATACTTTTGATCTCTATAACCTTCACCACTAATTTAGTATTTCCCAACTGTTGCATATTTAAATTGCTTGACATTTTAAAAATATCATACAAAAAAGTGAACATCTTACTTTAAAAATTTGAGATATCTGGAGAAGGAATATTTATAATTTCCTTGGAATAAGTTCTTAGTTTTAAAAATACCAAATTAAAGTATATAAATAAGCTTTTGATTCCTGATACATTTAACTCATTAGCTTTACAATTATATTGTAATATTTTATAAAAGCATGAGGAATATATGAGACATCTAGTTTTTCCAAATCCAGACCATTCTGTTTGTATTTCTATCCACCTATCTATCATCCATCTATCTATCATCACCTCTCTAGCTAACTCATAAATTATAGTCACAAAGAAAGGGAAATGCACATTTTTGAACCTTAGGGAGGGTAAAGAGTTTTATAATGATTCACTTTCTCCTTTGTGATATATCTGTGCAAGTTTGACATTATTGCAGTTATTATACTGACTCTATTAATCAAGGATAAGGTGGGCATGTGTTGATGCATCTCTGGTTGTATATCCTTTACCCCTCATTCATGGCAGCATATAGCGCAAATCACATGGTTAGCAGAAATTGTGGGTACAATATATGGTGCCCAAAAGGAATTTATCCCTGGTGAATTTGTATCACTTAATCTCATAAATGAGAGACCTTTTTTTCATAGGTAGTAAAATGATAATTGCACATTGAATTGGCAAGAGTTTTGGGGAATAACAAAGCTAGTGGTTTCATAACCAGGATAATGTGTTCAACAAGTTTTATTCATAAGAGGAGTCTAGCACAGCATTTTGTATCAACTGCAATCTTTGAACGGCACAATCTGGGAGACCCGCAAAGAGTGAATTACAGTAATCAGCCTTCAGAATGACAAAGGAGTTAATCAGCATCTCCTTGCCTTTCTCGTGAAGCCTCTCAATCTGGTGATATCACAGAAATTATAAAAAGAAGCCTTCATGACAGATACAAAATGCTTCTCAAATGATAACACCAAAGACAATGGTAAACACACATACAGACACACACACACACAAGTTTTACATTTTTGAGATGACTGAAACTGGATTCTAATCAGAAGTACTCCCTGGATAATGAGACAGAAGGAACAGCTGTTTAGCACTTAGGGAGAACTTAAGGCCAGCCTACGACTTAAAATTTTTTAACTACTGCAACCGGGAAATCTTCATTTGATTGAATAAAGTTAAAATAAAATCATGTCTTTTAAATACAAGAGAATCTACTCACAATAGGGTAATGAATGCCAATTTCAGGGCAAGATGATTCCCCTTTTCCCTCCTTAGTAATCCTACCAAGTTTCACCTCCCATTTCACACATTCCCACCCCACTCTCCAGTGCCAGGTTCAAAATCCCCACTGAATTAAATTCATGGAGAATAGGTTCTCATTCATCTCACGAAATTTCTAATTAGATTAGATTTTCAAAATGAAGTTCCAGGGAAACTCTTCTAAAATGTGATTGTTTATATTCCCTCTTCTGAATTGACTTTTCACTTAATGCTATTGAGAATCCAGCAGGACAGGCTCATCCTCCTGAACACCAACTATGTTTTTGTTTTGTTTTTCTTCTCCTCAGAATCTTAGAGGCTCCTATTTTCAAGGAAAAAAGTTTGTCCCAAGGATGTTCCATGATTTATCCAAGGGTAACTAGGTAAAGGGCCTACGTATAAACACTAGGACCGTTACTGCATTGGAATTTTATAAACGTCAAAGACACAAGATGTGATATTTTTAATTGTATCAACTCCAAGTCAATCCTGATACTACCATGTTTAATTAGCTAAGTTGATTTTCTTTTTTGTGAGGCTATTTATCAAATGCCTACATTAAAGACTCACTGCCCCAGAAGAAAGCATTTTTGTCATACTGCTTGCCATAAAATTGAAAACTCTTAATTTGTTGCCAAGTTGATATAATGGAAGTTTAAACATAATATTTAAGCTTCTAAAAACATAGCTGGGCATTGAAAATGTGTAACTATAAGCATGTGGGAAAACATGAGCATTAATTTTGCTTCACCACTTTGGTGAAAAAAGATGGACACAATTCTCGTCTTGGGGAGTGGGAAGCTATTTGAAATCAGCATCATCAAAGATGTTTCAAGTTGGTTTGTTTTTAGCCCAAAGGGTATAGGGATCTCCTGTCTGCCGTTTTAAAATAAAAGTTGAAAATGGATAAAAATGCCATTTAACTGAGGATTTCCATAACTTTTTACATAGGTCAAAATTTTTGACTTCGCAAATCTGAGAGGAAAAATAACACTATATTTTCTGCTCTGTGCAAGGTGGTATTTGATACCAAACAATACTTTTTAAAATAAGGAAGTTCTCTCTTTTATCTTATAAAAGAAACAGCCTAAAGCTTGGGAGAACATGTGAGCCAAAGCAAATAATTCAGGGGAGAAGTAGAGGCAACTTTTAAGGCAATTTTAAGCTCCTATTTTAGGAGTTTTTCATCATACTGCAACATCTATGTAGGTGAAATGATCTGCCTTTGAATAGGAATTTTAAAAAAGGTTTTAGTGACATATGTACGTATGCCCCAATATGAGGAGAAAAATTGGAGGGCCAAGGGCACTTGGGGTTTTTCCTAGCATGCTTTTATGGTTACAAGGTAGCAGGAAAAATGTTCCAGAAATTCTGTCTTGAATTTTCTAATCAGTCATTGCTAATTGTGAGGTTGACTAGAGGCAGCTCAGAAAGCAAGAGCTGTTCATTATACAGTTTGCACCGAAGCCAATGAAGTATGCTGAATGCCCTAAAGAAAACTTGGAGAGACTCCTTGCTTGCCTTAGAAATCAGAAAAGCCACTCCTAGTGTTGTCTAAGAAAAGAGAAAGTGTGAAGACTTCCATGTGCAGCTTTCCAGCTGGGTCCTCTTGAGCAACTTCATTTAATGGGAGAGCTATTATTCTCTTTTTTTCTAATGGGGAAGCCAATACCTACCCTGGCTTGTCAAGGGGCAATATGTTATTACACTGAAGTACTTTTGAACTGTAGATGTCTGTGTAAGAATGATATGCTGGAAACATGTTTGACCCTTGGATAATGAACCAGTGTCCTAACCATATTTTTTAGGGTCTTGGCAGGAATGGGGTGATTGAGGAGAGTTTAATGAAGGAACTACTGACAAAAGCTTGGCCAGGTTAAGAGAGACCATCCAGGGATACCAAGAACCCCAAGGCTAGCAGCAAAAGTGCTTCATCATCCCTAGGCCTGAGAGAACAAGGGATTGGGGTAGCTATTGGACACTAGAGTTTTGCTCTAGGAATATCTGAAGATACTAACCATAGACTGGCCAAACATATGTTTGGGGTATTTGGGGAATCTGGAACTTGAGCCTGCTACATCCTCACAATCTCCTAGGGTAATGTATGTTGGTTGACTCTAATGCAGAGTCAGAAAGTAAGGGAGTCCAGGATGCCTGGGTGGCTCAGTCAGTTGAGCGTCCAACTCTTGATTTTGGCTCAGGTCATGATCTTGGGGTCATGAGATCCAGCCCTGCATTGGACCCCCCACTCAGTGAGGAGTCTGCATGGGATTCTGTCCGTCTGCCCCTACTCCCACTTGTGCTCTCTCTCTCTCTCTCCCTTTCTCTAATGAATGAATCTTAAAAAGAAAGGAAGGAAGGAAGGAAGAGAGAGAGAGAGGGAGAGAGAAGAAAAAGAGAAAGAAAGAAAGAAAGAAAAGAAAGAAAGAAAGAAAGAAAGAAAGAAAGAAAGAAAGAAAGAAAGAAAGAAAGAAAGAAAAGAAAGAAAGGAAGAAAAGAAAGAAAAGTTAGTTCATTGAGGCAATCCATAAAGGTTACTCTTCCATACCAAGAGTAGGTGGAAAATGCTGGAAAGTGGATCTGGAGGGGCAGTTGGAGAATGTGTAGCATTGTAACCATAATCCAGATAAGCATTAAATAAATTCTGGCTGGGAAAGGAGAAGGGGAAGGGAAATAGCATAACTGGGTAACTAGTGTATGCCAAGAACTTTGCATGAGTTCTCTCACACAGGCTTAGCATACCCACAATGGGAGGCTGATTATTGTTTCCATTTGATAGGGCAAGATATTGAGTCCTGATGAATTTAATAATTTGTTCATGGTCACAAAGCTAGCAAGTGTGAGACTAACATGAGAAACCAAACTTGCTTGACTTCGGCATGAAGGAGCATTTATAAGGGGACTCAAACTTGTCAATAGATAAGCATATTTGGTAGTATGAGTACTGTATACCTTGATGGTGGAGAGCGTAAACATTTCTGTAATAGATGGAGACCTGTGGAGCTCTTCTTGTTCCATTTAAGCAAATCCCTCATCATAATGCTTCTCTCATATTTTGATATAACTCATAGACATTAAACCTAAATATGCTATAACTGAGATTCAGAACTATTTTAATTCTAAGTTGTCTGAGAGACATTATAGGTTTGTTTTTTTTTTTTTATTTAGACTCTCACAACATATTTTAAAAAATGATGAGAATAATACATAACACACTTCTCTGGGTCTGAGGAAATTATAAAAATTCTTCCTCTGAAGTAACCTCAAAGGACTCATGTGTAGACTTCAACCCATCTGCTCATTTGAAAAAAAACAAAAAACAAAAAACTCTGTCTTCTTTGGGGAATTATATTAGTTTCCTCTGATTATTAGACATGGTGTGCCAAATTCCAAAGTCCCTTGTATGCCTTTAATTCACAATGACCTTAGAATGTGATGGTACCTAAACTTTACAAGCATTCATGTAACTATTATGGGAGTAAAACAATTTTCTAATCCTTTCTACTCAAATTGGGCCCATAATGAAGATATTCTGAGTTATGGAATATATATCCATGGCGAGTAGCCAGATTGGCATCTCATGAGGTTGGTTTTGCTGAGCTTGTGTTGTTATTGATGAGGTTTTGTTGTTATTGTTGTTGTTTTTTGTTCACATTTGTTTTTCCACACAGTAATCTAAGTCTACATGATTATTGTATTTCTATTTTTCTCTTCTGTTTTTGTTTATAATCCTATAAGTATGGTCTATCGAGTTGTATTTTGATATGATCAAATCTTGAAACAAGCCATTATATTGAAAGATATTATTATGTTACTATCAATGTTTCCAAATAAGCAGGGTTATCCAATTAGTGCTCCCTGAATGTGAATCTCAGATTTAAAAGTGGTGTCAAGGTGTAATAAAGTACATTGGAACTTGCAGCTCTTCCCAAAGCCTGCACACTGTCTGGGTGGATTAGATTTCCCTGGACACTCTTGTACCTTGCCTGCTACATGAATAATTCTGGGACTTCAACTCCTCGCAAACCTTTTACAGACAGATGATTTAATTAGAGCTTAAGAGTCCAACCAGCCAACCAACCAACCAAACAAACCATGATTACAACTTCAGAAATGACCGAGTGGCGCATCCTCAATTTGAATTGGACATACATATTATTCCTGCATGATAATAAAGAATAAATACTCTTTATTATTAAAGATAATAAAGAGAACTATCTTTAATCCAGACAGTTTTCTTTAACTTGGGCCAGAGGTGTAACACACATCCATTCAACAGCAATATTTTGGGCTAGTCACAGTAATTTTTGTTTTGAGCTTTTAGCAATATGGTGGTGGGAGGTGTGTTTTGTGAGGAAGAGTTAAGTAACACTGTAGGGCACAGAAAAAATAGAGTACAATCGTTGTAAGATATCTAATTATTCTTTAAAATGGGAAGAAGTGAAATAAGTGCAACACCCATTGATAAGGGAAAGTTTAAGTTACTCATAGTGTATTCATAAATGAAGAATTATGCAGCTATAAGAAGTAATGAGTTAGATGTCTATGTGCTAAAAACAACAACAACAAAAAGATCTCAAAGATACCCATTCTGTGCTAAAAGAAAGTCCCAGAAAAGTGCCTATATCACGGCCACATTTGTGGTTAAATGTTCATATGCATATATGTACATTTGTATGCATGTACCTGTAACGGCTTTGGAAATGTACCCATCCAAATGTTAGAAATATTTATCTATAAAGAGATATGAGAGTAGGGAGAGGGCTAAGTAAAGATTTTTAAAATAACTTCAGAAGTATCTACCCAAATTTTGAATCTTTAAGAAGAATATTAAATTGCTGGTGAAACACATAAAGAAGCAGATGGATTAAACCCTGAAAATATATCAAAAGAAAAAACATGAACATTTTAGCCCTGATGAAATTATATTATTTTGTATGATTTTATGTTTTACCTCCTTTCTCTACCTCCTTTCTCTCTTCTCTGTCTTTTCATTTTTTGCTAAAGTGTAGAGAAAATGTAATAATTAAAATATAAATGTGGTTGAATAGTACCTTACGATTTAGACACTTGCCTATATTAATTCTGATTGGTATTTTATTCATCTGAGTTGATCCTAATAATGCATTTATTTCTTTCATCTCTCTGATGTATTTGTGAGCTTCAGAATAATTTATCTTTGACCTCAGAGCCTGCAAGCTATGTATGTATTTACTCCTCTTGTAGGGGAATTGGAGTCTGTGATAAATTGTAAGATTCTTTCACTGCCAGGGTTTTCCTGGGTAGATAAGGCTATGTTATGATTTATACTTTAATTTGGTAGGCAAGAGTATGCCATTCACTTTACTTTCTAATGTATATTTTTGCAAGTTCTCTTTTTATACACTATAAAATGTATTTTTGCAAGTTAGCCTCTAATGCCTGTGACTAAAATCTTTCTCAGTGTTGGCGTCATAGATGCACACCAGTTAAAAGGCAAAAGAAAGCAGAAAATTAGATCTGAGTGGGGACTTGATGTGTGCATATGGGTATGTTTGCGTGAGAGCGTCATTACATTCAATCTGAATGAGCTGTCTGTCTGAAGGTCATTCTCCCATTTCTCTCCCCTCAGCAATTATAAAAACTGCTCTTCCCAACATGGACAGAGAAGCCAAGGAGGAATACCTGGTTGTCATCCAAGCCAAAGATATGGGTGGACACTCCGGTGGCCTGTCTGGGACCACAACACTTACAGTAACCCTTACTGACGTTAATGACAATCCTCCAAAATTTGCCCAAAGTAAGTGAGTTTCCTGTACTGGGTGAAAATCTCCAAGTATGTTATTTTCATTTGAACTTACGTTCTAAATTTTAGCAACATCCAAAAAACTGATAGCGGTCATTGAATGCTTATTATACACAAAGTATGCATATATATATATATGAAACAACCAAATCTCCTGTCATCCTGTCATTTTGGTATTAAATGTATCCCCAGTTTACAGATTTCAAAAAAGTTGAGAAAATTTCCAAATATTCAATGTATAGTAAATAGTGGAGCTAAGAATTAGAACCAGGGTGTCTGACTGCAAGATGTGTGCTTAGTTCTCTGTTTCGTGGTACTTCCCACTAAGAACTTGAGAGAATGATTAAAATGCACCTAGGACAGTGCTCTATCGATAGTCCCACTTTGTTGTATAAAAGAAACTGAACTCTGTAGTGCTTGATGGGGGAAAGCAGATATGCAATACACTTGCAAAAATAAGCGGTCCTCCCTCTTGTGACTTCCTCTAACTCCTTCTTCAGCCATCAGTGGTCACTGACCCTCCTCATCCCCACTAAAGCTGTGCTCTGCCTCAGAAGTATCTCAACAAAATTCTAGGCAGCCACCATCCATGAATCCGGGAGATAATCATTATTTTCCAGCTTTTTAATACGCTCACAGTGCATGTTCCCTTTCTTGTGAGCACTTGTCCAATATAGCTGACATAGATGACTTGGTAAGGCCTTTCGGACATGGAGACTCTTGAGTTGAGATATGAACGATGTATAGGAATTAGCTGGAACAAAGCGGAACCAGGGGAATGGGGGGGGTGGACACTGTAACTGGAGGAAGAGTCTGTCCTAAAGCCCCATGAAAGAGGGGTGTATGGCCCTGGATGAGAATTAAAAAAAATCTTACTCCCATTGGAGTCTAGAGAGTTAGGTTAGGCAGGAGATAGCCATACTTGGATTTGGAGTACCATTTTAAGTACCAGGATCTTTTTCCTAAGATCACTGGGAAGCCATTAGAAGGTTTTGCATTGTAGGTTAAGTAATAAAATTGGATTCCAGGGAAATCAGAGAAAATGAAATCTGGTGGCCTTCTTCCAGTGTGTTCTCCACACGGCAGCCATAAGCATAAACATTCATGTAAAAAGTGAAAGCAGAGCTAGCAAGCAAGGGTGGTCTCACTGGAACTGGAGAAAGTGTATAGGTGTGACAAAAACTTAAGAGTTAATGATAAGAAAAATCTAAGGGTACATTGCATTTTCAGTCACATTTCTGCCACGAGAGATTACATGCCTGCTGATGCTATTTGCTCAGATAGGGAATACCATAGGAGAACCTGTTTTTGAAGAGAGAACAGTAAGGAGAGAGGGGGAGAGGGAGAGAGACACATGTGGGGCTTGAAAATGGCACATTTGAGGTATCTTTGAGAATTTATCTGCAGAACGAAATTCCAAGGTAGAAAGAACAGAAAGGATGCATTTTCATTAGCAATTTTAGAATTTTTCACTTCTGGCCATGCATAAATCAGATAACAGTGCCACCCTTTTTAACCAGATTATTAAACTGGAGAGTCCTATTTCTCCTGTCTTTTTCCCGGTTCTTTTATTTGCTTTTCAGTGGCCATGATAGTTAAGGCTGTAATATGCAACTCTTCTTTCTCAGAAAATGATTGTTTCAATTCAGCAGTGGAGGTGAGTTTTGAAAGTGTTCCCTTTCCTAGGGGTAATAACTCTAAACTATGATCACACTGATAGAGATGATGAGTGAGCAGAATAGGAATGGATAAGCGTTCCATTTGCTTGGCTTCCCAAGGCTCCTTGATGTAGGACTAACAACAAGGTGAAGCCCCTTGCTGGCTTATTTACTTAATAAGCATACCTAGAGGGATCATCTCAAAACTTACCTGGTATATAAAGTTTGAAGGAAATAGAATCATTATACCAATTATGAGAGATTTGGGAGACTCGTGTTCGACGTGTGGATTTTCAGTGCCTACGTTATGGTGAAACTACGTGAAAAACTATTTGAAAAACATTTTTGTTCCCCAGTCCCATAATTTCATGATTCTAAGAGACATTTTTATTTCATCATTAAATGAAAGTGTGTTAGTGCTGGAGGAAAACCTTACCCATCATCTGAAATAATCTTGTTAGATCGGGTAAAATAAGCCTTAGTTTATCCAGGGGACTCAGTGATTGAGTTCTGACTAGAATTAGGTAATGTTCTTCAGATTTAATTTTTCCTTTTGGTTTATAGCTCATCAAATATTTATCTTTTTCCGCTTGCAATGGGACTAAAACTTCCTGGTTGTCTTTGAGTTTGGGTTCCCCAGAAACAGTCACTGAGACAAGAATTTGATTATAAATAGTTTATCCTGGAGATGATCCCAGGAATCACCAGTAGGGGAGTGAGGGTATGTGAGAGAGAAGGACAGAGAGCAAGTAAGTACATTGTCAAGCCAGCTACAAGTGTGGGGGACTGGAGCTGTATCCCGTTGGGGAAACTCTGAAACACCATAAATAAACAAAAGAGAGGAAATAGCTCGGTGTTACCCTACCAGAGAGGGGAGGAGCCTGGGATTTTATATCCTAAGTTGTGTGAGTCTTTGAGGGCCACTTCTGTGAGGGCATTAATTTTCTCATAGTTCTGGCCTGACAGGCAGTGGGTAAAATGGGATCTGAAGGCCAGAGAAAAGCCTCAGGCAAAGAAATTCGGGAGTTGGCAGTTAGATATAGGGCAGGTGTGTCCCGAAGTGGTAATGGCTAGGGGTTATGGTTGCTTCCCTCCACCAGTGAAATGAGTGACACCAATACACCAACTGAAGCGATTTGAGTAACAATGGGACTAATACCACTAATTAGACACGTTTTACTGGCTCCATGGGAGAATAAACGTACACTGTAATTGTATTTTGCCTAGAGAGTTTTGGAAGTAGAATTTCTGGTCTTCAGAGCAGTGAGGACTTTAGTAACAGGAGGGCTGTTTCATGTGTCTGAACAGCTTGCTGCAGGGCACAGCAGAAGTTTAGTAATTGGATTTTATCAAAAATGGTCTACAAGTCTGTAAATATAAAGGTAACTTCAAAAGTGACTTCCAGTGTGTTACACATTGCATCTTTCTGTGCTGAAATTAGCTTAATATTTTATGTTTGGCAACAATGAATATCCCCACGCGCAGCCAGTGTGATTCTATGGCAAATTGGAAAGAACACTCATGTAGACTCACAAACATCCTGATATAACTCTGCTCCAAATATATGTTTGGTAAACATATGGTTGAATAAGTTTCATATCTCAGAAGAGTCTCGGAGAGAGATCACTTCTTCTTCTGGGATCTCTTTGCCTCTGACTCATGTAAAGGATTGTCCATTTTGCAGCAAAAGAGGGATACTTTTGTCTTCCATCACTGTGTTCTTAATGTCTGTGGGTGCTCAGATCAAAGAAAGTACCCAATAAGTATTTGCTAAATGGGTTAGTAAATGAGTGGAATTTGTGCAATGCTCAGTGTTTCTTTCCTTTTCTAAGGTCTGTATCACTTCTCAGTACCAGAAGATGTGGTTCTTGGCACTGCCATAGGGAGGGTGAAAGCCAATGACCAGGATATTGGTGAAAATGCACAGTCATCCTATGACATCATCGATGGAGATGGAACAGCGCTCTTTGAAATCACTTCTGATGCCCAGGCCCAGGATGGCATTATAAGACTAAGAAAGGTAAGCTAAGGAAGGGTTTGTTCATCTTCCAAATACCTCTTTGAAACTTGAGTTTTGAAGTTGACGGGAGTTGGGTGCACTTCTTTAGCTGTGAAAAAGTAGAGTCCTTTTGCACCTCATACCCTTGGTCCCACTTTCTAGTTCAGCTAAAGCCATACCCTGGTGTGGCTTGCTTCGCATCTCACCCACCATTTCTCTCTCATCTATGCCCCAGTGTTCTTCCCTAAGCTGAAGGAATTTGCCCAGTTCCTTTCCAGAGCACTCCAGTCACAAAGGGAAGTCAACACTCAGAAGGTAAACTTCAAGCAATGAAGGACATAGATTGGTAGGCTGTTCTTATTCTTTGAAGACATTATTCTGAGGCATATTTTCTATGGTTCTTAAGAGGATTTCCAGCGGGGATAAGATTCAGTTGCCCACAGAGGTGGCAAGTTCAATGGCTTTTAATCCTTCTCTGTATAACTCTCCCCATTTCTGTACTCCTGTTTCCTGGAATGTCTCCACAAAATGCATTGAGGATTCCTAAGTTTTTATTGCAGGCTCTGCTTTCTGGGAAACTCAGAGACAGAAAGAGCCATCCACCTCAGTTGTTCTAGCCAGCTCTAGCACTAGAAGGGCAGGGCCAACCCTACTACCGTTGGATACTCGACACCATGCATCAAAAGTCCAAACATTATGGTAAATGAAGCTTATCTTTGCCTCACTCGTGGGTGTGGGGCTACCATTGGAGAAAGAAATATCTCCAAGAATAGTACAGATAATGTACAGTGATGTGCATCTACTTTTGCCGGCAGCCATTTCTTTTGTGATAGGTGGGAAAAATTTCATACAGTATTTTCCATATTTGTCTATCATCATGACATTTACATTCAAAAAAATGTGTAGAACGCATTTCATTATTTTGTGAGCATTGGCATTTGCAAGGAAAATACCCTTTTGTCCTCATCATGAGTATTTTTTTCAATATTGTTCTTCATGTCTTTTTCATGAAATAGTACAAATTAATTTCAATTAAATCTGTTGGTTCATGAATAAGAAGATAGATGGCAGAGCACACTGTTGGGAGCCAACAATTCTTCTGTCCTTTTTGCTCAGCATTACATTCATGTGATTCCAAGCTTACTATCTAATTCTCTCTGCTGTGTTACATAGGAATCTGCTTCCAACGCTCATGCTCTTAAAATCCCGCATTGGAGAAATGGTGACAATGGGAACCGGGAGTTTTCTGGATATGCTTTTGTATACAAAATCAATTGTTTAAATTAATTTTGAGGGGAAGACAATGGCTACATTTATTTTAACTCTGTGCTTTCTGCCTGGCTTGAGTTTAGGTTAAGAGTTGCAAAGTATTTAAAAACTCATGTTTAAAAGAGAGTACAGTATAATTATACTTGAGTCAATTATTGAATAACCCAGAGACACATTTTCCTTGGCTAATGATTCCTAATGTCATTTTTATTGTTATTATTAACTGCTATCCTTTGCTACCATAAGGTGCTTTTACAAACCGAAGCAATTAGCCGTGTGTTGTAGTTTTATTCACTGTTATTCATAAACACGGAACTATATGCTACACATTTTGACAACAAGAAACCCATGTATTTTACTGTAGAGAACAATGTGTAGGGAGTTGTGTTTCTACAATTCATGGGTCTTCTTTTTTGTCTGATAAAACCCTAAGGACACCAGGATGTGTTTGGATACATTGTCATTATGTGGAGCTAAGAAAAATAAACAGAATGGCAATCTGCTATACTTAACAGTGCTTGTGAAGAATTTGAAATTGCAAAATTGTTACAGTAGGGGTGATTGGCAAATTATGAAAATGCTGATGTTGACTCCTCTATTCATAGGTACAGGTGCCTAGTAATTTCAGAATAGGCAGGGAAGTGAGTATCTGGCTTGTTTACTAGAAAATATTTCCCCCAAAAGCCAAAGTACCGTGAGAACTGAATTCAAGTAGATAAAATCAATCCCAAATTTTGAAATAAGAATACATCTTTAAGCTTGTACGGGGGTTCTGAAAGAGTTCACTAATGCCAGGTTGTCTTGCAATTTGTTTTTTAAAAATCTGCATTGCAGGGGCGCCTGGGTGGCTCAGTCGTTAAGCGTCTGACTTCAGCTCAGGTCATGATCCTGGGGTCCTGGGCTCGAGCCCCGCATCGGGCTCCCCACTCAGCGGGAGGCCTGCTTCTCCCTCTCCCACTCCCCCTGCTTGTGTTCCCTCTCTCGCTGTGTCTCTCTCTGTCAAATAAATACATAAAATCTTTAAAAAAAAATCTGCATTGCAGATTTGAAGTTCTGTTCCTTATGAAGAATTGCAGCACACACCTAAATTGTCTCTCTGAACCTTGACAGACTTTTATTCTTGAAAGCTGAAGTGTTATGAGTTGCCAAGACTTGCACTGTAAGGATTCCGATACAGATGGGCATCTGAGTGTTTAGGGGAACTATTTCCTTCTCCCTACTTCTGTTTACTTAGGTCATTAGCTGAGGACTCAGGGGCTTTTAAAGGAATGAGGTATTAATGTGTCAGAAATATTGTCAGTAATGGTGCAATGAGGTAATTTCAAATTGCTTTTAAGTGGTCGGTAGAGGTACAGCCAAACCTAGTTATCTATCTATCTATATATATATTGCTTTCACCCTTCCTTCTTCTAAATATAAACACAGATAAATATGCGTCTGCATACATATTTCCTTATATGCCCACCTGTTTCATGGCCCTGAACTTATAATAGAGACCTTCTAAGAATACCCTAAAAAATAATAAACCTCATAAACCTTATTTTAGCCACATGATCAGTAGAACAGCGGTGCTTTTGGAAGTGAAATAAGAAAACACTCTTTGTTGGGATCAGTGCTAAATTATGCTTTATAATGTCTCCTTGGACTAAACAATGATTATTTCTAGTTTTTTACATTTCACACACTGTTGCAGAAATGATAAAATATTCTTCCCAGATAGAGATTGTGTTCGATGCCGCCTTATCTCCTACCAGCAGAGGCCCGATTAACCGGCTGATTGGTATGCAGGTCATGCCACCACTAGTAAAATTTTATTATGACTCTGAAGTGAAATTTTGATGGCACAATTCATGACTGTGAATATTTTGTGAATTCCAAGTGAAATGAGCAAAACAAAGCAAAACAATAGGAGATTAGATTCACTGAGCTTGTATAATAAACAGATATCAATAAATGCCTGTAAAATTTACAGGTTGAATCTGAGGGAATGGAGAGTGAGCCCATTAAGGCTCACAAATGGGCTTAAATGCACATAACTATCATCCATCAGCATTATTCTCATTTGTTCTTGCTGCTGTGGTCATTAGTGAGAAATATTCATCTTTGTCATTTCTTAACAGCCTCTGGACTTTGAGACCAAAAAATCCTATACGCTGAAGGTAGAGGCGGCCAATGTCCATATTGACCCACGTTTCAGCGGCAGGGGGCCCTTTAAAGACACGGCAACGGTCAAAATCGTTGTTGAGGATGCTGACGAGCCTCCTGTCTTCTCTTCGCCAACTTACCTCCTTGAAGTTCATGAAAATGCTGCTCTAAACTCCGTGATTGGGCAAGTGACTGCTCGTGACCCCGATATCACCTCCAGTCCTATAAGGTATTTCTTTTTCAGAAGGTGTACAGGCTATATTAAATGATAAGCACATCAGTACAAAATGCAGTTATGTGTACATTCTGTGTGGCTGCCTTTGGTAGCATGCTCACATGACTGAGGAATTCTGGTCAACACAATGTGTGTGTGCATGTGCATGCATGCACACACAGGCACGCGTGTCCTTACACGCCTCCTCAAAGCTACATATGGTACCCAGAGCCAGGAATATCAAGGTGAATAAAGCTATTGCAGCTTTCAGAGAACTCACTGAAAATGCAAAATTGCATACATTCTGCAGTGCCTCTGAGTGGATCTTTTATATTTTCTCTGCTTGATTGTGTATTTGGTTTTTTTCCTAATGTTGGGCAGGTATTGCTGGTTTGTTTTCTTTCTTTTTTGACAGTTAAGTGAAGTATATATAAAGATTTTAGGGGCATGAGACTACTGTCTCAGTGCATTAAGAGGCCCTGTCTTATTTCTGTGTTTGGTGTTTGGCTTTGAAATTATTTTCTTATCACTTCATGGACATTTCTGATAGGTCAGCATCTCTGGATTGGTGCCTTTTAGAAAAGATCTTTCTCTTCCATTAAAAAAAAATGGAAGTACTTTCCTTGCTCAGAACTTTTTCCCAAGATGAAATAATCCTTTATTAAAGTTTTTCTGCCTTTTTTAGAAATGAGGCTCAATTTTTTTTCTTTTGAACTGTGTACATCTTTTCTCTTTTGCCAGTCATCCAAATGACAGTACAGGTGCTCAAGCTAAATAGCTTGCTTCCGAAAGAACACTGAAAATCTATAACTTGTACACTGGGCTCCAAGGGTGAAGTGTTGGCTAATGATGTGTTTGAGTGTGGATTTCAAATATTGTCTTAGAAATATTTGTCAGGAGAGAGAGAGAGAGAGAGAGAGAGAGAGAGAGGGAGAGATGGAGGAAGACGGTTTTAAAGAATTGTCCATTTAATCTGTGAGTTAGATGTCAGTTGATCCCAATTTATTGAATGGATATACTTCCATCTACTTTAATCAAGGAAACTCTGGCCAGGTGAACTTTCTCGAAGTTCTATTTATTCACTTCTTTTTTATGTACTAAACTCCCATTGCTCATAAGGGTATTGAAACTGTGAGTCTACAGTTGAAACCCTTAGAATAGTCAGTGCCCCAGATAATTTTAGTTAGGGCAAAAAAATCTTTCTTTTCAGATCCAGAAAAGCTGGTTTTAATACAAGCCACTTCAAAACTCTTGATAATGTAGAATGTATCCCAGAAGGATAAAAAAAAAAAAAAAAGTTTCCCTCAAAAGAGCCCAACCTCTAAGAAGGTAAAATCCCACTTGAGGTTTTGAAAAATGGTCAGTTGTCCATTCTCAGTTCTAAAGAAGTTCAGCAAGCTATAGCCATACAGAATGCCCATATTTGCCTAAGGGAACTGTGTCTCTCAAAGGACCAGGTGTTGAATACAAGGACAGTAAGTATCCAGAAAACTATATGTACGTGTTCATCCATTTTCTGACTACATGTTGAAGTTATGAAATAGCTGTACATTGAAATGCTGATTTATACATATGGGCAATGATATCTGTTGAATAACGAGTCTGTCCTGTTTTATGTTACTGCATTTTCTTTGAAAGAACACAGACAGGAGCAATTGCCACTTTCCTCGCATCTCCAAGCATGAGACCGAATGAAGGCAGTGAGTAAGATGGGTTCAACTGAGTGACAGGGCCAGTTTTAACACTTGATTTGACAAGAGTTTTGCTCTTTTCAGCAAGGAACACACAAAGGGCTCAGGAGTATGCCAAGCCAGGGGCCCGTAGGGAAAGGGGGGTTCAGATATTGGGGCAATCTTGTATAAACTCCAAACATGGAATCCATAGTGGCAGTGGGAACAGACTTCCAATGCAGAGACATGGTCTTAATCGGCTAGAGATGAGGGCTGAAGAACTTGTCATGCCCTAGTGATGGCAACCGTCAGCTTGCCGAACTGGTTAAAAATCCAGGTTTCTGGTTGCTCACATATTTTTGCACATTTTGTTATCTTTCCATTTACTGATGCAAACATGGAGATTTGCTGATACTTTTTCCAGTACCCAGGGAATCCAGTGATGATTGTCATTGTAGTTAATTGTTATTGTTATTTTTGTTATTACTTGTGCTTTGAATTTATTTTATCTTTTTAGAGAGAGAGGCGGGGAGGGGCAGAGGGAGAGAGAGAAGCTCAAGTACACTCCACACCCAGCTCAGAGCCTGATGCAGGGCTCAATCTCAAGACCCTGAGATCACGACCTGAGCTGAAATGAAGAGTCGGACGCTGAACCCACAGAGCCTCCCAGGCACCCCAAATTCTTAACACTGCTTTGAAAAGCAGGTGTAGAGGAAGCCTTAAACTGCTTAGCAACAACTGCCCAACTTAGGAGTGTTTTGTTTTCAGGCAAGCTAAAGGGGATTTGAGGCTGTGTTACCAGGAGAGATGGACAGATAAAATAGCATCCGATGACACGGACATATCTGTGCCACTGATAGATTTCAAGCAAGTGCTTGTTCCTTGGCATCTGGTCCCACCCAAAGAAGGGGTGAATCCTGTTTCAAAGCATTTTACAACAGGGCTCTGATGTCCGTGTGATTCAGAAGGCAAGTCCCACACAGGTCTGAATGCAGGGGGATTGGCTGCATGGAATGAGAATGTAAGAATCATCAGCTGCATGTTTCAGCACCTGTTCCACTTTTCTGCAGTTGTTGCCTCCCGCTGCCCTGCCCCCTCCCACAACCCCACTTCATTGGGTTATGGAGAGCAGCTTTCCTCTCTCTTGGCACAATCGGTTAATTTGAGTAGAAAATTAAATTTCCTGACCAGCCGGAGCAATGCATGGTTCCTTATGAGTCTAGCAGACAGATTTAGAGCCATTTAACCTTTTTAAACAGAACTAGAGGACACAGATATTCAGGGAATTACTGAGTAACAAATAGCTATGCATTACTGTCTCTTTAGAACTGTTGTATTTCATATGCTGACAAGAATATGCCCGTCTTTTAGGGGGATGTTTACTCTGTCATGCAGCAAGAAATAGGCATTTATTGTGGCATTTGCCGTGTTAAAATATGCAGTCATTTATTGGTTGGTCAACTTCCCATAAGACTCAACTTCTTTCGAGAGCACATTGTCAAGCTGGAAATAGCATGTATTTTAAAATTCTTATACTTAGACCTGTATCAATAACAATACCTATAACTCTATCTGAAACTTCATCTTTGCCTGTATATCCCCTTTCAGGGGAAAATAGACAGTGACATTGAGGGTCTTGTCTTCTCCCTTCCAGGAACATTAATTAAACATTTGCTACTTTTTTCAGTGCTCTATGTCTCTCGGTAATATCGAATAATGTTGGGTAAATTATTTAAAAAAATGTTATAATTTTGAACTTATGCAAACTAAAGTTCAAATTCACTAGCCGGTCTCTGGAATTCTCTGAGACGCTGTCTCTTCATCTGTATTTTGGGATAATATCATGTCCCTCTCAGGGCTACTGAAATAATGAAGTTATTGAATTTAAAAAATGTAGTAGCTATTAATTAGCATTGCTAGTTAATAAAGCCACCATCGATGTATATCGTAAATGCAAATGAAAAACCCAGTGCTTATTTTAACAGAGATTCTTCTCCTAAAGGTTGCTGACTGTGCAGCATTATCTGTTTTTCCTGTAACAGTTACTGGCTAAATAGTTTAATTCACCTCAGTTAGCGTAATTTGCCCCTGTTACTGCTGTGAATATTGTTACTGGTGAGTGCTCAGTATGTGGCAAGGATGTGCTAAATGTAGTCATTTCATTCCTTAACACCTCTATACGATGACATTCTCATTACCTCAACTTAACAGATGGGGAAACTATGGGTAAAAAGCCTAAATTGCTGAGTATCACACAGATAATCAAGAGTGGAACTGTGATGCATATCTAGGTTTTTTTTTTGACAACACAATGCCTATCCTCTGTCTCTCTGCCACACTTTCTTACCCTGTGATCTCAGTGACTTCAGCTGTGTCTCTGCTTGTTGGAACAGCTTAGCAGGACCAATTGTAATTGAAATCATAAACTACTCATTCTCTAAATGGCCTCATTCCATTTGGGATGCATACCAAGAAGGAAAGAAAATATCCTAGGTCTGTGGAATTAACCAGAGCATGGATGGAATGCTCCTTGCTCATTAGTCCAACCCCTTTGTATGGGTTTTGTTACTATTGGCTGTAAACCCAATTGTGATTAAGGAGGTAAAAGAAGAAACAATCTTCTAACAATGGCATAAATCAGACATTGTGCTAAGTTCCTATTATGTATCATTTCACTTATTTTTCATAAAAGATGCTGTGAAGTCAGTATGATTTTAGTTTTATGGAGAAGGAAGCGGAAGCTCTAAAAGGATGAGTTCCTGTGTATGGTCATGTAGTACGGAGTGTAGGGCTGGGATTTAAACCTAAATTTCTTCTTACCATTGACTACCATGCCTGTGCATGCTTTGCTATGTTCTGGCATTTTGCATGAGGAGTGGGATGATGACAATTCATTATTTACTGAGCCCATCCTTTGTGACAGACACTTTGAAATGCTCTTACGTGCAGTTAACTGTTAATATGTAAGGTAAAAAATTCTTAGCACAGACTAAGTGTTAAAATATACTCCAGTGCCTTCATGTTAACCTGCTGTGGTTCATTTTTTTCCTTTTAATCAATTTATTTCAAGTGTGTATTTCGTATTAGCTTGGTGTTGACATGACATGTGATTGTTGTTTTTAGGTAGTTGCTTCCTGTTTCTTTCAGAGCATTCACCTTGAATAAGACTACATGAGCTGCTTAAAATAAAAGTGGGGATGATGGCCATTCAGCAGGCAGAGTAGAGTGACACATGATCATGGTAGCCACAGTGCTCTGTTGTCCTAATTCCTCTCCTGAATGTAAGTGCCCACTCAACATAAGAGATTGCATTTTGTTCTTCCTATTTGAACTCGGGCGTTTTTATAATTCACTGCAGTTATCTGGCTTGCTGTTAATGAGCTCTTTTCCTAAAAATACTCTCCTTACATTCCTGATGTCCAGTGATAGAAAAGTGGGAATATTCCACACTGTTGAGAACCTGGCATTAATTTAGAGGGTAGACTGTGTATCGATCGACTCTCTCCTCAGTCTTATACTAACTCCCCTATTTGGTAAGGACCTAGTTTTTGTCTGTTTTAATTTAATTTTATTTATTATTTGCATTATTGTTTTGGTGATAAGAACATTTTACATGAGCTGTACCCTTTAACAGATTTTTAGGTGCACAATATAATATTGTTAACTCTAGGCACAATGTTGTACGGCACCTTTCCAGAACTTAACCATCTTGTGTAACTGAAACTTAAACCCAGTGATTAGCGACTTCCCATTTCCCCCTTCCCCCAGCCCCTGGCAACCACCATTCTGTGCTTTTATGAATTTGACCATTTTAGATTATCTCCTGTAAGTAGAATCATGTGGTATTTGTCCTTCCATGCCTGGCTTATTTCACTTAGCATGATGTTCTCCAGGTTCACGTCTGTTGTGGTGCAGTATAGAAATTCCTTCTTTTTAAGGCTGAACAGTATCCCATTCTATCTCTATACCACATTTTCTTTTTTCTTTTTTTTTTTTTTAAGATTTTATTTATTTATTTGAGAGAGAGGGAGAGAGAGAGAAACAGCATGAGAGGGGAGAAGGTCAGAGGGAGAAGCAGACTCCCCGCCGAGCAGGGAGCCCGATGTGGGACTCGATCCCAGGACTCCGGGATCATGACCTGAGCCAAAGGCAGTCGCTTAACCAACTGAGCCACCCAGGCGCCCTATACCACATTTTCTTTATTCATTCATCTGTTGATTGTCGTGTAGGTTGTTCCCCATCTTGGCTAATGTAAAGAGTGCTGCAACAAACATAGGAGTGCTAATTGCTCTTCTAGATCCTGTTTCGATTGTCTTGGGTAAATACCCAGAAGTGAGATTGCCAGATCATATGGTAATTCTATTGTAAATTATTATTTAGGAATTCCCATACTGTTTTCCATAGGGGCTTCACTTCTTTGCATTCTCACCAACAGTGTGCAGATATCTGGTGCAAAGACTGAGTCCTTTTAAAATAATTAAAACTTGGTCATTTAGTTTCTGCACACTCTTAGCCAGATGAAAGTTTGATTGTCTCCCAATTCAGAAGTACCAACTCTTCAAATCATTGTTCCAGAAAACTTACTGTACTTGCTAATTCAACTACCAGTAGTTAATGTGTCAGTTAAGTCATATATTCATTTAGTCAGGTAGCTGTTCATTCATTCACACACACACACGTGTGTGTGTGTTATAGGATTTATTTATTTTGTTGTACAACTAATATCAGTGTAACTCAGGTTCTTCTAGGTAATTTCTGTAAAGACAAAGCCTCTGCCCTCATGGACCTTATTCTACAGTGGGGAGGGTGGCTGAATAGCCATGGAAAACCCAAGCTCTTCATATTTATCTAATTAGATACATGCTCTCTAAAAATGATAAATAAAGTTAGATTATGGAACCCGAGGGTCACATGGAGGAGGAAGTTTCCTGGTTTCATGGTGAATTTGAATAGAAGCAACCACAGATACCCAATGACGCCAAGGTGGAACTATCTCATACTATAGAGAACCTAATATTAATTTGGATAGGGGACTGTGTGTATATAATTTTTTTCTCTCATCCTCTCTTCCTCTATTTCTCTAAAGAAATGCTTTGGGTAGAAAAGGGCTCCTTTTTCTCCTTAGAGGAGTAATAAATAATATGTGATGCAGGGGCCTTAGAATCCTGGGACTAGCATAACCAGATAATATTATTTATTAAAGCAGTTAGGGCAACCAGTGGAACAATTAGAGGCAAAAAGCTGAAAACTTGTAGATGGAATTTTTGATACTAGAAGTGCGTGCGAGAAAATGTAAAATGGTTTCTTTAGGCATAATAACAAAAGCTAGAATGAAATTAAGCAGTGAGAAAGAAACAGTTGGAGTTCAGTGAAATATAATAACTGATTCATAACTAAGGGGTTTATTTCATTATAAGTGGCTCTAAATAGCAATCTTCACTTGCACTGGCTCCAAATTGCATCTTCCTATAAATTTTCCATATAGAGGCTGCAAACCAATGTTTAGCAAAACATTTTTTATAACATAAAAGTGCATTTATGCCTGTTAAATTTGAAAAATAGATACACACCGCCTTTCTCCAAGAGCGGCATCTCCCTATGTTCAAAGGGACACTATTGGGATTAAAGACATTGTGGCCAGATCAATTTGAACTGAAATTTCTTCGCACTAGGACTTCGTAGGTATGTTAATTTGCTAAAGTGCATTGCGCTTTTTAAGAAAGAGAAAACATAAGCAGCACATTCAATCTTTGAACTTCACGTAGTTTTGCAGAGCATCTGGAGCATACGGTGTGAGGGAGGACACTCACGCTCTCATGCTGGTCTGTGCTCTAGATTCGAATGCATTGAGCATTGCAAGTATCACAATACTTATTCCTCTATGTGTAACAGGATATGCATCTTTTTTGTTACTATATAAGTCTCCATCCCCCCTCCACCACCTTTTTTCTTTCTGTAGGACCTACTTAAGGGAGACTCATGAGTTTAGTGAATACTTCGGCTCTATTACCTTAAGCCAGGGGTCATTAAACTATGTAGCCTGTGTGCCAAATCTGGCTTACCACATTTTTTTAAATGAACTTTTATTGGAACACAACCATCCTCATTCTTTTATGCCCTACAACTGCAGAGTTGAGTAGCTGTGACAGAGAGTGTATGGCCTGCAGAGCCTAAAATATTTACTTGACAAAAACGTTTGCCAACCCCTACCCTAGACTAATAGGGGTTTGGATTTTCATCAGTAATTTGAACAGTTGGCTCCCATATCATTCCACGATCTTATGCTGTCTCAGAAACTCCCTAAAGATAAAATATATATATATATGTTTTAAACCTGTAGCAGCCAGAGAAATTCTTTGTATGAGACTCCAGCTCTATGTGATGGGAATTGGCATCTCCCAAGCTTTCCTGAGAGCCCTTGGGACATTAGGGACCAATGTCCCTCATGGGACCCATGGCAGGATATACTCATGTTGAGTCTGCCAGAAAAGTTTGGTTTTGTTTAGTGTAGCTTTGGGGCCCATCCCCATAACTACCCTACAGGCTGTGAAAGGGCATCCTGAAAAATGCTGTGATGCTTACCTGCTTGGAGTGAGGAATTTGCTTGTTTCTTGCATGAGTTTGTTACAGAACCCCATTTTTTTCTCCATTCTCCAGACCTCAGTAATGAATGACTACAATACTGGGTTTTTAGAATTCAGGCCGGAGACTGCCTTAGCCAAACCCTGGTCTCTGCATTTCAGGGTGTTGGTAAATTCTCTGAGTAGCAGTATTTCTGTATCTAGAAAATATAAGATGGCATGAAGTAGAAATTCACTTGGAAGAGACTTGCTGTAATATGTTCAACCATCTCTAACATGTATTCTCCAGTGAGAGTTGATATACTCAGTGAGTGATACTGGAAATAATCTGTGGATCTTCATTTATGCTTATTTAGTATTTTAGTATAGTGCTCTTCACATGTATCTCATTTATACTTCATTACTTTAATTCTATGAATTACACATATTCTATGTGCATTAAACAAATTGTTACAGGTTGTTTTCCTTGGGAGTCGATGGGAGTCTGAAGTACAGGATGTTTGTTAGGAATGGAAGGAGACAAAAAGCAGAATATGCCGGGGGAGAAATCTAACAGCATCACAGTCCCTGCAAAACCTTGGCCCAACCCACTGGGTCTCTCTGGAAGGAGTGTTAATCATCAGAGGAGTCCTGCCTCATGCCAGAAGGGCCTTTATCCCTCTGCTTGCTTAATCTCCAGATAAACTCTGGAGCATAGGCTCTGAGATTCTAGGGAGTGGAAAGCGGAAGACTGTCTGCTGACCCTTTCGCACACAGCTCAGGCATCCTTCCTCAAAGGAAGATCTGCACAGCGTATCTTCATGTCAATCATGGATCAGAGCTCTGAGCCTCTTCATTAGGGAAGTAATTTGACTAAGTTCATCCTGCTAGCCAAGTAGCTCCTGTACCCATGTTATAGCACCACACTACAGTATCTTCCTTTAGGCAAATAGATACTTGTTCTACATTTTGAGATGCAGACACTGAAGTGGCAGATTGGTAGCTGAAAGGCTCTCAGTGTGGTATGGCCGTAGTTATCCAAAACTATGAAGCTGCCCGAGTTTATAAAATATGTTGTAAAATATTTTTAAACAGGTGATCCAGAGTAGTAAAAAAAAGCCTAATAATCAAGAGACAAGAAAAAAATTGGAAAATGCTGATCTTGGGTTTAAGTTTCTCTGTTTATTTGTTTTTCTTTTCGTTTTCTGATTGGTGAAGTCTTTGTCTCCTCTAGGGAACAAAATTTGATAGTAATGTTTATAATCCGAGAGAAACCAAGATGCTTGTGTAGGCTGAGCAGTGTTATCTAACATTGTTATACTCATAAGGCAAAATAAATCCTCTATTTTGCATCCCAACAAAGGGAGATTGACATCCTTATCTGATGTTCAAATATTTATGGGAGTCATTTCAACCAAGCCTTTATTTCTCCTTATATTTCTACACTCTGATTTGACACAGGGTATTATACAACCTTGCTTTTGATAAAGGACAATCAGATTTGACTTAGTATTACAGAGGAAAACATAATATTGCATATTTTAGAAGAGATGTTAAAAATTGAGAAATGACATTTCCTTCCATCTATCAAAAGTTTATTAGCTTTATTCTCTGTGTCTGGAGCCAGTTTGCTGGGGAGTGAAACAGTTCATGTTGAAGTACCTTCCAAATGGGTCTCAGGATTCAAAATCAAGTTTTGGGATGGTCTGCTGAGGTGTGTAGCTTCACAATAAATGATAATAAGATTTATGAAAGTCCTTAAGAAGGGTCACAGTAATGGAAAATATATTTAATAGTGCAGAAGACAGCAAAAGACCTAACTGTCCTTCCAAAGCCAGGGGTCTGAAATTGAAAATAACAGGTATGGAAAGGGAGCAGGACCCAGAGGGTCGTGAAGTGTGGGAGATCTGCTCACTGGAGAAGGAGGAAGCCTCTCTGGATCACCTTTATAAACATCAAGCACATGATGTTGGACTTTGCACTTGCTTAAATGTATAAGACTGAGACCGTGTAGGCAGGCATTGGGTTTAGGGATGAGTATTTTTGGTGGAAAATACTTTTGTCCTCTTAGAGAGAATTACATCTGCTTGAACACTGGAATAGTGTGCTTATATTAGTACTATTGTATATCAGATAGTATACAAGCTATTTCAGTTAAAATGCTTTTCCAGCCCTTAAGAGTTAAAGGCCACATCTTGTGCACCTGTGAATTCCCAGCATTTCCCATAAGTCCTTAGCATGTACTAAATGAGCCTAAATTTACTAAATGTCCAATGAAATTTTCAGTGCATATATAACTTTATGATATTAAAAAAAATACCTGCTTTGATGTAGTTATGCACTACTCTTAGTATTCCGTAGGTGTGCATGTTTTCCATAAACACTTCTTTCTTTTTTTACCAATTTGACCAAAATTGGACAAATCTATAATCAAATACCACTATCCTCATTGCTGTCTAAGATTCAGTGTCAGGTACTATGGTCAGGATGTGACACTTAGTATCTCACTAACTTTATGACTGGGGAAAAATGCGTATTATCTGCATTTTGCAACCACAGATGTTAAGAGTCAGGACAATTTATATGGGCTACTCAAGTCATTTATATGGAGAATTAAGTAAGAAATTAATATACGGGGTTTAGCAGAGAAGCTGAAAATTAGAAAGGCCACGATAAATACATTAAATATATTAGTAAATCTTAATCCCAGGGATGGTCCTATGGTCCAGACAGCTACATGATGAGGTACTTTTTTTTTTTTAATTTCATGCTCTCTCTGTTTTATTGTTAATGTAATTTCATCAACTTTGAACATCCTTTCATATAGAGACAAGTCATTATTGGCATGATTGGTAGCCCCCAAAAGATATTTAAGAGAATTAAAGGATGTTCTTCACTCTTAGATTTCCACTAAGAAGAGGAAGAGGCTGTGAGCCTTTTGTAGGGTGTTTCTTCAGTATTCCTCCATCTTCTTTACTTCCCACATCATATAATCACCACATCTTGTTTATTTTACTTTGTAAACTCCAACACCATCATCTCTAATGTGAATACTTGCACAAGTCCCATTTGCCTGCCTCCAACCCCTTGATATCCACACAGCTGCCAAACTAATCTCTAAGTCAGTTTAGAGCTCTGTCGTCCGTTAGATTAGACACTAGTCACGTGAGCCTCTTTGAATTGGAATAAAATTAATTTAAATGAAACAAAACACAAATTTGAATTGCTCCGTTACACTAGCTAGATTTCAAAGGCTAAACAGCTACATGTAGCAAGTGGTTACCATATTGGACGGCTCGGAGCATATTTCTGTATCACAGAAAGATCTATGAAATTCAGCTGCGGCTTAGATTATATCACTTTCCTGCTATATTTCTTCAGATGGCTCCCCCTTTCCTACAGGTGAAAAAAAAATTCCTTCACACAGTTTCCAAGGTCCTTCATGATGTATTCCCTGATGTCCTTCCCCTGTTGAATCTTGAACTTCAACGACACCATCCTTTGTAAAGGTCTGTAAGCACAGCAAACATATTCCTAACTCACACTTTTCATATTTGCTGCTGCTTTTGATACGAATAATTTGTAATATTTTATATATCTCAGCCCTTTTCTTTTTTTCTTCATGAATATATCACTGTAAGCTTTGAAAAGACTTACTTACATTCATTGTCTTTCTTCATCTATAGACTCGGTGACATGAGCCCAAGGCCATACCTGTCTTGGCACCTAACACAATGCCTTGTACATAAGAAATACTCAATAAGGAGTGAATGAAGGAAGATAGCTAAGAGCCAATATGGAAGGGAAGGATGGGAAAGAAATGACAGAATGCTCCTCTGTCTGACCTGAGCTCCCCCCACACTAGTCTAGTCCTTTAATTTTATGGTTCCCTAAATCAACTTAAACTCTCAAGATTTTCTACATGCATTTTTTTGTGCTGAGGATGCTGTCCCTACATATTCTACCTGGAAAAATCCTGCTTATTCTTCCTGTCCCCAAACAGATGCTACATCTTGGTGTCATCTCTGACCACCCCTCACCCTTTCCCAGGCACAACTTGGACTTACTCACTGCAATGTGAGCATTACTTCATTACAGAGCTTGCCACTTTTCATTGTAAGCGGTGAGGTCACACCTATGTGTCCAAGAAGAGAGTCTTTATTCAAACGTTTAGCATCTCACTTGCCTAAAAGAAGCAACCACGAAAACCTTATTGAAATTAAAAAAAATAATAAAAATTTTACATTTAATCCCTTCACAATGTGTAAAACTTCTATTTTCCCCCATATTTTTGCTATCATATCATATTTAGAATTTTCAGTTATGAATGATTATTTTGATGACTCAAAGAAAATTAGAATTTCTCCAAAGATACTATGTAAATGCTGAAGAATTAATCATGCATCAAATTTTATCTGGGATTTATGCTAAAGAATTCTTTTGTTGTTGTTCTTTTGGTACTATGGCAGAAAGTTACACACGAGAACGTGACTTTAGGTCTCTGTTTTTCCAAGATAAAAATGGAAAAAACTACAAAACAAAACACATGCTACGAAAATGGAAGCTCATATAAACTGACAGATTTGAAATCTGAGATTTCTATATTTGATCCTAAATAAAGTAAGAGGTACCTGAGATTGACTCTGTTGGGTGAATCTGCTTCACTATTTAGGTGGAAACAGCAAGTCAAAATATGACATTATGTCTCTCTCCATATGAACACCAAACACCAGAATCTTTGAAAATTTGGTTGTTGTTTAAAAATACCTATATATTTGCAGGGTGTCTTCTAGAAATAATGATAAAGACTCTGTGTAAAACCACTTATAAAAACCATGAGGAAATTTAGAACACATTATCTAATTTGGGAGTCACCTTAACCTTTAAAAGAAGGTGATCGTATTGTTCTTGTTTTTAGATGAAGAAACTGAGGGTTGGCTATATAAATTGGCTTAGCAGAGAAGTTAGGAATGGAAGGGCCATTCCCTGGAAACATCATCAGGTGTTTCACAAATATTATAGTGGGAAGAATATAGTCCATGATAATTTTTTCTTAGGAAACCTATTAGTTTATCTTTATCTGATGGTTAAAGTAGTTGGTGTAGCTGTTTGGGTACACTCCACAGTTTATCTGACAGTTTCCTCATGTTGCACCAAAGCCACTGGCAGTGAAAATTTCCCTGACTTCGGGAACTTAGTTCTAAAAATCCTTAAAATGTTCTTGACATTGTTACAAACCAAGAACCAGTAACTGAACAGGGGATAGAGGGTCTTTGTACACAGTGTTGGGGGTGGGATCGGGAAGAGGAGGTAGGAGATACTTTGAATGAATATGTATGAATAATATTTGAATATGGACAACAAAACACACACACAGGGATTTTGTGCCAAATGTTGGCATGAAATACAAATAGTTGAGCTGTGTTAATTGAGGAAGCCTATTACTCAGGTAAAAATGGTTATTTAATATCAACGGGAGCCGCCATGGAAATTGGGTGCTATTTCCCAATACAGAGATATCCATGGCTCATTTTGATCTATTCTCAGTCCTTGCACCAATGGTATCTTCTTATATTTACTTCTGAACTCTGCACGCTACTCTTAATTGGGTAAACTGGTGACATCAGTTTGTGTTCATGGTTGGAATGCTGTAGGTTAAATGAGTCTCCATACAAGGTGCTATGTGTCTAGGTAGGAATTTTCTTGCATCTGTAGCCTTAATTTCAAAAGTAAGATGATGAAATTTTTACCATTTAATTCAAAGACATACTCCTATAAGTTAGTGAAACAGTAGTATTGAAGCAAACCAGGGAATTTGTTGGAATAAAACGAGAAAGTTTAAATAGGGCTTCTAAAACATACTTATTGTACCAGATGGAGAGTGTATATTTCCAAAACTTCCATCATTAGGATTGATGTTAACATGACCCAAGGAGCCCATTTTCTCACATGCCACTTCCCACTGTGTTAATAAGAAGTTCCTTCTTACTCTGGCAGTAAGATGACTCTCCAAAGTGTATTCTGTTCTTCTCAAAATGAGATCTTTTGTCTAACACACTTTAAGTAATTCTGCAAAGGAACAAAAATTTGAATCCAAAACATGCACATTTTTAAGAAATTAGAATGGAGACTTCAATACCAGAGGTATGGATCCTGCAACTTTTAAGACATAAATTAGAAAGCATTGAATTTTTCAGTAGATATAATATGAACCAAAATAGTTCTTTCTTGGTTTTTTATTCTTTTCCTATCCCCGTTACTCTTTTTCCTTGTATTTCTTTAGCACCATTATTTCATACTTAGTAAAATCCATGCTTGATAAATATTTGTACATCTTTCCTTTCCTATAATCATTTACTGAGTAACTGCAGTGCCAAATCCAACCAATGTGATACTATGATAAATGAATCAAAAAATTTCTCCTTGTCCTAAAAGAATGAAAGCCCAGCAGATATTTACCTAGAGAAAGTGGAAGGGTCATCCTTGAGGGGAGGAATGACTCAGACCACGTGCAGAAAGCTCCCTGTGAAGGAGCTGTGGGCCATGAAACAAAGGACAGCCTTTCATTTCATCAGCTCAGAGTCTGGGCTCCATGGAGGTACACAGAGTAGCAGATATTTTGAAAGAGGCAAAGACTGGTATCAACAAACCTTACAGAGGGTTCTGGGATATCTCTCTAGTGTCATGTGTGAAATTCTGCCTTTCCAAAGGCTGCTAAAGAATATGAATGATAGTCCTTATTTGTATATTTCCATTTCTAGAAATCTGTGTCTGCAGTTAACTCTGGGCTTGAAGGCATCTCTTATAGATTGAAGAATTGGCTCACCATTTATTTTATTACTCATTTATTTATTTGCCTAATGTGAGTCATGTATCAACTCACTTACTGCAAAGCACCACTCTGTGAAGAAGATACCTTCTCCTGTTTAGAGAGGAGATGGAGATTATGAATAGTTACATAATTCCAATGAGATTCCACCAGTGAGACCCTACTCTGATTATGCTTCTTCCACTTTATGTGCTGCTACTCCGACAGACACAGAATCCCAGGAAACAGAGTGGCTTATGGATCTACTTCCCAAAACCATGATGTTCTGCAGATTTACATAGTATACTGGATCCTAAAATTTCAGTTGTTACTCCAGGTTTGCTTTCTTAACCCATTGTAGTTTTTTTTTGCAATTATTTTCTGTTAATGGACTTAAGGAAAGAGCTTATATTAGTTTCTTTTTTAAGTGTTGCCCTTTATTGCTGCTGATGTTACTATATCACACAGTGGAATGAGTGCCTGAGAGGAGAGGGGAGAATATGAGGGAAGCTTAGAGGACTGGAGGAAAGCAAGCAGAATCTTTGCAACTAGAGATGGTGTGGTGGTGTGGCTCTGGAATGCGTGCGTGTGGCAGGGAGGTGGGGTGGAGCAGGCATCTTCTGAGAACATTTCTGAACATGGTGTGCTTTCAGGTTTGTTTTGTTTTTAAATGTAATCTTTAGCTATGTAACAAATTTTAAAATTGTTAAAATGTAATTAATTTCAACAATGGTTAAAAAAGGATCATATGTTATTCAATATTAATACACAATTGAATGTGTCCAGGAAATCTTTGAACCTGCAATGGTGAGTTCATGAGACAGAGAAAAGTTGGTGGAAAAATAAACGCCTAAAATAATGGTGCCAGAGGTGCAGATATCATGCCCCCAATGGCTCCCCCTTCTCAGCTTTATTTTTAATCACTTAAGCTGGGATCTTCTATGTGTTTGCTTCTACTGATATGAGAACCCAGATGTACTTGTTGAGGGACAAGAGAACCAAGGAAATATGTATTCTCATGTCCAGATAATAATGATAACATTACAGATTTTTAAATATAGATTTATTAAGCACTTATTACGTGTCAGGCCCTATAATAAGTGCTTTATATGCTTTACCTCATTAAAGTGTCACAAAACCTATTATAATTTCCATTTTACAGATTAAGTAACAAAGGCACAGATAGACTAAGCATGACTAAATCACACCTATGTAAGTGATGAGGTTAGGACATGAACTCAGGCAGTCACACTAGGACCCATGTTCTTTATGATGAGATTATGAATGCGTGTGGAGCCAAAGAATAAACAGCTAGAAACCCATGCCATGCCCTTAAGCAACAGAGCAGAAAAGAGTTTGCTGGAAAATAAAGGTGGATTAAAAACTCATCAGGAGGTCTTGGGGCACCTGGGTGGCTCAGTCGCCTAAGTGTCTGCCTTTGGCTCAGGTCATGATCCCAGGGTCCTGGGATCAAGCCCTGCATTGGGGTCCCTGCTCAATGGAGACTCTGCTTCTCCCTCTCCCTCTCCCTCTGCTCCTCACCCTCTCCCTGCTCATGCTTTCTCTCTCTTTCTCTCCAATAAACAAACAAATAAATAAAATCTTTATTTAAAAAACTTATCAGGAGGTCTGTAAAGATGTTGGGAGATGGAGGCTTCTTATTCCCTGGCTTTCTGGAGAGGTCTAATTCCTTATCTTATTTAATAAATCATATTTCCTTAGATCTATTTCACTATATGAAATTATATATAATACATATATAATAAATACATATATAATATATATTAAGGCATTGTACATATGTATATATAATATAGGCATCTCTAAGATGTTGAAGTCAGTTGTATACTAAAATAAGAAAAATAATCACAATTTTGAGTTCAGAAAATTGAGTACACAGGAGGCATTCAATGATGTCACTATCACACAAATGATGTGAGAGCCCTTGATCCCTGATACTTAGTGGTCTGCACACACACGTGTTGACAAAGCATGCCATATTTACCATCTCATCCAGTCCTCACAACAGTCTTATTATCCAATACTAATATCATCCCTATTTTTTTTAAAGATTTTTTTTTTATTATTTGAAAGAGTGAGTGAGAGAACACACAAGCAGGAGGGGGGCAGAGGGACAAGCAGACTCCCTGCTGAGCAGGGAGCCCGATGATGGGGGGCTCGATCCCAGGACTCTGGGATCATGAACTGAGCTGAAGGCAGACACTTAACTGACTCAGCTACCCAAGCAGTTTTATACGTGAATAAGATCAGCCCTTCCTGTAGCTAGCTGGTGTACACATAGACTTCAGAGGGAATCAAAGATAAATATTCATTTTGGTTCTGGTATGTACTAGTTAGGTTACTTAAAATGTCCTCTAAGGGTTTCGTTTTTCTTTTCTTCATTCCATAAGAAACCAAAGAGAAGAGAACGGAAGAAGGAAGAGGCATCTAGCACTGTGCTTGGTCCACATTTGGTGTTGAATGCATGCTTGTTGACGATGCTGAGTCAGGATTTCTGGGATGTTTAGCAATTCTTGGGAGCCTTTATCATAAAGTCTGCTAGGCAATAAAATGTCTGAAATGTCCACACAGGCAGCAGGGGGCTTCTTGAAATAGTTGAGGTAGACTTTAAACTGAATTTCAACAGTCATTTGTCCCCCATCAAGTTCCTCCCATTGTGTAATCTCGTAATATTATCACATTCTTACCTGCGATCTTACTAAAGGGCTGTATTTATAGCCTATTTTATAAATTCTCATGACTCACCCCATAAAGTCTGTCATCAGCTGGAACTTTAAAAAATGAGAAAAATATCTCCGCCTCTGTTAGAGTTAGGAGATTTAAATGATGCCCAAATGTTTTTCTAGTTTTCTGCTATTTATAAACTGTTAAGAAAGGGGCCTTCTCTACCACCTTCCAAGTAGGAAATGATAAATGATAAATGGTAAATGATAAATGATAAATGGTCCCTGTTTCCATTCTATCCTGTTTCTTATAAATGGTCCCTGTTTCCATTCTATCCTGTTTTAGTGTATTTCACTACTTACCTAACGGGCCGATTTTTCTAATTATGCCTTGGGTTCCTTAAGACACTTACCTTATTGGATTCAACATTCCATAACCAAAACACGGATCTTGATGTATAAAGAGAATAGCAATAAATGTTACGAAAAAAATAATTACTGTATTATCTTGATGCCTAGTGTTCCTGACATGCAGTTGATTCTAGATACAAGATACCTTAATGATGTCTTATCTAAAAGAGTTTTCTCAAAAGAGGAACAACTAATCCGTGCATGTAAAATTGTTAATTTCATAGACTCTAGTGTTGTAAAGCTGCTAAAATATCCATTCCGACTTTTAAAAAAATTATTACTAGAGAATCAGCAACCATCTTATTTCTATGGACATAAACTAATAGGAATCCCAAATACGTACTTAACATGAAAACAAAGCGGCAGCAACAATAAAAACACATACATGTTGTCTAGTCAAATATGTGTTTAACATAAACACACATTTCCTTTGAACTGCCATAAGTAACATTTTGCCTAGCACCATCCTGCTTTGGGTTTGAGTTTATTGTTTTATGTGATATTTTGTGGCAACTGCTAATTATCATAAGCTGTCCAATAAATGTGATGGATTGTCCAATTAACTCTTCATCAGCATCCGTTTTTGAAGATGCTACCTATTGAAACCGATGGCAGTTTATGACCTCCATGTTGCATATGTAGCTAATTACTCCTTGGACAATAATTATTAAGTTTCTTGTGCCTCGTTCAGTCATTTTATTTTACAAATTATGATGCCACTGAGTTTCCCAATCCATTTGACTTCCCAACTATGACTCTCCAAGGATTACTAAAGGTCTGCTGTGGAATATATGGATCATATAAACATTGAAGTAGATTACAGATGTATCTGTTTTGTAGGTTTTCCATCGACCGGCACACTGACCTGGAGAGACAATTCAACATTAATGCAGATGATGGAAAGATAACGCTGGCAACACCACTTGACAGAGAATTAAGTGTATGGCACAACATAACAATCATTGCTACTGAAATTAGTAAGTGCCTGGGTTTAATTTCTTCCTTGTGTGATTGGGTTCAATTTATGCCCAGGGATCATATGGTTAATGTGATCCCTGTTTCCATCAGATATTTTGGCATTGGAACTTACTTTATTGTTCCCAAGGAGTCTTTGAATCAGTTATCTCAGTAAGAAATAACTTGCCCACTGGTAAAATACCAAAGGTTGCAATATATGTAGGAAGGAAACATTCTTATATCCAAATACCCTTATATCATATATCCATTATTCAGCCATTAAAAATAATGTTTTGCATATTAAAATATGGGGAAAGCTCGACAGATGAATGGATAAAGAAGATGTGGTATATATATACAATGGAATATTATGCAGCCATCAAAAGGAATGAGATATTGCCATTTGCAACGACGTGGATGGAACTGGAGGGTGTTATGTGAGCGAAATAAGTCAATCAGAGAAAGACATGTATCATATGACCTCACTGATATGAGGAATTCTTAATCTCAGGAAACGAACTGAGGGTTGCTAGAGTGGAGGGCGGGTGGGAGGGATGGGGTGGCTGGGTGATAAACATTGGGGAGGGTGTGTGCTATGGTGAGCGCTGTGAATTGTGCAAGACTGATGAATCACAGATCTGTACCTCTGAAACAAATAATACAATATATGTTAAGAAAAAAAAGAAGAAGAAGATAGCAGGAGGGGAAGAATGAAGGGGGGGGAATCGGAGGGGGAGACGAACCATGAGAGCTGATGGCCTCTGAAAAACAAACTGAGGGTTCTAGAGGGGAGGGGGGTGGGAGGATGGGTTAGCCTGGTGATGGGTATTGAGGAGGGCACGTTCTGCATGGAGCACTGGGTGTTACGCACAAACAATGAATCATGGAACACTACATCAAAAACTGATGATGTAATGTATGGTGATTAACGTAACAATAAAAAATTTTAAAAAAAAAAATAAAATGGGAAAATTTTAGTAGGAAAGGGTAGGTAAAAAAAAATAGTACTCAGGAATTATACACTACAATTTAAATAAATGGACCAAACGTATATACAATATAGAAACTGCTGTTCACATATTTAGACCACATCCATCATATTCACATATGCAGACAGAAAATATAGAAGGAAACTTCATACTATCCATACATATTATTTTGGAGAGATGAAATTATAGATGATTTTTTGTTTTGTTTTTAGAGTTTAATATAGTTTACACAGTAACCATAGACGAAGACTGTAACTAATATCGTTTTTGTAAATTAAATGTGAAGATATAAGCTTTTTTAAAAAAAAATTTTAGAGGATATTGCAGGATTGTTAAAATAACATATGGTAGCCTTTCAGTCAATTTTCAGTGAGCACAGCTTCTTTGATTGCATGTAATGGCACTGCTACTAAGTCTAAACCAGTGGCTATATGGTGGAATTTAGTGCTACACCATCTTTGAAAATTTGCACTCTGCCTCACCAATTTTTTATTATACAAAAACATGCCAAAGGACCCTAATATTCATTTTATTTCCAAACAAAATACATTTTGCATATTATCTGATGTCCTTCTTTCTGTAAAGGACCTCATAAGGCCTTTACAGTTGACACAGATTCAAGGGAGATAGTAAATTCTCTCTCTTTCTTTTTTTTTTAAGATTTTATTTATTTGACAGAGAGAGACACAGCGAGAGAGGAAACACAAGCAGGGGGAGCGGGAGAGGGAGAAGCAGGCCTCCCGCTGAGTGGGGAGCCTGATGCGGGGCTCGATCCCAGGACCCTGGGATCATGACCTGAGCCAAAGGCAGACGCGTAATGACTGAGCCACCCAGGCGCCCCGGGAGATAGTAAATTCTTAAAGGAGTTGGGAATCTGAATAAGGAAATAAAAATCAACATTAAGAAAAATTCATCAGCGTACACACAATATAGAGTGGATACATGACAATAATGGGATGTGGGACCTAAGATCTGCTCTGTACTCTCTCTAAAATCTGCTCTATGTTTTCACAGCTAATGTGAGAACAGGGCAAACATCTCTGAAGCACACGATTATTTTGTTTGTACAAACAAGAATAAGCCATGCCTTTAGGAAGGGCACAGCTTTTCCTTGTTCTGAGATATGGGGGAAATGTCCTCCATGGAGCCTTATTAAAAAGCAAACAAAACAAACAAACAAAAACACTGTGCAGAAAAGTGAAGATTTAAAGAGTGAAGAATATCTGTTTTTTTATAGCAACCTTGAATGCAAGCAGAGAACATGCAACAGTGAGTTTAAGAGGTAACTTCAACCCTACCAAATGGATGGTTCTGGAGAGAGGATGAACTTTGGAAACTCTGGTGTTTTTCTAGTTTAGGAGTAGTATTCTCTTCCCCAGTGTGTTATTCTGGTCGCAGTTTACCCTTGTTAACGGTAAGGGATAGAGCAAACTATACCACTTGGTAACTGGTTTATTAGAAAGGTTAACCCCATCTAGAGAGGTACAGACATGGAATTTTTATAATTTACAATGTTGAAGCCATATTATTGCCTTAAGCCTCTGAGAAAAAACTGTATACATTAGATTGCTTTAGAGCTTTATAAAAATAAAGGATCACAGTTTTCTTTAAAGTATGTAGGCAGTAATTACTTTTTAAAGAACCTCCTCATATTGAATACAACCTAGTTGAGTTAGCCTTAATCCACGACACTTTTTTTTAATGAGATGGATGCCTTTACTTAATATTCATCAAGGAGGTCCTAATTATAAGGATCTATGGTACTCTATTCTAAGGAATAAAAATGAAAGCATACGCAGAGCATGTGGTTAAGAAACATTTCAGGGCCAATACAGAAACAAAAGACTCATTTGCGAGGAATCACAGACAAGTAAGAAGACAGACACAAAAGCAGATGCTCCAAGGTAATGAGCTGTTAACTACAGGGTGACGGGGTACCAACCCAAGTCTGCGAAGACATTCATTTGCTCATTCACTCAATAATTATTTATTGAGTCTGTACTACCTGCCAAGCACGCTTCCAGTGACTGGGGATATAGCAGTGAGCAAAAGAGACAAAATCCCTTTTCCTCTTGGAGTTTTCCTTCTTGTGGCTCCTGGAAGCACCTGCGTATGAAAGGGTAAGTTGAAATCTGCTGAGATATCCATAAAGAAAGACAGAGGGGTAAGGAAGTAGGTGATGCATGTTGGGAATTACAGGCAGTTCTGTGTTGATGGTGTGGAAAAGTATGACGACAGAACTCTTTCCATGAACATTGGATTATATTTAAAGAATGAATCATGATGCACATGAAAAAAACAAGCCTTTATGTGTACCGGTAAAATCATTAGGTAAGATCATTTTTAAAGTGGTAGAGATTATTATTATTAATAAACACAGTGTAATCAAATTATAAAAATATATCAAAATGTAGACCAGATAAAATTTTCTTAATGACTTGAGCTAAATCACTCAAATATGTCCAAGATTCAGCTTTACAGCTGGTTCCACGTTGGCAATAAATACAGAATGGCTCTACCCACATAAAGATCATTGGCTTGTCTGTGAACCTCTTAGAGTTTAAAATATATAAACCCAAACTTACATAACTCTGTTGAAACAATGAGAGTTACCACTCCCTTTTAATTATTTAATTAATTAGTTGAAAACTAAACAAACTACATAGGCATATTTTGGCCAATAAGGAAGTTTAATTCAGGAGGTCAAACATCTCAAAGAAATGTGGAATTGTAAACTTAGATATCAGTCTGCTTTTCTTGGAATGTTTGCCTGTAACCTTCTTAGCACGAGCAAGAAAGAAAGTATATAAAAGAATTTTAATTTTTAGCTGTAAAATATAAGCTGAGGTGGGCATAAATTTAGGAACCTTAGAAGTACAATTAAGCCATTTTTTTTCCTAAATCATAAAAGGAAGTAGAAATAAGTTCACAGAGAACTTAAGAAAAATTGGAATTACATGAAAATGGTTTAGAAACATGTTTGACTTGGTTTTATTATTTAGCCCATCCTGTAATGTTTATCTTCCAAAGCCAGAGACCATGTCTTGGGGAAAATAAAAATATTAAAGGGAGATTTATTGTATTTGGATGAGTCGAAGATTTAAAACCACCCAGGACAACAGAACCCTATGGGGGTGGGGGGGGAGGTTCTAATAAAGACAAAGAAATATTCATTCCAGAGAGAACAATTTAAAATTATTCTCAGAATGCCATCTCATCAGACAAAGATTTAAACAGATGAAATTAAGCTAAAAAAAATGGATCTTAGGGAAGTCGATCTGTTATCTCTTAATGAGAATGGAGATGTCGTCCTTTATCCTCTTGTGTCAGATTCACTTAACCAAGGCTGAGATGCGTCACTGTGTGTATTACACAAGTACTGCGGTGGTAATGGATCTAGCTCGCCATCACAGTCCACAGGCACATAGCATTACATGAGCGGGCAGTTAGATGTCCACGTGCTAACAAGAGATTAGGCTTGTAGAGCGCGTCTCTGCTCGTAGCTGTCCCATCCTCTGCAACTGTAGCGCGGGGCTGCTATTGTTTACCATGGTGGTGAAAGTTTAAGGTAAATTTAGCTGACAATTAAACACCAAAAAAGTATTATGTAAGCCCTGTGATGCCTTAAATTCTTGCAACACTCTGAGAAATTAGGTACTATTAATATAATTGACTCTTGAACAACACAGGTTTGTACGGCATGGGTCCACTTATATGCAGATTTTTTTCAGTAAATATATTTACAGTACTGTAAATGTATTTTCTCTTCTGATTTTCTTAATAACATGTTCTCTAGCTGTATAGTAAGACTGTGGTATATAATACATGTGATATACAGAATGCATGTTAAAAAACTATTGATGTCATCTGTAAGACTTCTGGTCAACAGTAGACTTTTTTTTTTTAAAGATTTTATTTATTTATTCGAGAGAGAGAGAGAATGAGAGATAGAGAGCACGAGAGGGAAGAGGGTCAGAAGGAGAAGCAGACTCCCTGCTGAGCAGGAAGCCTGATGTGGGACTCGATTCCGGGACTCCAGGATCATGACCTGAGCCGAAGGCAGTCGCCCAACCAACTGAGCCACCCAGGCGCCCAACAGTAGACTATTAATAGTTAAGCTTTTGGACAGTCGAAAGTGGATTTTCAGCTGTGCCGAGTTGGGGGGATTGTTGGCGCCCCTAACCCTGCACATTGTTTAAGAGTCAACGGTATGCCTTTTTCAGACACGAAAACACAGTTAAATAACTTGGCCAAGGTTTCACAGAGAGCAAGGGTTAGGTGAAGGGGCAAGATTGGTATGCATGCCATTCAACTGCAGATTACATGTTCTCTTTCATGGAAGACACCTCTCTTATATCCTCTTTCCTTTCAAACTCCTGCTTAAATTGAGCTTCCAATGCTGCCACATCATTTGCTGAAGCGAGTGAATGAAGTAGTTTCTTTGTGCAAAGCAGAAGGTTGGTTTCCCGGACAGGGGTGCAGTGGAGGAAAGAACAGGCACACACCCCATCAGCCACTGCTGTTCTAGCATCTCTAGCAAGGGTAGGAGTATAGCCTAATGCCCAAAGCAGAGCTCTGGGACTGTTCAGACTGGGATTCTTTAACTATTTTAGAGATCAGGAAACTGAGGAACAGAGAATAGAGGGCACACAATAGTACATTTTAGGGGACAGCTTTTTTCGGTGAAGATCACAGAGAACGTATCTTTCACAGCTGACCCGAATCACCTCCACAGAAGAGCCCTGGCATCAGGCCAGGAGCTGCTGAGTCAGAAACTCAAGGTGGCAGTTCAGGAACCCACTTAACTGAGCTTTCACACGTCTTCTCCACCCCTCCCCCATCAGAGGTACCGAAATATCTAACAGTGCCTTGAAGGAAGACAGAGAAAGCCGAGGTGTTCTTTTGTTTGCTTTTATCTTTATTTGTTGTCATTCCTGCGGTGATCAGGTGATATCTCCCTGAGCTGTGATGTAGCCTAAGGCCCATCAGACAATGCATAGGGTTCCTCTAGGTTGAAAAGGGTGCTAAGACCTACCTACCAGAGCAGCGTGATTAACACAGCTGTAGGGGACATAAAGGACATTGGGGAACAGTGTGGGAATCCACTTGCTTTGAATAGTCTCTGCAGGGGCTTTTTAGAGGCATTGAATGCCAATTTTAGAGCAGAGAAACTGGTGATGTGAGGTGGTAAGTGGGGAAACCCGCTGACCCCGCTGACCCCGTGTGCCTGGGAGCTGACACGGAGGAAAAGCACTACTATTGGTTACCTGAAGGTATTTTAAAGCAGGAAGCATATAATTGCCCATTAAATTAATCTCTTTGAGTTAGTGATAATGCACTGCTCTGGCCCACTACAGTGGACTGCACACAATATTGCAAATGAAGCTTTTCACTAATGATGGCTAAATCTCCCTGGGAAAACACTAGTTTGATAGCACTTAAGAAATGTTTTTTTTTCCTGGAGTAGGGCCCAGTTGCCAGAATAATTGCTTTGTCCAACCCAGGATAATTCGGAAAAAATCTATCTTTATAGCTCATCGTTCAGAGAAATCTTGAGTCCTGGAGTTGGCCGTGTCCGTTGGCCATATAACCTCTGGCAAATTATTTCTCCTCATTCGCTCTCAGTTATCTCATCTGTGGAATGGGAATCATAATTATTCTGTAAAATCTTGGGCGTAGTGAGAATTGAAAGTGTTAGTACTACACCTCTTAGCTCAAAGTCCATCTATAACCTCTAGAAATTGATAAATTATTATGGTTAAGGCAGCCTTAATCCTGGGCTTTGAATCACAGCTCAGTTTAAAATTATTTATTTCGCTTATATGGTATGTTACTCCATCTCCTCCCAACAACAAAACTGGTAATCATGGTCTGTGTGTGACCGTGAGGCGCAGCTGTGTTTCTTCATTGCACAACCAATAGGATGGGTTTGTTCACTGACCTTCCTCTTGTCCTTGGTTCAGGCACGGTAGACTGCCCGGTGGTTAAGAAAAGGCCCTCACGATGAAGCAGGCACATTTTTGGAGAGCCTGCTTGGACTAAAGACTTCGAATTTTGTATCAAGATCCTTTTCAAAATATTTAATCTCTTCTCTATTGCATGTGGCATAATAGAGGCTAAAGTTTCATTAAGATCAATGCCATTCCCTAGTGTAGGACTGAATGGAAGCAGATGATGGAACACCATTGTCCAGTTAATAACTCTCATAGACGGGAAAGGGTGCTGGGAGCCTGAGGTGAACAGTGAAATTCAGGTGCAGGGGTGGGTAAGGGGTTCCCAAATATCAGACAGGCCATAGCGATATGACACTCTGAGACTATAGGCTCCTACCTCAGACAAGCATACAAGTGCTGTAAGGTGGGAGATCAGTATTGTTAACAGCAAGGATGATAATGAAGGGATGTGGGAAATAAAATATGTGAAAGTCAAGGGGAAGCTCTAGGTTCCTGGAAAAGGGGTCAGCATCCAGCTCACAGTTCTCCATAGGAAAGGATTGGAATCAGCATCATTCTACGTTCCAGAAGATGCTGATGCACGCTCCAAATGAATATCATTGCGTGGGTAGCCCACATCTGCTTTATTTTAACCACTGTAGCCCCACATCCTATATTGCTACTCCAGTGCTTTGCATACTGACTTGGGAATTTCCCCTTAATTCCTCTGTGTTCTGCAACCATTCTATCAATATCTTCCCACAACCTCTCCATCTTTTTCATCTCTTCCCCTCTTTTGTTCTCATCTACTTAGGAAAGCACGGGTTTTAACCAAGATCTTCTTTAGGATGTCACTATGACTAACAGCCCCTTAGTCCTAACGTAGAAAAAGACAGAAGGTGGGAGGTTTCTGTCCCTGTCTTGTCCTGGTCTCTCTATAAACGACCCACCCCAGAGCCTCAACAATAACTCTAACTGTAGACAAAGGATAGAAAGGAGGTAAGCAGCAAATAGCAATTCAAGCTTCTCAGGTGCAGGTGGCGGCAAATGGTCATTTGCAGCTTTGAGGGTAGCAGATAAGGTGGGGGGGAGGAGATGGGGAAGGCCCTAGATACAGATATATGCATGATTATAAAGATCAGATAGTAGTAGATTGATTTATCAGTGTAAAATTGTTAATGGACACATGACGGGTTCTGAATTCAGGTTCAGCTGCTTGCTGCTTTAAAGGCAAACTTGAGAGAGTTCCTGGGTGGCTCAGTTGATTAAGCATCTGCCTCTTGATTTTGGCTCAGGTCATGATCTCAGGGTTGTGAGATCAAGTCCTGTGTTGGGCTCCACGCTCAGCGTGGAGTCTGCTTGAAATTCTCTCTCCCTCTGGCTTGTGCACACACACTCTCTCTCTCAAATAAATAAATCAATCTTTAAAAATAAAGGCAGAGAATGGAAAGATGGCCGGCTAATGTTCTAAAGAACATCATCCCAGTCCAGGTGAAGCAGGAGGGTTTTGATTTTTTTTTTTTTTAAGATTGTATTTCTTTAAGACAGAGCATGAGAGAGAACCCAAGCGGGGGGAGAGGGGGCAAAGGGAGAGGGGGAAGCAGACTCCCTGCTGAGCAGGAAGCCCAACACAGACTGGATCCCAGGACCTTGGGATCATGACGGGAGCTGAAGTCAGATGCTTAACCCACTAAACCACCCAGGCACCCCAAAGTGGGAGGTTTTTTAGAGATTTTGTTTATTTATTTGAGAGAGAGAGGTGGGGGGAAGGAGGGGGGCGGGAAGAAGGGGAGGGAAATTCTCTGCCCACTCCACGCTGAGGGCAGAGCCGACCTAGGGCTCAGTCTCACCACCATGAGATCATGACCTGAGCCTAAACCAAGAGACTGTCAACCAACTGAGCTACCCAGGTGGCCCCGAAGCAGGAGGCTTTTAAAGTGGAAGACACGGGATATGGTGAGGGGGAGCCACGTGCAGGAGAAGCTGGTGCTCAGCAGTTGATCATTTGTCCTTGCAAGCCTTCCAGATTCTGCCACTCTGCCAGTAATCAAGGCTCCCAGGTGATTCTCAGTTAAGAATGCCCCTGCAACCAACAGGCGTGTCCTGATAAGGCAGTCCAGACTCCTCCCCCTGTACCAGCAATTAAAATTCCAGGGTGTGTGGAGTAGGCCAGTCTGTGGTTGCTGTGTTCGTGTGCTGTCAGGCCTTATCTTCTGGAACGTGTGGTCCTTTGTTCCTCATGGCCTGCGGTCTGCAGGATCTCAAGGGAAGCAGGTTAGTTTTGTTACAAACTATGGGGTTTAGGTCAGCAAGCAAGGAGTGAATAAACCTGAAGCAAGTTGACCTTTAAGACTGGTTGGTATGCTGTTGTGTTGATAATAATGGCAATGCAATATTGATTATTATAATGATAAAGCAAACATTACTTTTATCCTTACTGTATGATTAAAGAGGATGTACCCAAAAGGAGTCTGCTCATCATGAGCAGAACCACCTCACTTCAGTCTGAGGATCTAGCAAATTGTGTTTGTTCTGGAAGTATCATCTTGGGATTATTTGGGGAATATAATTTTCCACATGATATGCACTGGATAGAAGTGTCTTTCCTCGGTCAGCCCTAAGTGTCCTGGCCAGGTTCTCAACTTGAAAAGCTCCCTAGCTCTAACCTGAAACCCAGGTCATGGGCATTTCTGTCACCACTTTCACAGCAAGTAGTAGTGGTTATTAGTTAAAAAGCATAAACTTTGAGTCAAATTGTGACAGCCAAAATACTGGGTTTAATGTATGCTTCAAGTGTGACTTGAGTAAGTTACATAATCTTTTTAAGCCTCAGTTGCTGTATATGAAGTTTGTTATGAGAGTTAATTGAGCTAATACAGATAAAGGACGCCGGATAGAGCCCGGTCTATAGTGAGTCCTCAATAGCATTGTCTTCTCTCTCTCAGGCTTTTCCCTTCCTTGTCCCTTCTTTTCTCTCACCTCCTGCAGACTAAAGCTGGTGCTTACCCCCTCTCACATCCCTTATCTCCTTTGTCGTATTGCTAAACATTCTATTGGTCACTCATCTCCCCCCTATTTTTCCCAGCCACTTGGACTTACGGAGAAAGGGAACCAAAGTGGTCCCCGGAACACTGTGACCTGAACTGGTTGATCTCTGTGGCATAATAAACCATGTCTAAACTTAGAATAATAAACATGCATGTCTCCTGGTTCTGTGGGGGCATCTGGGCAGTTCTTTTGGTTTGAACTGGCTTTGCTAATCTTGTGGCTTGTCTGAGGGTAGATGGTCTGCGTTGACCTTACATGTGTATAGCAGGCTGCTTAGACCAGGTGCCATAGTGGGCACAGCTGTTCTCCGCTCCACGTGTCTCTCATCCTCTTGTAGGCTAGCTCAGCTTCTCCAGTAATGTGCTCAGTATTCCAAGTAACAGCAGAAGACTGGTGAGGAAGCACTTTTCAAGTCTCTGTTTGCATCACGTTTGCGATTACCTCACTGGCCAAAACAAGTCATATAACCAAGAAAAGAAGTTGAAGGGGTGGGGCGCCTGGGTGGCTCAGTCAGTTAAGCGTCTGACTCTTGATTTTGGCTCAGGTCATGATCTCAGAGTTGTGGAATCGAGCTTGCACTGGGCATGGAGCCAGGTTCAGATTCTCTCTCTCCATCTGGCTCTGCTCCTCCCCCACCCCCCCAAAATAAATACAAAACCTTATGTTAAAAAAACAAGAGGTTCAAGGAGTGGATGAATAAATGTCAACTCTTAATGGGAGGAGTTGGAAATATGGCCATTTTTTTCCTCTCTTAAAATGTAATTCATGCCAGGATGCTGAATCTCAGTATGTATGACCAAGAAGTGATAATGATCTACAGCCTACACATATGTACTCCCCTTTCTTCCAGAATCCTCAGTTTACTACATGTGAGTCCAAATTCTTTGCTCTAAAACCTTACCTATTTGGGAGAAAAGATTAGACACAGTATTTCTGATAGCTGTCAACTGGTTAACTGTGGGGTTTTTTACAATTTCAGCCGCAATAGCAATTTGTAATATAATAAACCTATTGGTGTTCTTAAAATGCTACAAGAGCTTCTATGTAACTGTTAATATAAGCATTAGCTATTATTATTACTATTTCCTGATAACCAAACTGGGTCAGGTTTCTTTGTTGTAAGGTCTCACAGATCCATGCTCTTTTCCTTCAAATGACTGGTTAAGCTTATAAATAACCACTTATTTGCTTATGGCTTTGAGAATACATTTTGAAAGGAAGAAATAAGTCCTTGTTCCCATAAAACATTTTATTACTGTTTTATTATTGATCACTGTTTTATCCTGGAAGCCTAGCATAGTACTTGGTGCTCCCAATAAATACTTGCTAACTTAATGAATGAGTAAAGGAAATAATGTATTAATACCACTGGAGAGTACCCTGCTGAGTTCTGACTCCAAATGGGCACTATTAACTGATGAGTGAAAAGGATCTTTGCTTTGCTACACCCCACTCAGCTCTTTGTTAAAAGTCTCAGGCAGACAGACGTACATGTACTATGGCTTTCTGGATTTTCTCAAGTCCTGCTTTCCTCAGTGACTGAAGCTGAGATGTAAAGGGCAAGAAGAACTGTGCTCTCCTTGTATGAAAATTGTGGCCCATTGACTGTGTTCAGTGGGAGGGATTCCCATAAAATACTAATCAATCTTAGGAGTCAGAAACCATGAGAAAGGTGCCAGCGGAGGGGAGCCCTGAGTCCCCTCTCCTTCCCCAAGGAGCCAGGCTTCTGATCTAAGAAACTTTATTTCTCTTCCCTTCTGAGAGCCTTAAGGCAAGCCTTGAATAATGCCAGCCCACACTTCATTACCCAACAAGCCCGTTTATCGTTTAATCTGATCTGTATTGAACAAGTGGAAGCAGGTTACAAAGCAGCAAAGCCAAGAATGAAAATGCAGCACATTTTCTGATTACAGGAATCCCTAATCCAAAGCTTAGAAACTGGGGCTAAAAATAGGCACCAATTCTGTCTTTATCCACCCCCACCCACCTAGCATTTCAGTGCCAGGTCAGGTGACCCTTGAGCAAAATGGTAGACATTTAAACTATGATTCCTTGCTTCCATCTCAGTTGGGGTGGCAGGGCATTGGTTAGGCTCTACCTTTAGTTACACCAGTGATACTTTCGGGTTCCTGATGTCCCTCTCATACAGAGATCCACCTTACATGTTGCCCAAGGCCAGGGGTTATACTGTTTTTCACCAGGATGTGTTGTGCCCGCTCCTTTTACGACTGTCCATTTGATCTGCCTACAAACTCAAATCAACTAAAAACAAAGAAACTAACATCCTTACCAAATTTGGGCCAGGCATTGAGTTGAGTGCTTCACAAGCACTGTTTTGGTTGAGCCCTACAGAACCCCATCGAAGAATGGAGAGGAAATCCTCTGAGATGTGAAATGACCACTCCATGTCTCCATAGCCTGGATTCAGAAAGAAAGTCTTGCGGGTGCCTGGATGGCTCAGTCGTTCAGCATTTGCCTTCGGCTCAGGTCATGATCCCGGGATCCTGGGATCGAGTCCCGCATCAGGCTCCCTGCTCGGCGGGAGGCCTGCTTCTCCCTCTCCCACTCCCCCTGCTTGTGTTCCTGCTCTCACTATGTCTCTCTCTGTCAAATAAATAAATAAAATCTTAAAAAAAAAAAAGTCTTGCCAAAACATAATGATTTCATAATCTATCAGTATGATTTTTCTAAAGTTTTGAAAATGAAGAAATCCCCAGAACAGATAGGGTTCAGCTTGTTTCAGCAAGTACTCCACATTCACCTACTGTGCTAAGAATTGGGCACTTGGAACACAGTAAGACATGATTCCTTTCTCTTGGAGCCTTACTAGTGCATCCATAAAGTGAAGAGCTTTTCCTTCAGGCATGCATTTGAAACTCAAACACATGATTTACTAAAAAGTTGGTAATTGGGAGCAGGGTGAGATTTCTCCATTGGACAGGAAAGACCGTATTCTCTGGGAGGATTCCTTGCAGAAGGTATATTTTCATCAGGATCATGAGTAACAGTAGGCTTTTTGTCAGATTTCACACATAACAAACATCTTGATCAAGAGGAGAAGAGTTGAGAATATCTTCCGGTGATGAGGGATCAAGACGGAGAAGAAGATATTGTTGGAAAATTAAGTGAATTATGGTTGCCTTCTGATGACAGATTAAGGAAATTATCTTACTCTGTTTCAAAAGGGCCCATCATAGACATTAAAATATTGAAATAAGGGAAACCTAGGGTACAGAACATGAGGATTCAGATTGAGGAGAAAAGGTTACTGGAATGGAGAATCTGCGGTGTGGAGAATGGAGGGGGGAGAATATGGGTGAGATGATTTTTGTTTTTTATACTAGTGTAGTTAACATAGTGTTATATTAGTTCATAGTGTACAGTGTAGTGATTCACCCTTCCATACATTACTTAGTGTTCATCAAGGTATGTGTAATCTTTAATCCCACTCATCTATTTCCCCCATGCACCTCCCCTCCAGGAACCATCAGTTTGTTCTCTGTAATTAAGACTCTGTTTCTTGGTTTCTTTCTTTCTTTCTTTTTTTTTCCTTTTTCAGTTGTTTCTTAAATTCGACTGTGAGTGAAATCACCTAGTATTTGTCTTTCTCTGACCGATTTCACTTAGCATTATACTCTCTAGATCCCTGCATGTTGTTGAAAATGGCAAGATTTCATTCTTTTATTATGACATGAATATTCCATTGTACATATGTACCACACCTTCACCCATTCACTTATTGATGGACACTTGGGATATTTACAACATCCGTAACTTGGATATTGTAAATAATGCTGCAGTAAACACAGGGTTGCATGTATCTTTTTGAATCAGTGTTTTTGTTTTCGTTGGGTAAATACCAAGTAGTGGAATTACTGGATCATATGGTAGGTCTGTTTTTAGTTTTAGAGGAATTTCCATACGGTTTCCCACAGTGGCTGCCCCAGCTTTCATTCCCACCAATGAGACACGGGTATTCCTTTTCTCCATGTCCTCGCCAATGTTTGTTGTTTCTTGTGTGTGTTTTTTTTTTTTTATTTTAGCCATTCTGACAGGTGTGAGGTGAAACTGTGGTTTTGATTTGCATTTCTCTGACAATGAGTGATGTTGAGTATCTTTTTATGTGTCGGTAGAGCGTCTGTATGTCTCCTTAAGAGAAATATCTGTTCATGTCTTCTGCCCCCCCCCCCTTTTTAAATGGATTATTTGGGGGGTTTTTTGGTATGATGATTAGTATCCATTCTTTATATATTTTGGATACTAACACTTTATCAGGTATGTCATTTGTAAATATCTTCTCCCATTCCATAGGCTGTCTTTTAGCTTTCTTGTTCATCTCCTCCACTGTGCAGGAAGCTTTTTATTTTGATGTAGTCCCAGTAGTTTTTTTACTTTTGTTTCATTTGCCTCGGGTGACCTATCTAGAAAAATGTTGCTACAGCCAATGTCAGAGCCTGTGCTCTCTTCTGGGATTTTTATAGTTTCAGGTCTTACATTCAGGTTCTTTTAATCCATCCTGAGTTTCTTTTTGTGTATGTTTTAAGAAAGTGGTTCAGTTTCATTCTTTTGCATGTTGCTGTCCAGTTTTTTCAACATCATTTGTTGAAGAAACTGTCATTTTTCCATTGTGTATTCTTGCCTCTTTTGTCGAAGATGAATTGATCATAGAATTGTGAGTTTACTTCTGGGCTATTTTGTTCCATCGATCTATGTGTCTGTTTTTGTGCCAGTACCATAGAGTTTTGATTACTACAGCTTTGTAGTATATCTTGAAATTGGGGATTGTGATACCTCCAGTTTTCTTCTTATTCAAGATTGCTCTGGCTGTTTGGGGTATTGTGTGGTTCCTTACAAACTTTAGGATTATTTGTTCTGATACTGTGAAAAATGCTGTTGGTATTTTTGGTAGGGAATGGATTAAATCTGTAGATTGCTTTGGGTAGTATGGATATTTTAACAATATTTATTATTCCAATCCACGAACATAAGTATCTTTCCATTTGTTGTGTCAATTTCTTTCTTTAGTGTTTTCTAGTTTTGTTTTGTTTTGTGTTGTTTTTTTTTAAGATTTCATTTATTTGACAGAGACAGCAAGAGAGGGAACACAAGCAGGGGGAGTAGGAGAGGGAGAAGCAGGCTTCCTGCTGAGCGAGGAGCCCAACGCGGGGCTTGGTCCCAGGACCCTGGGATCATGACCTGAGCTGAAGGCAGCAATTTGAATGAACTACCCAGGTGCCATGCTATACTTTATAGTTTTCAGAGTTCAGGTCTTTCACCCCTTAGTTAAGTTTATTTGTAGGTATTTTATTTTTGGTAAATGGGATTGTTAATTTCTCTTACTGCTGTTTCAGTATTAGTATATAAAAATTCAACAGAGTTCTGTATATTGATTTTTGCATCCTATGACATTAGTGAATTTATCAATTCTAGTGGTTTTGGGTGGAGTCTTTAAGGATTTTGTATATATACTGCAAAGAGTGGAAGTTTTACTTCCTTACCAGTTTGGAGTCCTTCTCTTTTTGTTTTCTGATTACTGTGGCTAGGACTTCCAGGACCATGTTGAGCAAAAGTGTTGTGAGTGGACATCCTTATATTGTTTGTGATATTAGGGGGGAAGTTGACAGATTGTTGTTGTTGTTTACCATTGAGTTTGATGTTATACTCAATGGTGGGTTTTTCATATATGGTCTTTATCACGTTGAGATATGTTCCTTTTAAACCCACTATGTTGAAGGTTTTCATCATGAATAGATGTACTTTGCCAAGTGTTTTTTCTGCATCTATTAAAATGATCATATGGTTTTATTTTTTTTCTCTTACTGATGTGAATATACCATGTTGATTGACTTGAAAATATTGATCCACCCTTGCATCCCAGGGATAAATCTCACTTGATTGTGGTGAATGATTTTTTTTAATGTATTGTTGGATACAGTTTGCTAATATTTTGTTGAGAGTTTTTACATAAATGTTCATCAGAGATAGTGGCTTGCAGTTCACTTACTTTGTACTGTGTCTGGTTTTGGTATCAGGGTAATGTTGGCCTCAAAGAATGAATTTGGGAGCCTTGCTTCCTCTTCTATTTTTTGGAATAGTTTAAGAAGAATAAGTAGTATGTCTTCTTTAAATATTTGGTAGAATTTACCTGTGAAGCCATCTGATCCTGATCTTTTGTTGGGATTTTTTTGATTACTGATTAAATTTCATTGCTGGTAATTGGTCATCTTACATTCACTATTTATTCCTGATTCAGTTTTGGGATGTGATAGGTATTGGTTATTTCTACTCTTTCATTTCAGATTTCTTTTTGAGTGCCCCCCACTTTTTTTTTTAATGAGTCTGAATAGCAAATTTTTTTATCTTTTCGAAGAAACAGTTGCTGGATTCATGATTTTTTTGTTTCTTGTGGTTATTTCTGCTTTAATCTTTATTTCCTTGGTTATATTGGTTCTGAGTTTTGTTCTTTTTCTAGCTCCTTAATGTATAAGGTTAGGTGGTTTGAAATTTTTCTTCTTGAGGTTGGCCTATATTGCTATCAACTGCATACCAAAGATTTTTGTACCATTGTGTTTTTTATTTTTATTTGTCTTCATGTATTTTTTTTTTTAATTTCCTCTTTGATTTCTTTTGACCCATTCTTTGTTTGGCAGCATGTCATTTACTCTCCATGAATTTATTTCCAGAATTTTGTGGTTGATTTCTAGTTTCATAACATTGTGGTCAGAAAAGATGCATGGTATGACACAGTCTCCTTTAATTTGTTGAGACCGTTTCATGTCCTGGTATGTGATCTGTTCAGGTTAAATTTCCATGTGCAGCTTAAAAAGAATATATATTCTGTCTTAGGATGGAAAGTTCTGAATATATCTGTTAAAGCCATCTGGTCCAATATATCATTCAAAGCCACTGTTTCCTTGTTGAATTTTCTGCTTGGATGATCTGTCCATTGATGTAAGTGGGGTGTTCAAGTCCTCTACTATTATGGTATTACTATTGATTACTTCTTTTATGTTTGTTATTAGCTGCTTTATGTATTTGGTGCTCCCCAGTTGGGTACGTAAACTTTTACAATTGTTGTATCTTATTGGATTATCCCCCTTATGATTATGTAATTTTTTTTTGTCCCTTAATAAAGCCTTTGTTGTAAGATCTGTTTTGTCCAATGTGAGTGTTACTAACCCAGATTTCTATTCACTTCCATTTGTATAATGAATGTTTATCATCCCTTCACTTTTAATATGCATGCATCTTTAAGTCTAAAATGAGTTTCATGTATGCAGCATATAAATGAGTTTACTTTTTTCTGTCTATTCTGTGACCCTATTTCTCTTGGAGCATTTAGTCCATTTACATTCAAAGTAATTATTGGTAGGAGGTATGTACTTATTGCCACTTTTTTATTTGTTTTATGGTTTTTGGAGTTTTTCTCTGCTTCTTTTGCTCTTTTCTCTCACAATTAGTTGGCTTTCCCCAATGATGGCCCTAGATTCATTCCTTTCTTTTCATTTTTTGCTATTACTGGTTTTAGATTTGTGGTTACCGCTAGGTTTATATATAACATCTCATGTCTGTATTCAGTTGATGATCACTTAAGTTTGAACCCATTGTTTACTCCTCTCCCCACCATGTTATAGGTATATGGTGGCATACTTTACATTCCTTATTTTGTGAATCCCTTGAGTGGTTTTTATAACATACTTTTAGTGTTTTTGTGTCCCTACTTTTTTTCTGCTTATGGTCTTTCTTTTTTGCTCAATATATCCCTTTTAACGTTCTTGTAGGGCTAGTTTAGTGCTCATAAATTCCTTTAGCTTTTATTTGCCTGGGAAACTCTTTATCTTTCTGTTTTGAATGATAGCCTTGTTGGATAGAGAGTATTATTGACTGCAGATTGTTTTTTTTGTTGTTGTTGTTTTCTTTTGTAAGGCACTTTGAATACATCATGCCCTCCCTTCTGGCCTGCAGAGTTTCTGCTGAAAAATCAGCTGTTAGCCTTATGTGGTTTCCTTTGTATGTAGCAGTTTTCCTTTGTCTTGGTGCTTTAAAAACTCTCTTTATCTCTACTTCTTTTTGGGGGGGATTTATCTTTATCTCTACTTTTTAGCCATTTTAAATACTATATGTTTTGGGTTGATTTTGTTGAGGGCTTTCTGAGACTACTGGATCTGGGCTTCTGTTGCCTTCCTCAGATTATGGAAGTTTTTGTTTTGTTTTTTTTAAAGATTTTATTTATTTGAGAGAGAGAGAATGAGAGATAGAGAGCACGAGAGGGAAGAGGGTCAGAGGGAGAAGCAGACTCCCTGCTGAGCAGGGAGCCCGATGTGGGACTCGATCCTGGGACTCCAGGATCATGACCTGAGCCAAAGGCAGTCGCTTAACCAACTGAGCCACCCAGGCACCCAGATTACAGAAGTTTTAAGCTACTATATTTTCCAAATTTGCTGTCCGCTTTTCTCTCTTGTCCTTCTGGGATCCCTATAATGCAAATGTTATTATGCTTGATGGTGTTACTGAATTCCCTAAAAATATTTTCATTATTTTTCTTTTTTTTTTTTTCCTCTCTCCTGTTCAGCTTGATTGCTTTGCATTACTCTGTCCTCCAGGTTGTTGATAAATTCTTCTGCTTCCTTTAGTCTACTGTTTATTCTTTCTTGTATATTTTTAATGTCAGTTATTGAATTCTTCATCTCTGAGTGGTTCTTTTCTGTATTTTCTCTCTTTAAGGGTCTCACTGATGCCCTCCATTCTCTTCTCAAACCCAGTGAATAACTTTATGACCATTACTTTAAATTCTCTAGCAGGCAAATTAACTTACCTCCATTTCATTTAGCTCTCTTGCTATGACTTTGTGCTGATCATTCATTTGGGACTTACTCCCTCTGTCCTCACTTTTTCTAAGTCTGTTTTGTGTGTGTGTTTGTGTGTGTGTGTGTGTGTATGTGTGTGTGTGTGTGTGTATCTGTGTATCTGTGTATGTTAGGAAAGTCACCTATGTTTCCCGCTTTTGAAAGTAATGACCTTATCAAGAAGAGGTTCTGTAGTGTCCTGTTGTGCAATGTCCCCTGTTCATCAGAACCTGGCACTTGAGGGGCGTCTCCTATGTGTGTCTTGTGCACCCTATCGTTGTAGGTGCACTGCTTTTGCTTTCAGTCTAGTCTGCAGTGGTTCTTTTTGCCTGTTAAGGGTATGGTGTTGTCCCTGTGGTGTTAGTGGGCCAGTCTGAGGCCACCTCTGGCTTAAGTTGAGTCAGACCAGATGTTTACCAGAGATGTAGTAGCACGAAACTGCAGGGCCCTTTCCCTGTGTTATCCCCTGTGAAGCTCTGATTGGTGGGCAGGGCCTGTAGTCTGACCTAATGTCTGCCCCCAGCCCACTGCCAGTTTAGCAGTCAGAGTGCTGTCTGTGGTTATCTTCCTTTCTCCTTGGGGCATGAGTCACTTTGGAGTGGTGCTGGCATCTGTTAGGGCTGCTTGCACACTGCCAGGCTTGTGGCACTGCTTTGGTTGGGCTCAGGCCTAGGGTGTATTGAAGGAGACAGGTGTGTGGGAGAACATGACAGGCAGGGCACGTTGTTAACAAGTTAGGAAGTGAGTGTTGGTGTTGGCTGGTTCTCACAGGTGTCTCTGTGCCTAGGGTCGGGGTGAGGGAGGGAAATGGTGCCTGATCGCTCCTTTGTTCCTGGAGAAGTCTCCCAATGATCCCTGCCCCTCCTGCATACTTTGAGATCAGTAAACAAATGTCCTTCTCATGTACCTCATGTGTTTTTCAAACTGCTGCTTCTAATGCTGTGTCCCCATCAGGCTATCTCATTAAGGTCAGGTATTCAGTTTCCAATTGCTCTGGGCTTTCTTGGAGCCACGCCTGATGGATTTGTAAAGTTCCAGGTGTTAAACCCTGCTGATTTTTAAGAACTCTTAAAATTTGGCCTCTCTGGTTTTCAAAGCAGGAAGTTATGGGGGATTCATCTTCCCCATGCAGGTTCCCTGTGCCTCGGCTGCTTGGTGTGAGGATCTGTGTTTTTCCCGTCTGTGCCAGTGGCATCCCTCCCTTCCATCGAAAATCCCTCTGTCTAGCTCCCAACTGTGTCTCTGTCTTTCCTACCCTCTTTCATGTGGTCTTTTCTCTATAGTTAGCTTGGAGAGTCTGTACTTCCAGTGTTTGGCTCATTTTCTGGGTTATTTACACTGATGTGAGGGTTACCTTGTTTTATCTGGGGGACGAAGTGAGCTGAGGATCCTACTACCATGCCATCTTCCTTGGGAGTTCACTCTGATGGTGTTTCTGAAACGTTATGGTGGATCAGAATCACCTAAAGTTTTGTTAAAACAGATTTCTGGGCCAAGAATTTGTATTTTTAACAATGTGCCATGTGAAGGATGCTGCTGAGCCAGGGACCACACTTTGACAACCACTGCAGTCCTAATTCAGAGTAAAACTAAAGCTGCATTAGAGATGGGGTTTGAAAGAACAGAAGTTGGCATCTGATGAAAACTAATGAGCAGAGAGAAGCAAATAGTGTTGGTGGTTGTAAGGCTTGGTGATGAGTATGAAAGTAAGGATATAATTAAAAGTGTGCTTACTGTATGATAGACAGTGTTCTAGCTCTTTCTCTGCCCTTTATCACATTTAATTTGCACAAAAACTCCTTAGGTTGGAACCATCAATTCTCTACTCTAATAAAGAAAGTACTCAAAGTTCAAGCTCCCTGGATTTCGGGGGCTGAGTTTGGATTTGATCCTAGGTTTGTCTGTTTCTTTATCCCCACTTTCTGAATATTTGGCCTCTCTCCTCTCCCAATAACCTAGATGCTATTGAGACCTACCATGATACACATTAACAAGTCAGGGGGGGAAATAAAAAAAAAAGATGGCTCATTCCTTCCAAAGTTGAAGAATCCACGGCCTTTCTTTAACCAGCTTTTTATAAAAGAGGTTCAAACACCATAGGATATCATTAGGCTTTCATCCCCTCTAAATTAACAGAATGGGGTGAATGTGGGGAGATCCAGATGGGGGTGATGAATATAAAATTTACATCTGTGAATGACCCATTGTAAAGGAATTTTATTTTTAGGAGCCTCCAGTTCCTAAACTTAAAAGAAAATAAAATCTAAATGAGAGGCTAATAGTATAGTTTGCTCCTGCAGACCCACTGAGATAAGCTTGGAATGATGAAGTCTGCTCCATACACCCACTGTTGTAATTTGACAGTTAATGCTTAATAATAGGTTTAAGAAGGAAGATGTGAAGTAAAACCAGGGATGACAAGCAGGGAATGAAAAAGCGTTGACTTTGCAGTCAAACAAACATGATTCCAATATAGGTTCCATTAATAACTATCTACTTGAACATAAACAATTTCCTTGACCAATCAAATGTATTTACTTACTGATTAAAAGAAAACTATTACTGAGGAGGAAGCTAAAACTCACCTAGCTGATACAGAAAAAAATATATACTTATATTTACTATAATAGATATCAATATAAATTATTTTATATATAATTTTATTATAATGGAGTATGATACATAGTTATACAGTATAAATATATTCCCTGTGTCTGTTTTTAACAATAGTAATAATGATAGAAGCCTCATCATTTGTTCTTTGAGTTGCACTGTTCTGATCATGATGTTTAAGAGACACTGATTTTTTTTTTTTTTTAAGAACCTTTTCTCTCAGCTTTATTGCTTAGCAAAAACGAAAGGAACAACTCTAATGCAATGTAAAAAAAAATGTGTTTTGGGGAAAAAATGTTCTGAGCTTTTTTGTGCTTTCCCCCCCCCCTGGCTTTTAAATAAGCTGCTTGTCATTAGATTGCATGTTAGGCACAGTATCCAAATCTCTTTGCCGGTTCATATTTGAGTATCTCTGGATATAAAAATACCCATACTGAGCCAGCATTTGATTTCCTGCTGAACTGTTTTTCACATTTCCAATATAATTATGTAGCAGTTACAAAAACAAAAACTGAACTCCAAAGAATACCATAGAAACCCACACTTGTTTATTTAAGAAAAGATATAAAAAGCATCTAAGACAGAAACTGACGTGTTGGGTGACTTCTCAGGGAAATGGATACCTAAAATAAATCTGAAGGTATCTGGATATTTATCAGAAATGATTGGTTAGACGTGGGTTTTAAAAGGCAGTTACATATTCCAGAGATGACTTCTGGCATATAAATAGGAGACCTTTGTGAAAATGGGAAGTGCTGAATTAGATATTTGTCTTTTTCTTTTGACTGGGTTTTTTGTTTTGTGTTTGTTTTGTTTTGGTCCCTCATAGTGTCCATCTTAAAGAGGTTTAAGTCGAAAAAAATAATGACTAAGTGTACCAAATAGTTGTTGATTGAACACACAAAACATTAGTGAGTCAAACAGTTTCGGCATAACACTTCTAGGCTCTGTGGTCACAGGTTGTTGAAGTCCTAGTTCCCATCCAAGAGGTGGGGCTCCTCTAGTTGGGAGACAACTCCTGGATTGCAGTCAAGTCATCTAATGGAAGGAAACAGAAAGCATCCAAACAACACAAAAGAGGAAGAAATGAGTTCTATATACTTTCCCCAGTGCGCTTCCCAGTCAAGCTCAATGCTACTTTGGGACAAGTGAAGAAGAAAAGCAGGAATATTACAGGCAAAGGAGTTGGCATGAATCCACCTAGGATGTTTTAGGAATTTGGGGATACAAAGGAGGGATTGTTGATCTTGGCCTGTTTAAGTCCTGGTTATGGTGGCCTCCATTGTAGGCACATCTTATTTCCACCTCATCTTTCTGTTGTACTTCAGAAATGCATAGAGGGCCAACAGGAAAATATAAATGAATACCCAAGGTATATTTTTTTGGACATCATAAGAATTAGGATTTAGGATAGTTGCATGGATGCAAAGAAAGCATTGGTTAGTGTACCAACTCTTTTAGAATCTCTCTTGATTCCATGTCTAGATATGCAAGATTGAATGATATGTGATTGTGACGAGATAAACTAGCATTTGAGATGCTACAGAATCCCAAGGAGAATGCTACTCACTGTGTGCAAACCCTTGTTTCACTTACTCTTCATAATGTTGAGATTGATGTCTCCTGAGCATTGTTTCAGAAACAGATGAAGGGAGATCTAGGGAAGTCAGGAATGTATATAAGGTCATCCACCAGGTTTTATGTCAAAGGCTGAACTCTTCATGCTACTAAAGAAGTGTGGCCTATGGACAAACATCCTTTGAAAAATACTAATCTTTGCAAAATTTTTGAATACATCAATGATGACAGGCCTTGTACTAGTTATTATACATAGAGGAACAAAATGGGGAATTGAACTGCTTACAGTATATGTGGGATAAAAAGCATAAAAATAAATAGTCCTAGGGTAGTACATTTATTTTATTCCATGTAGTTTTAGCATGAACTGTGGCTCCCCATCATCTTTACCTGGGCTGTCTTTTTAATGTACACATACTAGAATTACTTACCTGCAGTAGGAACAACTACTTTTAAGAGGCCTGATAAAACCATTTGGGGAATACAGCTTCAATTACTGGGCCCAGTGTAATGGTAACACTGAATTTCAGAGTTCTCTGTAGTATGTGAGTGAAATCAGACCGTCATTAAGTTCTCTTTCATCTCTGGGTGATGTATCTTTGGTGGCGGCAGTAGAGCATGATAATGAAGAGTACAGGTTTGGGGACAGAAAGATAAGAGAAAGTAAACTAATTACAAAACTTAGAAGTCATGTGCTGTTTGGCAAACTACTCCTCTTTTTTGAGTCAAATTCATCATTTGTATGTGGATAATTGTTTCTATATGGTTGTACAATGCACCTGGCATAGGCTAGTCTTAAATAATAGAATGGTTGAAATATATGGGGAGAGATTAGGGCAGCAAGAATCTTTTAACCTTTAAGAGAGCATAGTCAAATTTAAGTCCAGAGAGACTTTGTCTTTGAGACCTTTTTAAGGGAGCCACAAGGTCAAAATGTGTTTATGATAGTAAGACACTATTTGCCTAAGTGGAGAGTGGAGTTTTCTAGTGGTTGTGTGACGTATATTGATATCGCTGTTCAATGGCCGATGAAACGTGTTTGTGTATCGATGGGTTTTAGAGAAAAAATAGCTGTAACTTCTAATTGGTAAATATTGAGAGAACCCAATAACAGACATTTTTTAAAGTAAGAGCTTTTTTGGTTTCTTCAATAATGTTTTAGTACACAAAGAGGCCCTGAGACCAAATTGTTTGAGAACTATCACTTTAGGAAGGTATTTATTTTCTCAATTGGTATGAGATGTAGTAACAATAAAGACTTACTATCTGTTGTATATCATGTTGATAAACTTAGCACGTGCAAAAAGTAGGTTGGATATTGAAAGAAGTAATACATTTAGTAGAATTCTTGGTATGGAGTATATAGTAAGAAATCAATAAATGCTAGTCATTTTTTTGTTTTTTTTTTAAGATTTTATTTGAGAGAGAGAGAATGAGAGAGACCACAAGAGGGAAGAGGTAAGAGGGTCAGAGGGAGAAGCAGACTCCCTGCTGAGCAGGGAGCCCGATGCGGGACTCGATCCTGGAACTCCAGGATCATGACCTGAGCCAAAGGCAGTCGCTTAACCAACTGAGCCACCCAGGTGCCCATTGCTAGTCATTGTTGAGAATGAAAATCAAGGTAGTCCTGATGGAAATAGGTTAACATTATAATGTACATTTCTAGGTTCTCATCAAATAAGGATGCCTTCTCAAAAGGCAAAATTGTTTCAGCCCAGATTGAAACTTCTCCTAAATCTCTGGTGTTACTGCTTTAGAGAACTATTTGAGCAGGTGTAGAGGATTATGAGGGTCATAGACACTCATCCTGTTCTGCCAGAGAGAGATGCCCTGGTCTCAGGACCAAGACTGGAGTGCTCTTTCAGGGATCAGCCCTGTCTCTGGGAACAGACACATTATCGGAGCATTTGGCCACCAAGATTAAATTATACACCTACCACCGTTCCATCCATGTTTTTTAAGCCACCTTCTTTAGTGATTTAGTTCAAGTTTTAGAAACAGCTACAATAAAATATGCTCACCCATATCATCATCATCATCATAACTGCCATCCCATCGTTTCATGAGATTTCCTCGGTGCCTGACACAAGCATTTTGACTAGAGTTGCCCATGTACTTGACAAAACTTGCCTCTGTGGTCGTGAATCATATTATCAACATTGTGTGAATGAACACAGACAGGTATGTCTCTAAGCTTTCAGGACTTCACAACTAGTGCTTGGTAGAGCCAGACCATGTTACACTGCAAGACCTTGGGCAGACACTTTATGTTCCCTTGTAAATGAACATATTAGCTTTCTTGTAAACAAGCGTCTCCTAAGAGTTGGGGTACCGCATGTCTGTGCGGAAGCAACATTCACTTCAGGAAGGTGCTGCTGATACACTAAAGTTTCTGTTTCTGCAAAGCTGAGGACAAAACCCTAAATCTCTGTGAACCTAGCAAGGTGAGTGATACTTTGGAAACTTTTATCTGGCAAAGGCTTCAATTTTTTGACTAAAGATAACTTTGGCATCTAGCTGTCATTTCTACTAGTAATAGGAATTCCTTACATCACTATTATATATTTCATAAATGGATCCTTTATTCTTTACTACATTGAAAACTCAAAATAGATAAAAGAAAATAGGCCAGGGCTGATAATACTAACCTGCATTTTAGGTGATGTAGCTGAAGGTCAGAAAGCTTAGGTTGTTTCCTCAAGATCATTAAGCTAGACCGTGCAAAGTCATTCGGCAATCCTAAGACTTTTCATGAATTCATAATTAGAGCGTGTTCCACTAATACTCCTTTTGTAAGAACAGATATTCACCAGATCGGTTCTAGTAATACAAACTGGGACAGTGCTAACAGTACTAGCATCTGTTGATCACACAGTGTAGTACCATCTAGTTTGTGGAGTAGATGTTTTACCTAGGAACTGTATGAATGGTGTCACAGACACTTAAAGAAGCATGCAGTAGTCATCTTGGTGAATACCTTGAACAGTGTCAGCATTTCAGAAGAAATAGAATTGAGAATGTGCAGGCCTCTATTCTCCACAAGGGAAGCAGAGGCCTGCTGGCTGGCTCCTTAAAGAGTGCCCATCCTCTCTCCTCTTTCTGCAGATTGTCTTCTCCAAAGTACACAAATGCATTTCTGGAGTTAGGTATGCTTTGCAGTTCAAATGGATGGTCCTGTACTTAAAACTGCCAAGATAGGCTTGGCCCGAGGCTCTTCTTCATAAGTAACTTACACAAACATATAACTAACTTTTGTAGTACAATGTCTTTACATATAATAGCAATAGACTGTGAAGTAAATAGGTTAAATTATCCTCAATTTATAAAATCGAGTTGTAGAGAAGTGATTTCTTTAGGATCACTAAGCTGGCAACTTACGTACATAACATGTCCACCAAGTCTGTTTCTAAAATCTGTCTATTTTTCCAAGTCAAGATCAGATGGACTCCTTGCAGATTTCAGGATTTATTCTGGATATATTCTGGATATGGAGTCTCTCCTTTCTCTTATTGTGTGGAATCAGCCTGCAGTTTCTCCAGGAAATACAACACATTTTTTAAAATGTACATAGGTCTGTTGTTGAAATACTGGGTCACGAGAGATATGAATTTCAAATCCCAGTTCATATTTTAAAACAATAAAGTTACTTCCTTTATTATTACAGTTATAGCCTAGAAGGCAGAAAACAGTAAAACTCTCTCGGATTAATCTTGCATTTTTAAACAATTACACGCCTGTAACTAGGTGATGCCAAAACATCTGGAAGGAAAAGTGAAAAATAAAAGCAACTGGCATTTTACCCATACGTAGCCAAGCAACAGATGTGGGGGTAAGGCTGCATGAGAATCTCAACTAATTCAATGACTTTGAGGAGAACCATTTAGTAAGTCGCTAGAATCATTCATCTAATGAGTGTAATTTCATCTGAGGGCGAGATGCCGAATGGTGCATCAGCCTGCAGCACTGGAAGATCATACCTTTCTTGGTTTCCCAAATCTCAGCTGTGTTCATTTTTTTTTTGTCTGAGAATCAGTTTCTCCGATATTTTTGAGATTTAGAGATTTGATTGAAGCACTTAAAACAACAAAGACTTCTTTAGAAATTACATTATTGCTACATTCTCACATCTGCCTTATTCACAAAGGTTCAAGGGTTATGGTTCTACTGCAGATTTTATTTGAAGAATCTAAAAGAATAATGGTGATCTCTTAATTTCTCCAGCTTATAAATCTTAACAAATACTTCATTAATCCTTGCTGCTTTTTCTCTGAGGTATGTAAAGGGCAAGTAATATGAGACCCATTTTTCAAGTGTAGAAAACAAAATAAAATGACATAGGAAATAATTTTTCCCAAGATAGCAGCAAGAGCCTTGCCCAGACTACTCCATGTTGGTCATTGCTGTGTTGTTTTGAAAATATTACAAATATTATCTAATTTACCTGTAAATTAAACTTTTATCATGTTCATGTATACATTCATCTTTAGATCTGTATATTTATACACGAAGGTGAAGAGGGAGGGGAATTGTTTCTACACTTTATTAAAAGGAGCCTGGGAGAACTGAGGATGAATTTAATCCACATCTGTCTATATCATGCCACCTATTACCCTCACCAAAAATGGGCCAGTTTCCTGTACTTCCACCCCCCTCCAATAGTTCATGCAACAATAGACCATGAGGACAGAGAATCTCTGGTATACTTCAGTGTTGAGACAAAAAGAAACATAGGGTAACATTATTCTGCCTCATTTATGGACACGTATAATAGTTATTATGCTGCATCAGTAACTGGATGGGAACGGTTAGCGATTCATGTAGATGGTAGTAATTCGTCTTACTTTTCCAGAGAGAAGCACATGTAAGTACTAAAGTTGGGTCGCAGTCTGACCTGAGTCTCAATCTCCTTGCTTTCTCAAAGGATTCCACCTCCTTTCACTGCCTTTTCTCATTTCTCTCATTAGAGGAAGGAGTTTCAGGCGGATAGGCTTTTGTCTGAATTCGGTCAGCTACCTACTTGCTGTGTGACTACGGAAAAGTCACCCCATGTTCCTGAGCTTCAGTTTTCTTCTTTGTGAAATGGGAACATTAATACCAATTTCATAAGTCTGTTGTGTGATCTACAGTAGAAAAGATACCTGTTTAGCCCCTAGCCCCATGCCTGGCCCATTGAAACTGACAAATTAGATACATTAAATTCATTTGATTATTACATATTCATCTGTGAATCTCCTGAGGCTATCAGGAACTAGAACATGATTCTCAATAACAGTAGTTGCTCGTATTACCTATTAATGGAGGTCTACCTTGTTCTACGAGCTATTTGTTTTGCTGTTACAGATAAAAACTTACTTTTATTTCACTTCTGAGGATTCTTAAAAATACACAGAATCCTAATCTATTCTCTAACAGCTTTGAAGCATTTTCCAGCCATGCCTCCCTACTCATTCAGCAAAAGGATTAAAAGCAACTCCCCCTCTCCTGGAAATCCCCAAGCCGTTTACTCAATGTGAATTTTGCTATTTTCTTGAAGTTAAACCCTAGACATAAAAATGGTAAATGATTTTTTACACTGTCAGTTGTGCATTCAGATAACACTTGGTTCTGCCTGCACTCTTCCACAGAATTGAAGTTTGGAAGATAAATATGCAGGAAATCCAGTCAGAGACAATAAGACATTTCCCTTTCAACTCGAGCTCCCAACGCTATTATTTTACAGCTAATGTGCACTCTGTCGACTTGGAGTCTGTGTCCTGTGATGCGCAGGGCAAGATCGATGGGAGGCCTTAGGGAGGAGGAGGAAAACATGCAGACACTCTACAGCCCTGAAGCCAGAGAATCCTGGGTGGTATATCTGAGATTCTGATTGTGAGCTTACAGTTCAGATAGTAATATAATCAGAGCTGCCTGAGTGAATAATGATATCTGTTCTGACCCCAGCTTGGGTGTATGCAGTTCATGACATTCCCTGTTGTAAGTGGTCGGAAATCAGAATTGGCCCACAGGCCTAACACATGAAGAAAGACTGGACAATGTAGCGCACTGCCTAGGAACATAGGCTCTGGAGGGATCCAGACCCAAAGAGATCTTTCCTGTTGTCCTTTTATGTCCTGGGCAAGCTCAAATCCTAGGTGCGCTACTTAGGAGATGTGTAATTGGGGACAAGTTGTTTTCAATATTCCTGTCCCAGCAGGAAGATGGTGCCCAAATGTTCTCCCTGTCCTAGAAACAGAGCTGCATTTTTGATGGAATACACATCACAGTTGTTCAGCAAGTACTCTCCGGCACTGCTTCTCAAGCTTTAATGTGTCTTTGAGTTACAGGGAGATCTTGTCAAAATGCAGATGTGGATTCTAAGTCTGTAGTACAGATTCTGCATTTCTTCTAAGCTTCCAGGTGACAATGATGTTGGTGGTCAGTGGACTACCTTGGAGTAGGAAAGCTCTACCCAGCATATGTTTAACAATTAGCACAAAGTCCTAAGTTGTTTCTTGCAGTTCAGCTTGCATTACATCCACCTGGAGAGTTTATGGAACTGCAGATTGCTGGGCCCCACACTCAGTCTCTGATTAGTTGGGTGTGAATTGGAGGCTTAGAATTGGCATTTTTTGCAAGTTTCCAAGTGATGCTTATACTGCAGGGTAGACCATAAACTGAAAACCACTGAAATACACCAGTTCCTCCCCTATGTGACAACTTATATTCATAGTTTTGAGAATCCTGTTGTTGTCAATCTTAGATGATGATCATCAGGAAGTTGGATTTGTTTAATTTTTATCTTAGATAATGTATTTGCATGCAATTGTAACTAAAACTATGAAGAGTTTTTGTGTATGCTTTGTACAATGTCTTCTAATGGTAACATCTAGAACTGCAATAGGATATCACAACCAGGAAATTCACATTGATAGTCTACCGAACGTACTCAGATATCCCCAGTTCTACCTGTACTGTGTGCATGTGTGCTGTAATCCTATGCAGTTTTAACATGTGTCAGTTCATGTATACACCCCCACAGTCAAGATATAGAACAGTTTCATCACGCCGGAAAGGAGTTCTTATTGTACTTTTATAACGAAACCACTTCCCTCCCAAGCCTTAATTACTGGCAATCGGGAATCTGCTCTCCAGTTCTATAGTTTGGTCATCTCGAGAAGGTTACGTAAATTGAATCACACAGTATATAACCACGAGGAAGTTTTTAAAGCTTCCAAGTGCCTGGGTCTCACCCTTATATTCTGTATTACAGTACGAGAGCCATTTATCTTTATTTTCGAAAGCTTTCCAAATGAGCCTAATACTCAGTGTCTAATTTCTCTCCCAATGAAGTCGTTCTTTTATTTTAGGGAGAGTTTACGACCACGAGGCTCATACAGATCTGTTCCCCTTTTCAGTGGCCAAAGACACATATATGACAGAACTGTTTAATATCGAAGCCTTTTTAAAATTAGAAATCTTGCTGGAAATGCATTTTGATCATTCCTTAAACCTTCAGTTTGTTATAACTAAATCAGCTGTGGGCACTTGGGTTGCTTCCATAATTTGGCTATTGTAAAGAAGGCTGCCATAAACATAGGGGTGCATATGTCCCTTTGAATTAGTGTTTTTGTGTTTTTTGTGCAAATACCCCAGTAGTGCAATTACTGGATCATAGGGTAGTTCTGTTTTTAATTTTTTTGAGGAACTTCCATACACTTTTCCACAGTGGCTGCACCAGTTTGCATTCCTACCAACAGTGCAAGGGGTTCCTCCTTCCCCAACACTTACTGTTTCTTGTGTTGTTAATTTTAGTCATTCTGACAGGTGTGAGGTGGTTTCATGGTGGTTTTGATTTGCATTTTCCTGATGATGAGTACCTCTTCATATGACTGTGGACCATCTGTATGTTTTCTTTGGGGAAAACATCTGTTCCTGTCTTCTGCCCATTTTTAAATGGGATCATTTGCGGGGTTTGGGGGTTAAATTATTTAAGTTCAATGTTTTGCATATATTTATATACATACTTACATATTTTATTGAATATCATTTGCAACTAACTTCTCCCCTTCCATAGGTTGCCTTTTAGTTTTGTTGATTGTTGCCTTTGCTGTGCAGAAGCTTTTTATTTTGATGTAGTCCCAAAAGTTTATTTTTTGCTTTTGCTTCCCTTCCTTTGTGTGACAATGTTGCCGTAGCAAATGTCAGAGCCTGTGCGGTCTTTTTTGGGATTTTTATGATTTCAGCTGTCAGATTTAGGTCTTTAATCCATTTGGAGTTTCTTTCTGTGTATGGTGTAAGAAAGAGGTCCGGTTTCTTTCTTTTGCATGTTGCTGTCCAGTTTTTTCAACATCATTTGTTGAAGAGACTGTCATTTCTCATTAGCATATTCTCCTCTCTCTTGTGGAAGATGAATTGACCATGGATTCTTAGGGGTTTTTTTCTGGGCTGACTATTCTGTTCCATTGATCTTTCTGTCTGTTTCTGTACCAGTACCATGGTGTTTTGATTACTACAGCTTTGTAGTATATTTTGAAATCTGGGACTGAGACTCCCCCCGCCCCCCAAGATTGCTTTGGCTATTTGGGGTCTTGTGCAGTTCCCTACAAACTTTAGGATTATTTGTTCTGGTTCTGTGAAAAATGCTGTGGATTAAATCTATAGATTGCTTTGGGTACTATGGATATTTTAACAATATTTACTGTTGCAATCCATGAACATGGATGTCCCTCCATTTGTTAGTGTCATCTTCAATGTTTTCTACTTTTCACAGTTCAGGTCTTTCACTTCCTTGATTAGGTTTATTCCTAAGTATTTTATTTTATGTGTGATTGTAAATGGGAGTGTTTTAAGGTCTATTTCTGCCATTTCATGGTTAGTATATAGAAATGCTATGGGCTTCGGTACAAAGATTTTTGCATCCTGGGACCTTACTGATTTCATTTATTCAGTACTTTTTCGTGCAGTTTTTAGGATTCACTATGCATAGTGTTCTGTCATATGGAAATAAGTCTTGCTTGTCCCTTACTGACCTAGATGCCCTTTTTGTTGTCTGATTGCTGTGGCTAGGACTTCTAGTACTCTGTTGGTCAGAGTGTACATCTTTATCCTGTTCTTGGCCCAAAGGGGGATAAAGCTGTTTTTCCCCATTAAGGATGATGTTAGCTGTGGATTTTACATAAAGGTCTTTGCTGAGGGTTGTTACCATGCATGGATGTTTTACTTTGTCAAATGCTTTTTCTGCATCTATAGAAGTGATCATATGGGTTTTATCCTCTATTGATGTAATGTATCACATTGATTGATTTGCAGATATTGAGCCACTTTTGCATCCTGGGAATAAATCCTACTGGACCATCGTGAAGGATTTTTTTTTTTTAATGTATTGCTGGGTTCACTTTGATAGATACAAAAATACAAAATACTGTATTCATCAGAGAGCTTGGCCTGTAGGGTTTTTCTTAGTGTCTTTATCTGATTTTGGTATCAGGGTAATGCTGGCCTCATAGAATGAATTAGGAAATTTTCCTTTTCTATTTTGTGGAATTATTTGAGAATAGGATTAACTCGTCTTTAAATGTTTAGTAGTAATCGCCTGGGAAGCCATCTGGTCTTGGACTTTGGTTAGGCGTTTTTGATTAATGATTCAATTTCATTGATGGCACTTTTTTCTTATTTTCTGTTAGCTCCTGCTTCAGTTTGGGGAGTTTGTGTGTTTCTAGGAATGTGTAGGTTTCTTTTAGGTTGTCTGGTTTGTTGGTATATAATGGTTGTCTGGTTTGTTGGTATATAATTTTTCATATTTTCTTAAAATCCTTTGTACCTCTGGGTTATTGGTGGTGGTTTCTCCTCCCTCATATCTGATTTTGTTGGGTGAGTTTTTGAGTCTGGCTAAAAGTTGATAAATGTTACTGATCTTTTCAAAGAATCAGCTCCTGGTTTCATTAATCTGTTGTATTGTTTGGATTCAATTTTATTTCTGCTCTAATCCTTATTTATTCCTTCCTTCTGCTTTTTGGTTTTTTTTGCTTTTTGTTTTTCTTTCTCGAGCTCCTTTACATATAAGGGTAGGTTGTTTGGGATTTTTCTTGCTGTAAACTTCCCTCCTAAAACAGCTGTTGCTGCATCCTGAAAGTTTTGAATCATTGTCCGTTTTCACGTATTTTTTGATTTTCTCTTTCTTGGTTGATTCATTCATTGTTTAGTAGCATGTTATTTGACTTCCATGTATTTGTGCATTTTCAGATTTTGTGGTTAATTTCTAGTTTAATAGTGTTGTGATTTGAAAAGTGGTAGGACGTGGAGGCTTGCTGCTAGGTGATCTCTTCGGTAGAATGTTGCAGGTGCACTTGGAAAGAATGTGTATTCTGCTGGGAGGATGCAAAGTTCTGAGTATATGTCAGATCCATCAGGTCCAATGTGTCGTTCAAAGCCCCTGTTTCCTTGTTGATTTTCTGTTTGTATAATCTGTCCATTAAGCGGGATGTGAAATGAAAGTTCCCTACTATTGCATTACTACTGATTACTTTATTAGCCGCTTTATGTATTTGGGTGCTCCCATATTGGTTGCATAAATATTCACAATTGTCTTAAAGCATTGATTTTACTTAGGAAAAGCATGGGTAAATTACAAATTTGCAATGTGAGACTTTAGAAAGTTGCCTTTTCTCCATTCCTTTCTCCTCTTAAACCTTAGTAATGTGAGTTCTATCTTTTTTTTTTGAAATTAATACTAACCCACGTTTATTAAATGTATGCAGTACTTTGATAGTATTATGTTCCCTCAGGTAATTCTGTTCACATTACTTGTAAAAAATAGGAAAGTAGGATGTCTATTATTTTAGTTTTAGTAGGTAATATTGATTATTGACCATATTGGTAACAAGTTTTAAATTCAGAAGGGGAAGTGTTAAAATTCTTTCAAAAATCTGTTACTGCACTCTAAGTCGTTCCCCAAGTTAGTAGCTTTAAACATTAGCAAGCAATAAATTTCCTCACAACTCCAAGTTGTGCAAGGCAAAATGAGGAAAGCTCATTTCTGATCTGCAGTGTCAATAGGGGTCGTGGCTTGACTGGAGCTGGAAGATCCACCTGGCTCCCTCAAAGTAATGTTTGGGTTTATCTCAAGGGAGGTGTTTTCAGAGAGTAGTTTGACGTGTGGAATCCACTAAGTCTAGATTCCAAGAGTAACCAGTGAAATCTACCAGTTTTTTTAATGCCTGCACACCTCTAATACTGACAAAACTTTATTGCTTAACCCTAAACAAAGCCCAGATTCAGAGGAAGACACTCAGAAGAACGTTAAGTTGATGCCATGTTTTAAAAGTACCACAAACTACCTTTGATCAGAAATTATTCAATTCCCATTAAATGGTGTCTGCTTCAGGCTTAAAAACAGGTATGCTTTTGTAAGTCAAATTCCTGGAGTAGTTCTCTGTTGGAAGACCTGAAAGATAAAGGATAGGTTCCACATATCTACCACATAATGGTTTAACATAGAATAATCTCTACAGATACCATTATTCAGATGGAAGTTACATAGCAAACACTAGTCAACAGCAATTCTTCAATTCACTTGGACATAGATCACTGGTTTATTTATCTAGTACTTAAGGACTGATTTTTCTAGACTCTGGGCCCCTCGGAATCATTCATTTTTTAAAATCAATAAACTATTTTTGTTTGTAGTTAAGATTTCTTCTCCATCTCCTTCCTGCCTATAAATGTTTCAGACTCCAGTAGCCTCTTTACACCTTTATTGTGTTTTAGTCAAAGCCAACACATTTCTTTTCAAGAATCTGTAAATTTCTTTCAAATCTGGTTATAATCCACTTGATTAGACAATAGTTAAACTCTGAAATCTCTTCAGGATGAGCCCCTACTGACCTTGGCAACCTAGGTAGACTGCTGTGGTCAATGCTCTTAATAGTCTTAACAGAGATAGCTATAAAACATGCTTTCTGAACGTTCCCATGAGGATCTTCAGATATTAACAACAGAGGATCATATTGTCCCAGTCTGTATTTTATCTGTGGAGTGAGACATCTCTTATTTTAAAAATTATTTTCCTCTGGAGAAGGTACAAATGAAAAACAGCTTTGTTTTCAAATCCAACCAACTTGGTGGAAAAGTTGCTTCTTTAGCTAATTTTTCTGCATCTGCATTTTACTTAGGCAGAGAAGCCATGTGATCCCAAAAAAAAAACCTGCCTCTGCTTGGAATCTGTCAATTAGATCAAAGATAGTAAGTACATACCCTTTTTTCTACATGACCTCCAGGTGCGGTGCCATAGTGAAAAATCTAGCCACTGCATACATGGGCTTTTCTCTGACTTCCAGTTTTACTGGAAGACCTCACCAACAGCCTCCTCACATTCTTCAGTCGTTGAACATTTTCCCCTAGGCCCCTTTAGGCTTCCACTAATGGTCTTATAGGTCCATCTACCTCTTGTTTGCCACTTCATTCCCAGACCAATGCCACGTGTTTTAAGCTCTTATGACGGTAGCGCCTTATAAAATCTATCCTGATTATGTACTTTAACGTAAAAAAAAAAAAAAAAAAAAAAACCTACAAAATATAATGGCCTAAAACAACCAACATTTATTTCTACTCAAAAACCTGAAATTCAGCAATGCTTGTCAGTTTAAGACTTGAGTCTAGAAATTGGCAGTGTCACTTTTTTTAATGTACTATTGATTAGTAGATTATATCTTCAAGGGAAGGGAACATAGACCCCACCTTGCAATGGGAGGCATGTCAAAGAATTTTAGGGCCATGTTTCCAAATAACCACATTGACTTGGACAGCACAAAAACCTTGCATTGTAAAAGACAGTTAAGGTAGTCACAAAGTAGATTTTAAATTGTAAAATATTAATACGAAATGCTATTTAATACTTAGAGTTGATGTCCAAAAACTTGAGCATTCTAATAGCTAAGCATTTACCTAGTTTTCATGTTCCTTCATAAACGCCTTAGATTTTTTGTTTTACCTTTGGATAAAGTAAGTGATTTAGGTTGGCCTTTACAGTCTAACCAGCGATGTGACCTTGGGATTGTTCTATAGCCACTGAAGCTCCTTTTATTTTTCTATAGATGAATATTAGTAACATTGGTTCTACTTGGAACAGTGGCAGGCAGTAGAGACCATGTATTGGAAATGAAAAAAATAGAAGGTAGACACTAATGCAGGGTCTGTGTTTCCTTATAGTAATGCTATTTTAATATAGAACTCTAGGCTCTCTTACTAGACACTCAGCATAGTCAAGTACAGGGGTCTGCAGGGGCCCAATTACTGGAAGTATGGTTAGGTGAAGATTTTTTTTCAGGAAAAGATGAATTTAGGCAGATACCAAGCTAGAGCTATGTTTGTCAAACTTCCAAGAAACTAAGAATCCCCAGCCCATAGATTCTTACTCACTGGTACATTTTTGGATTCAATTTTATAAGCTTTCTATAAACACCTTAAATAATTTCAATATGAATGACTTATATAGCACACTTTGGGAAATATGGTAGAGGGGGAATAATGAAGACAAACTAGAACATCAGAAAAAACAGGTTCTCCATTTAACTGCTATAGCACATTATGTTAAATATGACACTACCATATAATTGCTATCTTTAGATGAGAATTTTAATCTTGATATTACATATGTAATGCACAATTGCAATAATTTGGCATTGGATAATTATACATTACAGTGTATGTGTTGCTATTGCCTCCTAAAGTCTAGAAAGGAAATTGTTCTCATACTGATACTTGGGGATTTCTTGTCTAATAATTTTTGGTGCACTGTTTTAACTGGGAAGTTCTTGAAAAGGTTTTTAGCGGTTATGGAAAGTAAGTTTGCAGAGAGAAGGGACAACAGATGAACTCAGATTTACCGTGAATACTTGGCAATAGAAAATCTTTTGGGTTATTGGAAAGAGAGAAGAGGCAAGTGAGAAAATCTTAAAGATTTTGCAGACTTACATGTACACAATGTCCTTATTTTGAGAGAGTGGATTTAAAACCTCTTCACAAAAATAAAATTGTTGTCATACAGATAATAGAAATGAAAGAAAAAAATTAAAATCCATGTGATTTCGTTCACAACCTGGAGACAAGCACTGTTAACATCTCATATTTCTAGTTTTTTTTCCCTATAATTTTAACTCTAACTACATGCCATTTAATTCCATAAAAAAAACTTTACATCTTATTAATGTCTATCTGATATTACTTTGTAGGACTACAATATATGTAAATTTTTAATAGAACAGGTAGATATTATCTAATTGAAATGTTTAACTAGAGTGACAAAAATATGGCACTACCATGAATACACACAGAAATAATCAGAATCACATGGATCAATCAACTCATTGTTTTCTGAATGTTCTGCTTACTTTAATAGTGACTCTTAATAACTCTAAGTTTAAGACCAATACTCACCATATGACAGAATTTGCACTCTACACTGGGCTTGAGCTTATCTGGAAACTGCATCCTAACTCTTAGGAGCTGAGCCCAACATGAAGCTTTACTTCTGAGGAGGGTTGTTTGCTTGTATCTCACCTTGACTTGAGCTTCTGAATTATGTTACCTTAAGAAAATAGTCTGCTTCTGGTAAAATTCTTCCTTTGACTCATCTGTCTGATCATTCAACCCGTTACCCCTCTGCTTACTACATTTTTAATATTGATGTAATAAACATTTATTGACTAACCATTATATACAAAACACAGGGCCATATTTTGTGGGAGGTGTGGAAGAAATGAGAACTTTATCTTTGAGAAACCAAATACTATGTAAGGAATGCAAAGGAAATTTATATTTGGAGAGAACGAAGTTTGGATCCAGAAATGTGAAAAATAAAGGCAGGGCTCCCAACAAGTCCCAGTTGTAGTTTCTACATCTTAAATACAGTTGTACTGATTTAATTTTCACTATGTAAACACAAAGTGTAAGAGATAGTATATACTAATATAAAGTATGACACCAGATAGATGACATGAAAGCCCTTTTTTTATCACTATTACATTTTCTATTGACCTTCCAAACTCTTTCTGATATTGTATATTTGCATCTTATTGCTCACTTTGGGCTCCATGAGCTGAATCTGATCTTGATTTCAAGATCAAAAATAGGTTTATTTTATAAAATATATGAACATACCCTCTAAAGGCCTCTTTATGAATAAAACAGTTTAAAGGAGGAACTGTTCCTTTAGAAGTATCAATAAGAATATGTAGCTACGATTTAAATACTACAATTTTTCCTCTACCCCAAAACTACACTGATGGCTTGTTGTTCGTCACATGTCCATCAGACACAGGATGCAGAGTCCTACCTCACACCTTTGCCTCATGACTTTTTTCTTCCCTTGGATATTCTGTCATGTCTCTTGATTTCCAAGCAGTACTTTCCTTTCAAGGTTCAGATGAAGTATTACCTCCTTCTGGAAGCTATAGATGGTGCTGCCACTCTCTGCTGCAACAGAGAAGACGGTAATGATCTCATTTATAAATATACTAATTTGTGTATGTGCCTTCCACATCAAATCATCGAGGGCAGAGACTGTATCTTAACACTTCTCTGTCATCCTCATAGCATACCAAGTATCGCATTATAAACGACTGGCAAGTATTTACTGAACAAAATACTTGTGGGATGCAATGACATGGTTTTAACCACCTACCTAAAATACGCTAAATACCATTCAGAATGAGAAAAATCAACCTCTCAAGATGGGGAAGGGGCAAAGGCTTCTTATTTCTGAGGTGGGGGATAGAGGAGAAGAAAGGTTTCCTAAGCATATAAAATATCCTCCAAGAACACAGCAGTTGGTTGTATACTTTAAAGTTAATAACCCCTTCCTCATTCTTTGTTAAAACCTAGAGTAGTTTTGCCTTACGTTATCTCAGTTCAGTAATCAGGAAAAGGATGTTGCTTAATTCTTTTTGCAGAGAATTTCAGTTAGGCAACAGTTTGCTTTAATGTGAGCTTGATAGTGACACTATTAGAAACGGAGTTATAAAGCCATATATGCTTAATTCTGTCACTATTATGTGCAACTCTCTTACTACCCCTAAGAAAGTAATTTTGTTTGCTAACCATCCAGAAATTTGTCATTGAATACTTCCAGATACGAGCTATGCTCTCCCTTTAGAATCATTGCAATAATGGTTTCCTCTGCCTGGAATATGCATCCTCTTGCTATTGTCATGATTAACTTCAAGTCTTTGCTCTACTAAGCCCTACCCTGATCCCTACCAGTACCACCTTTTGCTTTCCCTACTAGATTTGTTTTATCAGCATTTTATCCTTTCTCACCTACCATACGATTTACTCACCATGTCTATTATTCACGAATTCCTTCCCATGAGCTCTTCTGCTGTAAATTAGTAACTCCCCAGTAGCAAGGAAGTATCTGATAATATTAAGCCTTTAGTAAATATTTATTGAATGAAGGAATAAATGAACTAAGAATATATAAACCAAGACTAGACTATTAACATTTGTACTTGAAGATTATTGCTTTAATATCTGATTCTGTTAAATAATTAACTGCTGGTATAATAAACTTGGTTTTCATGGGCATCTTCAAATATTTGGACTTTAAAGTTTACCACAACTTGGTGTAATTTCATAAATTGTAGTGTGAATCAAGCACAGAAAGAAGAAATGGTGCGTGCTACATACAAACAATGAACATATTAAGGGAGCCTCGTCCTGCATTCATGTCACTATGCTTCCTTTATGTAACTGCCCTATAAAGCAACTTTTGACTCTTCTTATTCATTGTGTTAAATGTCCTGTGCCTGTTTGGACTTTAGTAAAAGATGACTCAAAATGTGAGAGGATACTCCTATCTCTAAGATAAAAACCATTGGCTTAAAGGAAGCTGGATAATCTTTCATCTCTCAGACCTGTTTGTTTTATCAGAGAGAAGGTGGTAGGGTATGTGTGTGGCAAAATATTTTGCCCCAGGTAACAGAGGAAAATCCTTTCTGCTAGTATATGGCTTTATAACTCCATTTCTAATAGTGTCAATATCAAGCTCACATTTAAAGCTAACTTTTGCCTAACTGAAAGAGATAAGTACTTTGGAATGAAGCATACATGAATTTTAAACCCTGTATTTTATCAGTATTTAACTGAGATAGTTTCTCAATACCTTTGTGTTGCCATCTGTATAATGGATAGTGACAGTAACTGAATAATAAACACTAACTGAACATCTATCATCATAAGCTTCCTTTCTTTCCTTCCCTATCTTAGCCTTCATTTTCCGTTAATTTGAAACTATACTCATTGTTATTCATATGATGAAATGATTTGTTTAACTGCCTTAATACATGAGGCAATTAATTCTTTTTAGTGTTGAGCAAATTCCCACAATTTCCTGAGAAGAAATTACAATGAAGGTTTATGTGCAAGAAATGAAAAGTTACAGTATCTTTTTATTCTCCCATAGTTATAAAAAAATCACCTGGGTAGGCATTATTTGAAATTACAAAATTCTGAATTGCTCTTATGCACTTAATTAGAAATAAATGTGGATGTTGGGAGGAGAAGCTACACCGTGGAACACAGTAGTAGAGTTGTTTTTTGCTCCCCCCCAGCCCCCACTTCAGAATTCTGAAAGCAACATCCTACCCAGTCTAAAGATTTAGTAGGGAAAAGTCCTGAAAGAGTCAATGTGATTATGGGAAAAACCATAATGTGTAGTGCTGTGAATGCATGACCTGTAATTTCAATGTAGGAACAAGATGAGATGTAAAATTACTGTAACAATTCTGAATTTAGTTCGAGTCAAATCTAGATATAACTTTATTCCGACTCATGTTTTCCCACATAAATTCAGTAAACAGCAATGTTTACTGAATATTAAAATCTACCTCCACATCTCCCATTGGGTACTCCCCCTGCCTCTACCACCGCCCTATCCTGTGACTGCATACTTGCCAGTGGTCAAGAAACACACTACTATGGGAGACTTTTCTCCTGAGTAGCTGTGCCGCTGAAAGCTGCACTTTCCTACAATGAGCCCAAATGTGCCTGCAGGTATAAACAAGTCTTATTCGCTCCCCCTTTGCCTACTAAAATGGGAAGTTCCTTCAAAAAAAAAAAAAAAACCTTATAGGACCTGCTTTCAGTTCCTTGGAATAAAGGCTATGGAGAAAACTGGAATTAGGCACTGAAGTGCCAGGACCTCGACGGAATTTGAATGAGGAACAAGGTAACTTGGAAGTCTGGAGCAGAATACTGCTAAAATCCTGCAGTTTGCTTGGTATTTTCCAGTATGATTTCATCCAATCCTCCCAGTAACTTCCTCAAATAGATACTATCCTGACTTTGGGGTCACTTACCAGGTACGGTTCTCTAGGCTAGATGCAACAGTGAACAAAAAGTACCTAAAATTCCTACCCAGAGGGAATAACCAGAGTTAGCCAAACTGTAATATCTTCTCCCTAGTTGGCTTAAAGTGTAAATTACCAACAAGGGAGAGGAGGACAGATTCTTTCTTCCTAGAGAGAGACCTTGACACAGAATGTATCGAATATGGCAGGCATGAATGCAGTCTTCCCAACCCTTACCAGATCCATGGGATAGACAGGAAGATGCTTAAAGAAGGGATTTTTCTCACCATAGAGCTGAAGTCTTTTGCCTTTTTTTTTTTTAATAAAAACTTCTGAGCTCTAAACAGACCCACTGAGTCAAATTTTACCATAATTTGATATGCATGAAAATTCAAGAAAAAGTTCTTACATTTTTATGATAGATGCTTCAAATGAAGTGAATTTACTATTTTACCCTGAGTTGTAGGCATCTATTTGAATAGCCAGAATTCAATAAACTCATGTTCCCTCCATAAAAATGCAATTAGAACAATAATGACATGTTTCCCTCAAAATAGGCTACACCCTAGTCATAGCATCAGGTGGCACAAGTACTTGGGATTTCTTTGAACTTTGGAAGCCCTTACTGTGATCATCACTATACTCTCTACTCTGCTGAGAGTAGATAGTTTTCTAGCAATCATTAAAAAAGCCACTCATTTCATTTTGGGCATGATTTCTAGGGTTCAAACTGTTAGATTTGTAGGAAAAGAAAATCAATTAAGAAGAGAAAGAAAGTCAACCCTGATCTAACTTGATACTACAATCCTCTATTTTATGTTTGTAAGCATAGGGGAAAAGAAGTTGGATGGTAAAATGACACACTTTCTCATTTTTCTCTTGGAATTTATGTTCTTAAATTTCACCTCTAGGTGAGAGCACACCTCCTTTTACACATGCATAGAATGTGTTTTCTGTTTGGTATTTCCAGTGCCTAGAAGAGTACCTCCCACCTATGAGGTACACAGTCAATGTCTGTTGAATGAATGAGTTAAAGTTGAAGACTTACTTTCAAAATTTACAATCACCATTTTAAATGTTTGAGAATAAGGATTTTTTACTTTTTCTGTAAGTTTGTGTAAAAATGAGTAAGTGTGCACTAAACACATCATTTGAAGATGGTGGTGATGATGATCTATGCCTGCCACATTAGAATGTTATCAGTGGAGTAGAGATTGGGTTTTCAAGTCAGATTTCACTATCAGATGGCCCTAAGTAAGGTTTATGTGAAGAATATGCAGAGCTTAAGCTTCAAGTGTATACTTTTTTCTGACATAGTGGAGTTAAAAGTGCATGAAAATGGTCTTCTCTACTGACTGACTCAAGTACTTTGATGGAGAAAAATGTGTGATTATAACCCCCCCAAAAATATTATAGACACATCCTGAGCCTGCATACTGCCATTCTATACAGGTGTTCTACACTGCTGCTGCCAATACAATTAAAAAAAAAAATCACAATGCTTATTTTAGATTTGCATATTTCGTCTCATATATCATTTTGTTTATTAAAGGAATACCTAGTATTCGGTGTCTAGTTTTCTTTCTCATATACCTCGATAGACAGATGGTTTTGTGGATGCAAACACAGTTGGACAAAGTAATCATGTGTAGATACATGTATATCTACATTTATATTCATATACTCAAGCCATTTAATGTTAACATCTGGGAATAAATCATCATATTATCATTTACATGACACTGGTGGCAAGTTGATTTCAACCACCTCTGCTACTTATTTTGAATTATGTATTTGTTTAACTCAGTATCATATATACTGTATCTTAGTCCACTGTTGGAATATATGCAGAATTTACTGTGGCCAAAGCATAGATTGACTATAAACCCAGACTGATCTAAAGACTGCCTTTGCTCAGAGTATTCATTTGCGATAACACCATCTGCATTACACTATATGAACTCTGCCAGTCACTAACTCACAGAGGATTAGGGTAATTTTACAGTACTTTGCCCATTGTTCATCAACTACAGCATCACTTACTTTAATTTTTAGGGGGAATTAATGGACCTAGCATAGCCCTCTGTGCTGGGGGTAAAACACTTATTTTTCTTGTGCCTATGATAGTACCTTATGTCTAACTTTCCCAGTGATAGGAACTACAAAGTTAGGGGAAGCACTATGTGCAGTACTTAAACCAAGATACCGGAGAAGAAACAACTTGCGATGACACCTAAATTTAACTCTACTTATTCCCTTCAGGGCTTTAACTGATTCAACTCACAGGGCATACAAACCAAGCAGAAATCAGCGACCTGGAGTTAATGGTGGTTTCATAGGATTGTGGAGATAAAAGTTAGAGTCAGGGTTAGCAAAGTGTCTAGAAAGCAAAAGGCCAACTCTATAGTAAGAAGGTTACTGAGAAGAATCAGAGCATTATGGGTGACTTTTCCTACAATGTATTGACCAAATCTTAAGATGTACAGAAATAAGATCAATTTCAGCTTATCAAAGAGGTAAGATCTAAATAAATATTTTAAGTCACTCAACAAAGAGGATGGGCTCTAGAAATAAGAAAACCAGAAATCATCCCCCACTAATTTTGAAACATAGTCTTGACAGCTTCAAGATCTATACTTACTTTCATACGAAGAAAAGTCAAACCCTCTTGGAAGGAAGATAACACCTTTTCATGTCTCCCTAATTTTCAAATTGCAATTTTCTATTCACATCATAAAATTTCCAAAATTCAATTAAATCAGGCATGCAATAAAAGGAAATCAAACCACCAGAATTCAGAAAACAGATCTAGAAAAATAAGTTGTATTGGAATTATCAGATAAAGGCCCAAGAATAAATATAGTTAAATGTTTTTAAAAAAACAAATGAGATGAATAGTTTGACCAACAAATTAGAATATGTAAAAATAAGCAAAGGGAAAGTATAAAGCTTAAAAATATCAGTAAAATGAATCGTACAGAGCATGAGACTAGCAGAAATATGGATAGAAATCTAAATTTAGAATGGGAAAAATTCAGGAAAAATCACAAAAAATAGGTGTCCCATAAGACACAAATTATATAAGTTTAACATAGGAGTAACCAACATTCTAGAAAGAGGACTAGAGTAGTAATATTTAAGTAGTCACAGATCTTTTTACTGTGTAGAAGACCTCAAACCATAGATTCAAAAAGTTCAAACTAGCATTTAGACACATAAAATACTGCTGAAAAACGAAGACAATTAGAATTTTAAAATCAGCACACACGTTCTCCCTAAGTAAGGTATTTAGAATTCAAAAACTGACAGCTGCTTTAGCTTTGCGCAGTGGCAGTATCATAGCCAATGAGGTTTATCCGAGGCGCAATTATTGCTAATCAAAAACTGACAGCTACTTTTATAGCAGCAATTGTGAAGGTCTGAGGGAAAAAAATGGCATATTAAGAGCACAAGAAAAATAAATATCAAACCAATGTTTTTTATCAAAAACAAAAAACTTCAAATGAAAGGTTTTTAACGTGTGAAGTACTTGGTATAATTTATTAATAAAAGTAGTTAAAAAAACTTCACCTCAAAAGAACACCATACTACCTGGCAATATAGTAATGTTGAAATGTGGGTAGAGAAAATGGAGTATTTGCAGTATATTCTGTCAAGTCAAGGACACATATATACATGGGATATTTAACTTTCAGGAAGATGGAAGAGTAGAAGCACCCCACGGTTACCTTATCCCATGGGTATTAGATAACCCTCACAACAGTGTATTTAACAAAGAAAATGACCCAGGAACTGGCAGAACAACCTCCGCAACTCACTGTAGAGAAGAGGCCACATTAAAGAAGGGAGGAAGGACAGAGACATGACAGGCAGCTAAACTGTCCTGTGGGACGGTATAAGTGAGGGAGGGAACTGTGGACACAAGGAGGGGAGGAAAACAGACCGTCACATAAGGGAGCCCACATGGGAAAGACTAATCCCCATAATGTTTGGTTTTGAAAATCAGAGGGGCCAAATTTTCTGAGTTCTTACAACCAGTGGGACATAAAACCTGGAATTTTAAAAATCAGTGGGCTCATTAACATACTGCTACATTCCTGGTGCAGCAAGTCTCCTCCAGTGGCATGCAAAGCTTGCTGCTACCAGTACCCGCATACTGCCCTCCTGCTTTGTCTCAGAGGCTCTGACCCCTTGAATATGCTCTCGGCCAGAGCCTCTATGGGTTAGTGCCACAAGCCTGGCAGTGTCAAGCAGCCCCTACAGTGGCCAGGATCACTCCCAAGAGACTCCTGCCCCACAGAGAGGAAAACATAACACAGACACCAGTCACAGAGGCCACCACAGTGGGCTGGAGGCAGCAAACTAGTCTTACTACAAATACCGTCCACCAACCAAAGCTTCTCAGGGGAAGACAGAGGGAAAGGCCCCTGCAGTAGGGGGCTACTCCATCTCAGGCAAACACCTGGTAGGACTCGCCTCAAGGCCAAGGCATCCACAGACAGGCCCCCTAACACCACAGAGACCAAATGCCCATGCCAGGCCAAGAGACCCAGTGCAGATGACTGCACTAAAGGAAAAAGTGGCTCATCGAAAGTAGGGCACATTTGCCACACATAGGAGATAACCCTGAAGCACCATGTTCTGGTGAAAAGGGACCACAATGCAGCAGTGTATGACAGAGCCTCGTCATCTTAAGTCTACTCCTTTCCAGTGCAGGAGATGTAGCTGTCTCTTCTAACACAGAGACACAGACGTAGACAAAATGGGGCAATAGAGAACCATGTCCTGAATGAAAGAACAGGAAAAAACAAGAGACCTAGGTGAAATGGATGTAAGTGACAGAGAATTTACAGTGATGATCAAAAAGTTACAAGACTTGAGTAAAGAGTAGAGGACATCAGTAAACTAACAGGGAGATGGAAAACATAAAAAAGAACCTATTAGAGATGAAAAACACAGTAAATGAAATTAAAAATACACTTGATGGAGTACATGGCAGGCTAGAGGAAGTAGAAGGATGGATTTCATGACTGCATCAAGCACTATAGGGAATTCCAGAAGGAGAAGAGAGAGAAAAGGGGGAGAAAAGATAGAAAGCATCCAAATTGGTAAGGAGGTAAAACCTTCACTATTTGCAGATGACATGGTATTATATGGAGAAAACCTGAAAGACTCCTCCAAGAAACTATTAAAACAGATAATTGCAATAAATTTTCAGGATACAAAACCACTGTACAGAAATGTTGCATTTCTATGTGCTAATAAGGAAGCAGCAGAAAGAAATAAAGGAAACAATTCCATTTATAATTTCACCAGAAATTACAAAATGCTGAGGTATAAACTGAACCAAAGAGGTGAAAGAGCTGTACTCTGAAAACTATAAAACACTGATGAAAGAAATTGAAGACGCAAATAAATGGGAAGACATTCCATGCTCATGAATTCCAAAGACAAATATTGTTAAAAGGTCCATACTACCAAAACAACCTACAGATTTAATGCAATCCCTATCAAAATACCACCACCATTTTCACAGAATTGGAAGAAATAATCCTAAAGTTTGTATGGAACCACAAAACACCCTGAATAGCCAAAGCTATCTTGAGAAAGAAAAGCAAAAAATGGAGGCATCACCAATTCTGAACTACAACTTATACTACAGAACTTTAATAATCAAGACAGTATTGTACTGGCGCGCGCGCGCACACACACACACACACACACACACACACACACACACACACGACACCTAGACCAATGGAATAGAAAACCTAGAAGTCAGTCCACAATTATAGGGCCAATTAATATTTGACAAAGGAGGCAAGAACATGCAATGGGAAAAAGAGTCTCTTTAACAAATGATGTTGAGAAACTGGACAACTACATGCAAAACAATTAAACCAGACCACTTTCTGACACCATACACAAAAATAAATTCAAATGCATTTGGGATCTATATGTGACACCTGAAAGCATTAAAAACCTAGAAGAAAGTATAGGCAGTATCTTCTCTGCTCTTGCCTATAGCAACATTTTTCTCGCTATGTCTCCTAAGGCAAGGGAAATAGAAGCAAAGGTAAACTATTGCGACTCTATCAAAAAGACTTCTGCACAGCAAAGGAAACAATAAAACTTAAAAGACAACCTACAGAATGGGAAAAAGTATTTGCAAATGACATATGTGATACAGGATTAGTATCCAAAACATTAAAGAACTTAGACAACCCAACACCCAAAAAACAAATAATCCAATTAAAAGTGGGCAGAGCACATGAATAGACATCTCTCCAAAGAACACCTACAAATGGCCAACACACACATGAAGAGATGCTCAATATCAGTAGGGAAATGGAAGTCAAAATCACAATGAGATATCCCCTCATACTGTCAGAATGGCTAAAATCAAAAACACAAGAAAAAAGTTTTTGCAAGGATGTGGAAAAAAAAGGAACCCTTGTGTACTACTGGTGGGAATGCTAACTGGTGCAGCCACTGTGGAAAAGTTTGAAAGTTCCCCCAAAAGTCAAAAACAGAACTACCCTCTGATCTAGTAATCACACTGCTGAGTATTTACTTTAAAAACACAAAAATACAGTGATGCCTGGGTGGCTCCGTTGGTTAAGTGTACCACTCTTGATTTCAGCTCAGGTCATGATCTCAGGGGTCATGAAATCAAGCCCTGTGTCCTGCTCCTCACTGAGTGTAGAACCTGCTTAAGATTCTCTTTGTCTCTCTCTGCCCCACTCCAACCCGTCTGCACTCTCACTTCTCGGGGGTGGGGGACACACACACACACACACACACACACACACACACACACACGGTGCATGCACACACACAAACACTAATTCAAAGGGATATATGCACCCCTATGTTTATGGCAGCATTATTTACAATAGCCAAATTATAGAAGCAGCCTAAGTATCCATCAGTTGATGAATGGAATAAAGTGATAAAAAATATATATATATATACACACACACACACACACTTTATGTATGCACAATGGAGTATTATTCAACCATAAAAACAAAATGAAATCTTTCCATTTGCAAGGACATGAAGCTAGAGAGTATAATGCTAAGTAAGTCAGTCAAAGACAAATACCATATGACTTCAATCATGTTGAATTTAAGAATCAAAACAAATGAGCAAAGCAAAAACCATAAAAAAAAAAAGCAAGAGAGACACAGAGAGAGAAAACCAAGAAACAGACTCTTAACTCTAGAGAACAACCTAATGGTTACCAGAGAAGGGGTGGGTGAAAGAGGTGACAAGCTCTGGGTGATGTGTGGAACTGCTGAATAACTATATTGTACATCTGTAACTAATGTAGCACTGTATGTTCCCTATACTGATAAGTTAAAATAAAAACTTAAAAATAAAAAAATCAGCAGACTTAGCTCCGGGAGGGCCAGGATGGCCTGAGACCGAATCTCTGTTGTTAAAGAGACAGCACAACAAAGAGCCTACAGAGATATAGCAGAGAAGCAGAAGTTTCAAAAACACCTGCAGCATAGGGATGTGGGAGTGGTTTACTACTCTCAGCATATGTGGTGGGGCAGAGATTCTTCCAAGACTTCTCCAGGAACAAAGGAGCTGGCAGGCACCATTTCCCATCCCCATCCCCTAGCATTAACACAGGACCACTTAGGATAACCGGCGCAGAGCAGATCCTTGCTACCTCACTTGCTTACACTGCACTGCCATGGCCCACTCCCTTCTGCGGGCATGTCCCCTCCAGCGGGCATGTCCCCTCCAGCAGGCATGCCTTGGTTCGGATACTACAGGCCCCTTCTGCAGAGGACCAGCACAAATTTTGCTAACATTGTGCCTCCTGCCCTCGACAACTGCACATCCACCTTCACTAACATAGCTGGCCTAAGACAAGGCAGCAGTAGGTCCCCTCTCACAGAGAACTGGCATGCAAACAATGCTGCAGCTGCATGCCCCACCTCCACACACATTGTGGATCCACAGTCCCCACCACCAATATGCTTGTGGCCAGAGCCTACCCAATGTGGTGCCACAAGCCTGGGAGTATGTAAGCTGCCCAACAGGGGCAGCACCAACCCAGAATGACTTCTGCCCTGGGGAGAGGGAAAGATCACCACACACACCAGACCAGCTGTAGCCCCAGCAGTAAGCTGGGGTCAGACAGCTGTCTGACTGCAGGACCTGTCAACCAACAAAGGCTTCTCAGGGGACAACACAGGACAAGCACCCTGCAGTTTGGTTCTACTCCATGTGTGGGAACTACCTTATCACTCAACCAAAGCCCAAGGCACCCTCAAACTAGCCCACTACCACTACAGGGAAAAATCCTGTTCCCAACAGGGAAAGAGCCACTGCAGACAACCAGACTGAAGGAAAGGTACTTTGTCCACAACATGAGGATACACAAAACATACAAGGGAGATAGCCCCGGAGCGCCAGATCTTGGTGAATGGGGGACACTGCACTGCAAGGTGGTATAGGACCTCTTCTTCCAAAGGTCACTACTTCAAGAGCAGGAGACATAGCTGACTTTTCTAACATACAGAAACAAACACAGTGAATTAGACAAAATGAGGAGTCTGAAGAATATGTCCCAAATAAAAGAACAGGACAAGATCATAGCAACAGATCTAAGCATGCAGCGATAAGTAATATGCCTGATAGAGAATTTAAATTGATCAAGATACTGAATTTGACAGAAGACTGGAGGCTATCATTGAGGGCCTTAGCAAAACGATGAAAAAAAAAATCAGAGATGAAAAACATAATAAATGAAATTAAAAATATACTTGGTGCAATATATATAGCAAAGTAGATGAAGCAAAGGAAAAATGAGTGCCCTGGAGGACAGAGTAATGGAAAGTAATCAAGGTGAGCAGGTGAGAAAACAAAATCGTGCTAAATGAGAATAGACACAGGGAATTCAGTGATTCCATCAAGCCTAGGAACATTCACATTATAGAGATCTCAGAAGAAGAAGAGAGAAAAAAGGGCAGAAAATTCATTTGAAGAAATAATACCTGTAAAGTTCCCTAATCTGGGTAAGGAAACATATCCAGATCTAATAGGCACAGAGAGCCCCCAACAATTTCAACACCTCAGTCCACAGACCTCATTACAATGAGGTCCACTCCTCACTACAGACATGTAATAAAATAGCAGAAAGTAGTGATAAAGTGAGAATTTTAAAAACCAACTGGGTGGCTCAGTCGTTAAGTGTCCACCTTTGGCTCAGATCATGATCCCAGGGTCCTGGGATCGAGCCCCACATCGGGTTCCCTGCTCAGTGGGAAGCCTGCTTCTCCCTCTCCCATGCCCCCTGCTTGTATTCCCTCCCTCGCTCTCTTTGTCAAATAAATAAATAAAATCTTTAAAAGAAAAACAAAAACAAGAGAAAATACTAACATGTAAGGGAAACCCCAGAAGGCTAGCAGCTGCTTTATCAGGAGCAACTTTGCAGGCCAGAAGGGAGGGACAGAATATATTCAAAGTGCTGAAAGGGAAAAAAAAAAAAAAAAAAAGGCAACCAAAAACACCTGATCCAATAAGGCTATCATTCAGAAGGAGAGAGAAAGAGTTGGGGGGGGAGGGGTTAAGGAGTTCATGACCAAGAAACCATTACTACATGAAATCATAGAGGGGACCATGAGTAGAGAGGAAAACCTAAGTAAAGTAGAAAGCAAAAAAGCAGTAAAATAAGTTTATCTGCAAAAATCAGTTAAGGGACTCACTAAGTAAAAGAGTGTAAAGTATGATACATTTACCTAAAATGTATGTAGTGGGGGGGTCGGGGAGATGAGTTAAGTATGGGTTCAAACCTAAGCAACCATCAACTTAATATAGACTGCAGTATGGTTAAGATGTTATATATAATCCTAACGGTAACCAAAAATGAAAAACCAGTAATAACAAAAAATGAAGAGAAAGGAATCCAAAGGTATCACTAAAGAAAGCCAACTTATTGTCAGAGAAGACAGCAAGGGAAGAAAGGAACAGAACTATAAAAACAAGCATAGAACAAGTCATAAAATGGCAATACACACCTATCAATAATTACTTTGAATGTAAATGGACTAAGTGCTCCAATAAGAGGACAAGGGTGACAGAATGTTATCAAAGCAAGATCCATCTGTATGCCGTCTACAAGAGACTAATTTCAGACCTAAAGACATGCAGATTGAAAGTGAAGGCATGGGGCACCTGGGTGGCTCAGTTGGTTAAGCAACTGCCTTCGGCTCAGGTCATGATCCTGGAGTCCTGGGATCGAGTCCCGCATTGGACTCCCAGCTCGGTGGGGAGCCTGCTTCTCCCTCTGACCCTCTCCCCTCTCATGCTGTTTCTCGCTCGCTCGCTAATAAATAAATAAATAAAATCTTAAAAAAAAAAAAAAGTGAAGGGATGGAAGCATTTATCATGCACATGTGAAAAGAAAGCCAGGATAGCAATACTAACGTCAGACAAAATAGATTTTAAAGACCGTAACAAGGGACAAAGGACACTATATTATTAAAGGGAAGAAACCAGCAAGATGATATAGCAATTGTAAATATTTATGCACCCAAAATGGGAGTACCCAAATACATAAAGGAGTTAATAACAAACATAAAAGAAGTTATTGATAGCAATACAATAATAGTAAGGGGCTTTAACACCCCATCCTTCATCAATGGCTAGATCATTCATGCAATCAACAAGGAAACAGTGGCTTTGAAAGACACCTTGGACCAGATGAAGCTAACAGATTTCTTTAGAAATTTACCTCCTAGGCAGCCACAGAATATACATTCTTTTCAAGTGCACATGGTATATTTGCCAGAATAGAACATGTATTAGGGCACAAAATAAGTAAAACAAATTCAAAAAGATCCAAGTTATACTGTGCACCTTTTCTGACCGCAGGGCTATGAAACTAGAAATCAAGCACAACAAAAGTCTAGAAAGAGCACAAGTACATGGAGGTTAAATAACATACTACTAAACGATGAAAGGGTCAATCTAGAAATCAAAGAAGAAATAAAAAATTATATGGAAAAAATTGAAAATGAAAACACAGTGGTCCCAAATCTTTAGGATGCAGCAAAAGCTGTTCTCAGAACGAAATTTATAGCAATACAGGCCTACCTCAAGAAGCAAGAGGAATCTCAGGCAACCTAACCTTACACCTCTAAAGGACCTAGAAAAAGAACAAATAAAACTCAAAACCAGAACAAGTAGAAACTAAAAGGGTAATAATAGCATAGCATAGAATACAATTAGAATAGAATATAATTAGAATTGAATTAGAATAGAATTAGAACAGAATTTAGATTAGAATCAGAATAGAATAGAACAGAACAGAATAGACTACACTAGAATAGAAAGGATAATCACTGAGACCAGGAGCTGGTTCTTTGGAAAGATCAACAAATTAACTTTTACTCAGAATCATTAAAAAAAAAGAAAGAGAAACAGAGAAGACTCAAATTCAAAAATGAAAGAGGAGACATAACCAACACCACAGATATAAGGATTATGAGAGAATATTATGAAAAATTTTATGCCAACAAATTCAACCTGGAAAAAATACATAAATTCCTAGAAACATATCACCTACCAAAGCTGAAGCAGACAGAAATAGAAAATTTGAACAGACAAGCTACCAGCAATGAAATTGAATCAGTAATCCAAAAACTCCCACCAAACCGAAGTCCAGGACCAGACGGCTTCACAGCTCATTTCTACCAAACATTTAAAGAAGAGCTAGTATCTCTGCTTCCCAAACTACTGCAAAAAAATTGAAGAGGAAGGAAAACTTCCAAATTCATTATGAGGCCAGCATTACCCTGATACCAAAACTAGGTAAGGACACTACTAAAAAAAAAAAAAAAAAAAAAAAAATTATAGGCCAATATCTCTGATGAACACAGATGCAAATATCTTTTGTAAAATACTATCAGTGAACACAGTAATACATTTAAAAAAATAATTCACCACAATCTACTGAGATTTACTGAATATCAATATTTGCAAATGAATCAGAATCATAAATGGTATCATTAAGAGAAAGCATAAAACCCATATGATTATTTCCATATATACAGAAAAAGCACTGGACAAACTACAACATCCACTCATGATAAAAACCCTCTACAAAGTAGGTTTAGAGGGAGGAGGCCTCAAATTAATAAAGGCTATCTACAAAAAACCCACTGTGAATATCATAATGGGGAAAAATGGAGAGCTTTTCCCTTGAGGTCAGTAACAAGGTAAATCTGTTCACTCTCATCACTTTTATCCATTATAGTATGGAAAGTCCTAGACATAGCAATCAGACAACAAAAAGAAATAAAGCACATCCAGACTGGTAAGGAAGAAGTAGTAAAAGGTCCACTATTTGCAGTTGACATTATACTGTATAGAGAAAACCCTAAAGAGTCCACCAAAAAACTGCTACAATTGAGAAATGAATTCAGTAAAGTCACAGGATACAAAATCAATTGCATTATTATACAGGGATAATGAAGAAGAAGAGAAATTAAGAAGGCAATCCCATTTATAATTGCACCCAAAATAATAAAATGTCTAGGAATAAACTTCACCAAGGAAGTCAAAGACTTATACTGTGAAAACTATAGAACACTGATGAAAGAAACTGAAGACACAAATAAATGGAAAGACATTAAATGCTCATGGACTGGGAGACTAATATTGTTAAAATGTCCATACTGCCCAAAGCAATCTACAGATTTAATGTAATCCCTACAAAATACCACCAGCATTTTTTACAGAATTGATACAAATAATTCTAAAGTTTGTATGGAACTACGAAAGACTCCAAATAGCCAATTTTTTTTTAGAGAAAGTGAAAGTTGGGCAGCAGTGTGGGGGGGAGGGAGGGCAGAGGGAGAATCTTAAGCAGGATCCATGCTCAGAGTGGAGCCGAACATAGGGCACAGTCTCACAACCCAGAGATCATGACCTGAGCTGACCTACTGAGCCACCAGGCCCCCAAGAGCTGAAGCAATCTTGAAAAAGAAAACCTAAACTGGAGACATCACCATTCTAGACTTAAGTTACACTACAAAGCGGTGGTAATCAAAACAGTGTGCTACTGGCACCAAAAAAAAAAAAAAAAAAAAATTGACAAATAGATCAGTGGAACAGAATAGAAAACTCAGAATTAAACCCACAATCATGTGGTCAATTCATCTTTGACAAAGGAGGCAAGAATATACAAAGGGAAAAAGTCTCTAACAAATGGTGCTGGGAAGTTTGGAGGGGCTACATGCAATAGAATGGAACTGGATGACTGTCTTTCATCACACACACAAAAAAAACCAAAGCGGATTAAGGACCTATATGTGGTAGCGGAAACTAAAAATCCTAGGAGAGAGCACAGACAGTAATTTCTCTGAACTTGGCCATAACATTTTTCCTAGATGTATGTTCTTAAGGCAGCAAAAATAAAATTGTTCAGACTACATCAAAATAAAAAGCTTCTGCATAGCAAAGGAAACTGTCAACAAAACAAAAAGACAACCCGCTAAATGGCAAATGACATAGCTGATAAAGGGTTAGTATCCAAAATATAAAAATAAATCAAGACCCGAAAAACAAATAATCCAATTTAAAAAACAGGCGGAAGACATGGACAGATAGTTCTCTAAAGAAGAAATGCAGATGGCCAACAGACACATGAAAAGATGCTCAACATCATTCATCACCAGGGAAATGCAAATCAAAACTACCATGAGACATCACATCATGCCTGTCAGAATGGCTAAAATGAAAAACAACAAACAACAAGTTTTGTTGAGGATGTGGAGAAAAAGGAACCTTTGTGCACTGTTGGTGGGAATACAAATGGATGCAGCGACTGAGGAAAAGAGTATGGAGGTTCCTGAAAAAATTAAAAATTGAACTACCCTATGACCTATTAATCACACTACTGGGTATTTACCTAAAGAATACAAAAACACTAATTTGAAAAGATACATGCACCCCTATGTTCACTGCATTTTTTACAATAGCCAAATTTTGGAAGCAATCCAAGTGCCCACTGATAGATGAATGGATAAAGAAGTGTTTGTGTGTGTGTGTGCATATCTATAAAATATATTTATATTTTATATTTATAAATAACATAATTCATAATTTATGTATTAAATATATATAATTCAGCCATAATTAAGAATGAAATCTTGCCATTTGCAACGATATAGATGGATCTAGAGAGTATAATGCTGAGTGAAATCAGTCAGAGAAAGACAAATACCATATGATCTCACTCATATGTGGGATTTGGGAAACAAAACATACTATTAATGGAAAATAAAGAAACAAACCAAAAACCAGACTCTTAACTATGGAGAACAGATAGTTACCAGAGACGAGTTGGGAGCGGGGGGATGGCTGGAACAGATGAGGGGATCAAGAGCGCACTTACCTTGGTGGGCACTGAGTAGTGTGTAGAGTTGTGGAGTCATTATATTGTAAACCTGAAACTAAAAAAACACTGTATGTAACCTATACTGGTAATAATATAAAAAATAAATGATATTTAATGTTACCACTAAAGTAGTATTCATAGAAGTCTATGTAACTAACTGGCTAATGGGGAAATGGAATAATTAAAATTTATCAATCCAAAAGAATACAGAAAGGAAAAATAGTAAAGAATTGATGAAGGAAAAGTATAAAAAATTAAAAACCAGATATATAACCAATCACACTAAATGTTAGTAAGCTATATACTGTAATATTCTTTAATTTTCAGACCAGAATAAAAAGCAACTAATACTTGAATCACATTTCTTAACTATGGTAACTTTTTTTCCCCTCAAATTTTTACTTAAATCCTATCTAATTAACAAATACTGTAATATTGGTTTCAGGAGAATTCAGTGATTCATCACTTAAATATAACTCCCACTGCTCATCACAGCAGGTGCCCTCCTTTTTTTTTTTTTTAAAGATTATTTATTTATTTATTTATTTGAGAGAGAGAGAGAGAGAGAGAGAATGAGAAAGAGAGAGAGAGTACTGAGAGGGGGGAGGGTCTGAGGGAGAAGCAGACTCCTCGCTGAGCAGGGAGCCCGATGCGGGACTCGATCCCAGGACTCCAGACCTGAGCCGAAGGTAGTCGCTTAACCAACTGAGCCACCCAGGCGCCCAGTAGGTGCCCTCCTTAATACCCATCACTCTTTTAGCCCATTCCCCCACGCCCCGCCCCTCTAGTAACCCTCAGTTTTTTCTCTATAGTTAAGAGACTCTTTCTTTTTCCTTCCCATATGTTCATCTCTTTTCTTTCTTAAATTCCACATATGAGTGAAATCAATAAAGGACACGTAAGGACTCTGAGGATTAAAGGAAGCTCAATCATGCCAATTCAAAACAAAGTAGTTCAGCTACAGAGTAGGAAGAAAGAGATACTACCAAAAACAAAGAGAAAATTTTCATAATGATCATTAAATTCATCAGGAAGATATAAAAAACTTAAATTTATATGTTCCTAATAATGTATTTCCCAAGTATATAGAGTAAAAAAAAAAAAAAAGAAACAAAGGGAAAAATAAATCAATAGATGTAGATAGAGTTTTACCCCAACTCTCTGCTAATCAAAGTAGCCCCCCAAAAAGACCAAAACAAAAAAACACCAAAAAACAAAATTACAAGGATAGTGTTTGAATACTGTCATTTGTAATCTTTTCTAATTGAAATGTCTAAAACACTGCACTCAAAATTACAAAAAATGTTCTGCTCAAAACACACTTGAAATATTTACCCACTATGTCCAAAAACTGGGCCATAAAGCAAGTCTCACCTCTTGTGAAGTGTGCTTTTCTAACACAATGGAATTCAACCAGGAACACACACACCCACACCCACACACACACCCACACACCCCCCCCACACACACACACACACTCTCACACTAAACTACAAGTATCCCCAAGTATTGGAAATTAAGCCACACACTTCTATTTAATCCATGGGAAACAGAATAAAATCACAAAGGGAATTAGCACATTTTAAAAATCAAAGATAACAAAACCATGACATGGCAAACCTTGTCGGACATAGCTAACAGAGAGCCTAGAGGGAAAGGAGTCTAAAAGGTCTATACTGGAAAAAAAAAGAAATGCTAAAAATCAGTTACCTAAGCACCTGCTTCCAATAGGCTAAAAGTGAACAGAAATCTAAAAACTAGTAGAAACGTGGAAATAAATATAGGATAGGGGGTGTTTGGGTGGCACAGTCGGTTAAGCGACCCATTCTTGGTTTCCACTCAGGTCAAGAGCTCAGGGTCTTAAATTCTAGTTCCACATCAAGCTCACACTCAACACGAAGTCTGCATGAGACTCTGTCTCCCTCGGTCTCTTCTCCCACACTCTCTCTCTCTTGAATAAATAAATCTTTTAAGTAAATACAGGATAGAGTATAATGAAATTGGAAACCGATACCGTAGAGAAATTCAACAAAAACAAAAGCTGTACATTTGTAAAGATGAATAAAGTTAACCGAATCTTGCAAGGAAAAATAGAAAAGGTACAAGTTACCAATGTCAAAGGGGACATTACAGACTCTATAGATGTTAAAAAGGTAATAATTGGACATTATGAACTTATTAATGCTTAAACTACATATGAAATAAGCTAGTAAGTTAAACTACATATGGCTTAAACTACATATGAAATAAGCTAGTACATATGAAATATGTAAGGCTTAAACTACATATGAAATAAGCTAGTAAGTTAAAAGTGTAGTCTTTGCAAACTGGCATAAATAATAGAAAAGCAAAAATAGACTTATCACTTTCTCTACTGAATAAATGAATCCATAATTACTAACTTTTAACACAAATCGTCATGCCCAAATGAACCAGACACAAGCTTTATCAGAAAGAAGTAAAAGACGGAGCATTTTTTACCTCGTGTCACGAAGCCAGCCTAATCTCAATGCTAAAACCTGATGAGCATATTATATGAAAGGAGACATAACAATCTGCTTCTCATAAACAAAATTCTATGTAATGTATTAGCAAATCAATACCACTAATACAAAAATATAATACTACAACTAGGTAATACAAGGACAGGTTATAACATTTGAAAACAATCTATTAATGTAAATTAAAATATTCAGAGAAACTAAATTCCTATCATCAATCTCAATAGATGCAGAAAAGTATATATATATCCATCTCTTGTTCATTAAAAAAAGCTCTTGGAACCCTAGAAATAGCGGGGAATTTAATCTGATAAAGGGTTGCTACAAAAAAACAAAAAACAAACATAGCAAATATGACTAAAAGAATGAAAACTTTCTCCCTGAAATTGCAAATGAGATAAGGTTGTCTACTATTACTACTTTATTCAATTATATTGAAGGTTTTAGCCAGTAGAGTAAGATACAAGAAGTAAAAGTGAAAATATTGGAAAAAGAGAAATAGTCACTCATCACAGACAACATGATTGATAGAATGCATAAAAATTAAAAAGAAATCTACAGTTGAACTTTTAAAAGTTTACATGATTAGAGTTCTAAAATAATCAGATTTTATTTTCTAGCAATAGAGAAAAAAATACTACTTATAATAGTAAAAAGACTTCAACTGAAGTAACAGAATCTAAAGAATGATGTGAAAGACCTTTGAACAGAAACCTACAAAACATTAGTGAGAGAAATTACAGAAGTTGTGTCTCCAAAGAGAGTGAAAAATCAAGCCACACAGTGGGAAAAGGTATGGTGATACCCCATGTAGCAAAGGACTCATATTGATAACATATAATGTGCATATCAGTTAGAAAAACAAACAACCCCATTACAAAATGGCAAGAACCTGAACAGCGACTTCACAGAAGAGGATATCCAAGTAGACATATTTACCATCATAGTTTCTTAGCATCAAATCATCAAGATATTGCAAATTAGGACCTAAGTGAAATACAGTTGTGTATCTCTACAATGGCTAAAATTAAAAATGAATAATAAATAACTGCCTTTACCAAGTGGTGTTCAAGGCTTACAGTGGCCTGAACTTTTACACATTGCTGGTCAGAGTGTAAAGTGGTACATCCACATTAGAAAAATATTTGGACACCTACACTAAAATTGAAAGAATGTATATCCGATCATCTTTCACTTTATTCCTAAGTATACAATATAGCTCACTTCATTTATTTATGTACCAAAAGATATACACAAAATATTTATAGTAGTACTTTTCCAACAGCCTGAAACTGAAATACCCAAATGTCCACCAGGAAGAGAAAAATAAGTTGTGGTATATTTATTCAATCAAATTATAAAATCCCATAAAACAATGGGAAAAATGAACTAGGGTTGTATACAACTGTGGGAATCATTTCACAATATTATATAAAGAGGCCAGTGTGTATAATATATTAATTCAATTTTTATAACATTCTGAAGAAGGAATTTAATGTCATATTAAGTAAGAGAAGAGGTTACCCTAAGAGTCATAATGAGTGGTATGGGGTACATAAAAGGCTTTTGAGGAGCTGGTTATGCCGGATGTGTTGATCTGAATGGTGGTTACAGGGGTTTGTTTAGGTTATAAAATTATACTGGAATAAAACCTTAAGATTTATATGCCTCATGGTTTGCATAGGTGACTTCAAGTACGAAAGTTGACCCCACACCAGAAACTTAAGGGAGTCACCCCAGGTTTTTTTTTTAATATGGCTATTATGTTTTTATATATAAATTCACTAATAGAAAATTTCATGTTAATGGAAACATCAAACCTTTTTAAATACTGTTTATTGGTTTATTTGGTCATATTGTTTGAGGAGAGATTCATACTGAAAATGTTCTACTCAGGATTATGTTTTCTAAGTATTATGTTTTAATAATGTTTGTTTCTGTTTGTTTCCTTATTTGTTGGTCACATTGCCCTGGATTCACACATTTCAGCTTTACCACTTCTTAGCTTTGAGTACATATGGACAAGATAACTGGAGTCTATGTAATATACCCTTATTTTAGACTCATTGGATGTTCAAGAATGGACAGTTCTTTACTACATACTAAGATATTTCAGTTATACAGACTGATTTCATATTTACATTTGAGAGAAAGTATCTTCACAGTACCCAACAAAACCCCAAAAGACGGTACATAACAGATCAGGCAACAAATGCTGGGAAGTTTACAGTATTAGTTTTCTTCTCTAATAGAGTGTATTTGGTCCTGCGTGCATGCACGTATGTATGCATGTCTATGTATTAGGGCACACTGTTGTTTTAAGCTGGTCCTGAATGAACATTTAAACGGAATATTGGATACATGTTTACATTAATCCCTCTGTAAGTATGAGTCTCCCTAATTAAGATTTGAATATATAAGGGATTTAAACTGAATTGCACTGTCAAAGTTACTTCAAGATATTCAGTTCCAATAATCTTGAATCAATCCTATCTGAAATAATTAGAGAGAAAAGAAAAACCACTGAGGATTCGGTAATAGAGGCATAATGCAATTTTGTTGGCAGAGTAGAATGAGAGATTTTTGCAAAGATTTAGATTATCAAAGAGGACATGGGAGTTAGAAACTCAACACAGAATTTTATTTCCTTATCTGTTACAGTTGGGAGAAAGAGGAGTTGTGTAAGAAAGCTAGAAACATGTATTTAGGGCTGTTATCAGAAAAAGTCAGTATTTGAATCACAAATTGGGCAAAAACAATACACAGTAGAATGGAGCAGCACATGTCAAACAAAACAAACTAAAAACCACACATGCATACACACATACGTGCAAAAACAAAAGCATATAGACAACAGAGGAAACCAAATTTGTAAGCCTCAACAATTAAATGTAATATTTTCTAATAGATGCTAATAAAATGGAAAATGTAATAGCTCTCTCCTCATTAGTATTGATTTTTCATTTATAAACAGTCATAGATGTTTTCTCTATTTAGAATGTGACTGGTAAAGTTTTACAGTTAATAAAAATACAGAATCCAAGAGGTTCAAAAAGTTAGTGCTCATGTCAATGGCTTGAAAACTTTTTTCCCACGGCATCAAAACTGTACAAGCATAAATTACTTAGTTTTAAGGGCCTCACCTCCTGATCTGAGGAAAAGGATAATGAGGGTTGCTGCAGACAGGCAGGAAGGGGGGGAGTGGAGAACTTGCCACGTGATTATGCAGGACTCTACAATTTCCAGGTTCACAAAAGAGTAATGTAATAAGGGAGCTGCACATTTTTCTCCCCATTTGGAGAGCGTTTGAAAATAGTGTAGCCAGGTAGCATGCTTTTTAGCTGTTAGTTAGGAAAACCAGACAAGGATCAGTGAGGACTTGAGCCAAAGTCACCCTTAGGAGTCAATTTCTCCAGGGAGTTTAAGCCATTTTGAAATATGTCTAAGTCCACAACTTTCTCAGGGAGAGAGAGCACTTCTCTCCCTTTCTTGAGAGCACTACTATTTAGGTAATAGAAGAGTATGATTTATGGGCTTTATTTATTTGATACTAAAGCCCCTATCTGACTGAAATCCCAATTTAATTCTAAACTACTCTGTAAATATGACAGATTTTTAAGGAGTAAAATAGAATGCCTCCTCTTCATAGTTTGGCTTACTTAAATTTTCACAATACTACGACAAAAAATTATAAAAATTCTGGTGGTTAACTGCTCCCATGATGCATTTTATTTTTTTTTAAGATTTTATTTATTTGAGAGAGAGAATGAGAGAGAGAGAGCACGAGAGGGAAGAGGGTCAGAGGGAGAAGCAGACTCCCTGCTGAGCAGGGAGCCCGATGCGGGACTCGATCCCGGGACTCCAGGATCATGACCTGAGCCGAAGGCAGTCGCCTAACCAACTGAGCCACCCAGGTGCCCCACCCATGATGCATTTTAGAAGGCGGAAATTTCTTGGTATATATTGGAGGGGGTCAAAAGACTGTCTGAACCAATACTGTTGCCATGACAGTGAAAGGGTAGCACGTGAGAATCATATTGTCAAGAGAAAAACTTAATATCCCCAGGAACATTTTTATCCTGCTGGTATCCACTGGTTAATTATATTCTAAGTTGTTCCTATTTACTAACCTATGGATTGGTAAACCATCCACTAGCAATTTAGAAATTATCGTATCATTGATGGGCATAGTAGATCTCAAAAAGTTTTATCTTTAGCCACGAGAAAGCCGAAATCTGCTACTGAAATTATTTTCCAAGACTTTCTTTCAACATTCTCATCAGTTTTGTTTTAAATTTCCTAACTTGCTATCTTTTTATCACAGATTCAGTTCCTATCTTCCTATTTTATAAACCTTCACCATTCCTCTCCTCCTTATTCAATTATAAATTCTCCTATTTTGCATTCCCCTGTTGACTGTAATTTACTGCTCGTGGCTTCCACCCTTCTCCTTGTAGAAGACTCAAGAATTACTTATTGAGCCCCATCAGTATATCTAAATTTGTCAAATCATTTTTTTCTCTTACAGTCTGAAAAGGAGAGGCTGTTTATTTCAATCGATGCCTGCAAAAACAGCTCATGGAAACTAGTTAGAAGCAAATTCCCAAGTAACTTAGACTTGGCAGTATTCCATTACCTTTGATTATGAAAGGGCAAAATTAATGGGCAATTCATGAGGCTCTCTGACAGAGAGGTGACAGGAAGTCACTACGATTCAAATGGTAGAAGTCAAGGAGTTGTTTACACTAGGTGCCATTTCATTTTTTTCCCCCTCCCATCGTATGTGAAAAGTCTCACTTATGTGGCCAACTGAAACAGGCTTTTCCTTCCAGGCCACTGTGTTGCATCTCTTGTGTTTAGAAAATTCATCTTTAATGAATGCTAATCAAGTTTCTAATTATAATATCTTTATATTTAATGTTTGTGTATCAGATGAAAGGCAAACATTTTGGGGCCAGTCACAAAGGACATGAATAATTTCCTCAGAAGCTTATCTAATTAATTTTATTGCTCCTATATCTTTAAAATTTGAACTGCCATCATTTCATTAGTTTAGATAAAAGTGAATCTTCACTTAAATATGACATGTGCAATTTCAGTCATGCATGTTCATCTAATGTAGATAATGGTAACACATTTGGGGGTTTTTGGGGGACATGAGGCACTAGTTTTCTTTCATTGTTTTTCTCTCAGTTTTAACAGTGTCAAGAAATAATATATTTCTGAGATACTCATATACTTAGGAAAACGAGATAAAATCAACCCTAACTTTTCTTGCCTGTCTGCTTTATGCTAACATTTTAAAAATTGTAAATTTCATCAAGAATATTTCAATGGCTTGACCATGATCATATGATATAGCCCATACTCAGTATGTAACAGAAGACTGTTCCTGATTTGGCCTCAACTTTGTGTCCTGGTGTCACCACCAACCACTTCTCTGGATGCTGTCACTACTGGGGCTACTGATTTATTGGGATGGCATCCTCTCTGGGCTTCTGGGCCTTTTCAAATGTGGCTAACTCTGTCTGAAAGATGTGTCCACCTTTCTTTACCTAGGGTACTTGTATTCATTATTTAAAACTAATTCAAAGGTCATTTCCTTGTTTAAATCTTTCCTGTGACTATAGGACAATGTCTGTCTCCTGTGACCTTCTGCAGCATTTTGTAAAGGAGTATTTTGTAGGACGGATGAAGGTGTAAACTAAACATTATAATGTATCTGCTAGGGTACTGTGGATTCCTTGCTTATAGCTTTGCTTAGTAACTGGGAATACAAATGAAATTATTTACTGGATAACTAAAGAGTGATCAAAGAATAAATGAATGAATGACAAAAGGGTGTTATCAAACATCTCATGAGGGAATTATGAGCTTTTTAAACCTCCTTGAGCTTTTATATTATATATTGAAAAATGAATACAAAGAAGCATGTACAAGTAAATTTCACATATCCTTGTTTTTTTACGACAGGAACTGGTTTGGGAGAGTATCATCCTATTCAGTCACAAATGTCCTAGCTTTTGGGAAGAGGGAATATCGTGGCTTAAATGGTGCCCCCCACCCCCCAAAAATATGTCCAGGTCCTATCCCCAGAAACCTATGAATGTGCTATTTGGAAAAAGGGTATTTGTAGATATAATTAAATTATAGATTATAAAATGAGATCATCCTAGATTACTGGGGTAGGCCCTAGATATAGTAACGACTGTTTTTATTAGAGATAGAAAAGTAGAAGACATGGTAAGAGGAAGAAATATCCCTGTGAAGACTGAGGCAGAGACTGGAGTTCTTCAGTCACAGATAAAGAAGTCCTTCGCTCTTCAGATGGTCTCCACCAACTATCAACAACCTCCACTATTTTGAGATCACTGGGCTTCAACTTTATCACATTCCTTTAAAAGGCAAATAGTTCTTTCTGAAAGATTCAGAGCTCTCTGCTTGATGTTTCGCCCTCCTGCCCATCCCCAGACCAAATGACTAAGCCATGGCTCTGAAGCTTCTTTCCTAGTGACATTCTGCTTTAGGAGTGGAGGGTCCTGTGTTTGGGGGGAGGGGGGAATAGCCTTGAGTCTTTTTGGTTCACTTCTCTGGGCATGAAACCTCTCCTTATGAACCATGGCAAGATAGATCAGGACCCAGGATTCTTAGGGATGCCTTGTCCAATGTAGAACTGTGTCGCATGATTAGGGACTTGGTGGAAGAATGCTTGCCCAAAACTTAGTCTCAGCAACAGGGATCTGAGCAGGATGAGAAATGCTAACGTCCAGCCCCTCCTGGGTGTAGAGTCCTTGACTAGCAGCTTCAGGGAGAGGGAGCCCTGTGTTCTTGGTTTGGTCAGTGCAGAGGGTATTTCTCATCTTCCTGACCTCTAAGAGGAGGAGGAGTAATCAAGTGTTGGTTCAAATACCACAGATTGTCGTACCAACGTTTTGTAGATTTTCTTGAATAAATGCTTTTATTTGCTATATGCCCTTAGGACTTTTCCCAAATACTGTAATTTAAAATATGTACTTTTTTTTTTTAACCAATTTTTCCAGGAAATGGGATGGGGTTGCTCCTCCTGCTGACATGCCACAAGTCAAAAAGTAACAACAACAACAACAAAAAAAACAACATAAAAAATAAAACCCGAATTGTTTGTTAAAAAGACTTTTGGGAAGAGATGTAGTTTGGACTGCATTTTAAAGGATAACAAGGAATTCAACAGTTACAAAGATAAGGGATGATGTTACATTGTTAGTTAGGCTTAACTGTCCAGTATGTTTTATGTAACCACTAAGGCTACAGAAATTCTGTCTTGTCATAATCCACTAGCATATCCTTTTTCAGTGCCAGGATATACAGTTTAGGTTTTATTTCTTTTATTTTAATCAGACATACTGTAAACTACTAAATTAAAAAGAAATACCTAAAAATATATACAATTCAACTATCTTTGTAAGAAATTAATTTAGTAAATTTGGGCAATTATTAAATAAATGTAAAAAATACACCAAATTTCAGTAAACATAATACACAACATACACACCATTACGTTCTTTACAGTTATGAGCAGTAGATTGCAAATTGAGTTCTGAGTTTTCCACAGGCCAAAACAAAGAAGAAAACATTTTTTAAAGATTTTATTTGAGAGAGAGGGAGAGAAAGAGAGATCACAAGCAGGGGGAAGGGGTAGAGGGAGAGGCAGAACCTGCATAGAGCAGGAAGCCTGATGTGGGACTCGATCCCAGGACCTTGGAATCATGACCTGAGCTGAAGGCAGACGCTTAACTGACTGAGCCATCCAGATGCCCCACAAAGAAGAAAATATTATCATTTCTGAAATGCCCACTGTCCATTAAATTACAAGATACTATTTACTTGTGGAAGTGCTAAGACAAATTAAGTATAACTGGAAGAACCTTCTGTCATTCATGATCTTCTAACAGGATGAGGTGACAGATTCCCATCCCACATTACAAAAAAATAATCATAATGATGCTATTCCAAGGTTCTTAGTCCTGGAATAGTTAAATACCGCCTTATCCCTGACACTACATATAAGAAAAGGTATACTACTTTAATGTTGAGAGCCCAATAAGCAGCTCATGCAGCTTTTATCTTTTCTGCTGGAGTCTTACCACCTGTTGGCCATCTAGATGTAAGAGATAATTGCCATTTTTTTTGCAATGCTGAGATCAGGAAAAGAGGAGAAAAGAACACAGGCTTTAGCGTAATCATCCCTTGCCAAAATGGTGAAAAAAATCTGTGTATGCATGTTTGCCTGTCAGGTGTGTGTGCAACATAAGAGGGAAAACAAAGGGTATCAGTTGGTAGACTTGACCCAATCAACCATTGCCCATGAATCTGACTCAACAAGGTCAGCATTTTCTTCCCTTTCCAAGGAACAAAATCATGTTTAAGAATAGCTTTTCCTTGTAATTTACAGTTTTCAAAGACTGTGCACTTATTTTTCACTGTCTATACTGTATATGTAGTTTATTAAGCCTATGTTGATGGTTGGCTGTTTGTTAACTGAAGGGTAGAGAAATGGAAGACAAAAACGTAACAGAAGGCTCCTGTGATCCTTTATATACACAAGAGTTGGTTTAGGATATGGAAGAGAAAACGAATGTTACATAAATAATTTATCAATAGTTTGTAGAGTTGAGATACAGAGAATTATAAAATAAAATTAATCAGTTAAAGGGACTCTGCTTGGGGAAAATAGTACCATGAGGGAAAAAAAAATGGAATTTAAATTGTTCAGTCTCTCAGGGAGGCAATTTTTTAGTGCAGTTTTGAGAATGTTAAGGATATATCCATTTTGGCATTTGATATTTGGACTCAAACTTCAAATAGTGGTCATTCATAAGTATTTTTAAGAAACCTGTACGTATTTTTGAAGAAGTGGCAATGATTAGTTACCTTAAACAAATATATTTTGTTTTGAACTTCATCAATATTATACTATACAAAGGTCTCATGAAGGTCTCATGTCTGGGATGCCAAAGCTACATCTGGGTTTTTTTTTTTTTTAATCATGTTATGTTAATCACCATACATTACATCGTTAGTTTTGATGTAGTGTTCCATGATTCATTGTTTGTGTGTAACACCCAGTGCTCCATGCAGTACGTGCCCTCTTTAATACCCATCACCAGGCTAACCCATCCCTCACCCCCTCCCCTCTAGAACCCTCAGTTTGTTTTTCAGAGTTCATAGTCTCTCATGGTTCGTCTCCCCCTCCGATTTCACCCCCTTCATTTTTACCCTCCTGCTATCTCCTATTTTTAACCATTCTGGAAACAAAGTTCTTCAGTTTCAGTTTTCTCTGGAATAAAAGGAGGTTAAGTCACTTGTTCAGGATCACATAGGGAGTAGAAGGCAAAGCTAGAGCCCCAAATATTGCTGTTTAGTGCGAACACTGTATTCCCTTTTACTCTCTAGCAGCTGCTATATTCAGCTCACGGCCAGGCTAGAGAAGAGGTAAATCTTTAAGGATATAATTGTACTCTATTTCAAATACCTTGTACCTTCTTTATCCACCTTATACAAGTGGATAAAGCATAAAATTTAAGTTCCTTGTCTTAGGATCGTGTCATTTTTTTAAAACTTCCCTTTCCATCGAAACCAGAGAGGTCCATGGTTCCTCTCTGAATGAGGAGCAAATTCATTTATTAGAGGTAAGATAGTAAAAGAAAAGGGATTTATCAGGTAAGACATTTAAGGCCACTGGCTTGATTTGGGGGAAGTGAGGTTATGTTCCATGACTGAGGTGGTAGGAATTCCACAGGGTAATCTTCATCCATCCATAGTTAATCAAATTAGAATACTGGAGAGTAGCCATGCTAGTTAACTAAATTCAAATCTTGTAGCATATCCAGTGGGTTTAACTAACTATAAACCTATAACACGGCTATGATTATTTAGTGTGTGCTTTAGACATACTTTCCTATTTCACAAAAAAAAAAAAATGAGTGTGTGAAGGGTTTAGAGCTCTAAATTTAATCAATTATCACAAAGATCACTTTAATACATCAAATGCAAGTCTGTTTCTTCATATTCAAAAGCCACACACTTGCTCCCCTCTTGGCTTACATATAAAATATTCAGTGCCACAGAAACGAATAAATAATTGGCCATCACCAATGCATTCTATATAATTTACAAGAGATCAAAAGATTGTTACATGGTACAAACTGTATTGCATATATTACAAATGAAAAATCATCACATGGCTGAAGTCAACAGTGTATTGGTGCACCAGATTTGTGTGTGTGTGTGTAACTTTTAAAATTTAAGGATGTAAGGATTAAGGATTATGTATTAAATTCTCTGCTGTTGGAATTGACCTGGAAAGATGAGAAGATTAATATCTGTTTACACTGATGAAAATCTTATGAAAATGACAGTATTAAAATGACTTATCCAAAAAGATTCCAAGGTCAATTTTTGATTAAAAAAAAAAAAAAACAGAGTTCACAAAAGGTATGGTTCCCCATCTTTAATATTATCTTTATCATTGTTAAGAAAACTCGACAAGTGATTTGGTTCTGGCCTTTTCCTGCGTTTTTCATGTTCACCTTTAATATATGGCCAAATACAGTAATAGCACAAAAATGACTTGTGTTCTACCCAAGATAAACAAAGATAAATCTTTATTGCATAGGGAATTTTTTCTCTTGTATAATGGATTTTATAATTAAAATTAAAAGCTTTCTTCATCAAGGAAACCTCTAAGTTTTTTCAGAGATGGTCTTCACCAAGCTAAGCTCCAGCAAATGGTGTTTGAAATCATAATTTATACTTTAAGCAGTCAAGCACGTGTTTTTCCCCCCTATTGAATGGTCAGATTCCATCATCCCTATGTTGAAAACGCCCTAATTAAGGGAAGTTGAAACAGACACACATGCTTTCAAGAAGAAAGTTGAGTTGCACGTTAAAAATGAAGTACCCTCAATGCTGATGTTATTTTTTTTCCCATAGGGAACCACAGTCAGATATCACGAGTGCCTGTTGCTATTAAAGTGCTGGATGTCAATGACAACGCCCCTGAATTCGCATCCGAATATGAGGCATTTTTATGTGAAAATGGAAAACCCGGCCAAGTAAATATCTCCATGTTGTTAATGCTGAATATGTTTGTATACAACGGTCTCATACTTGATTAACCTGCATTCTAGTGAGCATCTTATCATTTATGGTCTGCAAAGTCACAGGCAGGAAAAATCCAAATGGGAACGGAGAAGGAGCTTCCCGCCCCCCTTTTGGAGAGGTTGATTCCCTCTACTCAGGACTAAATGGGCTCCTCAAGTGAACACCCTGCTTGCCATGAACCCAGAGCCATATAACTATCTTAAAATATCTTGGGCTATCGCTAAAACAGGGAGATCTTAGAGAGATGGGGACAAAATTTTAACCTTCTTATGATAAGAGAAAAGCTCATGGGGAGGACATATTTGTTTCATGGCAACCATAAGAACAACACCTAAGAGTGGAAGCCAGGAAGACCAGTGGTAGAAAGTGAATTTTGCAATCTGTAAAAATGTAGATCTATTTAGAGAAACATAGGATGAACAACGTGTTTTAGAGGTGTAAGTAAAGCATCTGAAATTGTGTATTTATGAAATTTTTTTTTTAGCTAGTCTAATGTAGCATAGATAGGGACAATGAAGGTAGACAAAAAATAGAGAAATAGGAAGGAAAGAGGAGGAAGGGAGGAAGAGAAAAGAACAAAAAAAGAGAAAACCTGCTCTACTCTGAATGTCAAAATGGATAGTCTATGTAAAGTTCTAAAAAACACAAATGTAATAGATTTATTTTAACAAGGTGCCAAAGTACTGTATGTTTAAGAAATTTATCGTTTTTCAACTTCCTAATTTATTTCTGGATGGTGACATTTTAATTTAAATAAACAGCAGCTGACAGCATGACACTGGAGTTGTTAATCCAACTATTCTTGGGCCTCATGTGGGTGTTAGGAATTAAACTTACTATTTGCCGAGTAGCTTACCTGACAAGAGTCAGATTTTTTTTTCACCTACAGAAAGGAATAGCACCATAGCCCTATACTTTTAATTATTACAAAAGATCAATGTGTAACCCTCCTGTGAAACCGTGGACATTTTCCCCTAGACTACCCTCCTGTATCAGAAGGATTAGCTTCATTTTCATTTCCCAAAATAAGACACAAATACATGCGTGCACACACACCCCAAATTAAATTCTAGCATTGAAACTAATTTCAAACACCCAAGGTGTTGTAAATATTATCAAAATATTCACTTTTAGCAGTGATATGCTCTTAAAAATATTCTAACATTAACCTAAATGTTTCCTAATTTCATCATGTAGAATTGGCCTCTATCATATCTTTTGGACATTCTCATTTATAATCTTTTGAGGGTAGAGTGTGTGTGTATATGGCAGTAATTATCATTTGGCTAAGTTGGCAGATCGAGTTGGCAGAGTTTGATCAAAATTTGCACAGGTTAGTTTCAAGGATATGGTTTGTGTGGGCCAGATTATTCCTGGAGTGATGTAGACTTCTAAGCCAGACGTTTTTGATCACACAGAATCTGTCAAATACTTTAGAATTAAAAAAAAAAATTCATGCAAAGAAAAAGCAAAACTCATCACACAAGTTCAAAGAGTCAATGGCATTGATATTTCAAAAATCCCACATTGGCTTCACTTGTGATATTGACATATGCATGCCTTTGGACCTCCAGGAATCTGGAGGTTTACCACGTGGATTTTGACTGTTTCCAAGGTTTTAATGATTCCTCAGCAGTTCTTATCCTCAGAAAAAAAAATGAATTGTTTCATCATCTTTCCTCTGCGAAATCAAAATAAAAAAAAAAGCAGTTGATTCTTTGTTTTATGATTTTTGCATATCAAAATGAATGACTCATTCTGTGAAGAAATGTTTATGTTGTGTATCTGTCCACTGCCACTACCTTATCCTCAAGTGAATCTGTTTAGGTATGTTTATCAGAGTTCATATTTACATAGAGATCAGATTTTTGACTGTTCACATAAGCTTTGGACATACGACTGACTGGTTGATACACATGAAGTTGTTCAAACAACTCCTGAATTCCTTGCATCTTTTGTACTAGTCAGAACTCATATGTGATTCATTACAGTCATTCCTAGTTCACTCTTAATGGCTCAAGGATCTCATTTTTATATTTACCATTTTCCAAAATTCATATTTGTTATCGACATCAAATAGTGTTTATGTAAGTACAACACAGATGCACTTTCAGTCATCTCTCATAACACCACCAAACCACTTAACTCACTTTGAAATCAGAATATTCATTATGAGGTGATCACACACTCATGAAAAATGTCAACAACAGCATGGGCACTAAATTCATAGTTATATCAGCATTTTCAACCATTAATGTCTGCTTTAAAACAGCCTCAGGGAAAGGAATGTAGGGGACTCTGAAATGTCTGCCTTGCCTGGAAGGTATGGATTTAAGGCTGAACTCAAAGGGGATCAGCTTCCTGAGAAATGAGGCAGCTGGAGATCATTAGTAATAATCAAGGGCAAGCGACTAAAAAACTCAGTCTGTGATAACCTGGACTGAGAACACCTCTAGAAAGAGGTTTTTAAAACATCGCACAAAACGAAAACCACTATCAACATCAACATAGAGAATTCTACTGTGCTTGACTAGTCTTTTCCAATGAACTGACTCATTTAAACCAAGAATCAAATATTAAATAAATATTTTAACAAGGAAGGAAGGATGCCACTTTCCTCTTCTCTATACATAGACCCCCGGTATGTGATGCATCTGTGCTTAAATTGTCATAGGTTCACTTTGAAAGTAGAATTGGAATTCCTATCTTCTTCTCCCACCTTTTCATTATTATAAAGTGAAAGATGATATCTGAAATTTTTTAAGACAGCAACAACCACCCATCACAGAAATAACTCATAGTCCATATTATACAAAAATCAGTGTGAATCGCTTTTCACTAGAATCATTTTAAATAATCCCTCCATTACATAAGTAAATGTTAATATGGTATTTGCTATTGCTAGTTACTTCTATGGAAAAAAAAATTTCCCCAATAGGTAATTTATCTCAAGTCAAAAGTTTTAAGATATCTCTAGCCTCCAACTCAATCACAGCATGATATAATCATCTACAGATTCCTCGACCCTCAGTTTAACAGGAGTAAGAAAAGACTCTTTCCACTGACTCCTCTCTAATGGCCAAGACAGAAATCAGAAATGACGTTAAGGATTAAAGATTTCAAAATTAGAAAGCAAACTATGTAGCTGACAGTTCACGTTTGGGTTAGTCAGTAAATGTTTATGTAAACACATACTATGTACCAGGACTTGATGAGGTACTGGGGATTTAGTGGCAAACACCACCCTAAACAACAGTCTTTTTCCCTTCTAGAGTTTTCTCTCTGGCAAACACGTAATAAAATTAGAAATGATAGAATTGCAAGAACATACCTCAAATCCTCTGGGCAGAAAGGAGGCTGAAGAGCTGAAGGGAAATGGAGCTCTCTTACTGAAAAGACCTCTTAATATAGGACCTGTTCCACCAGAGACAGGAAACATCTATCAAGAGCTGAAAAGGAGTCAGCTGGGGATAAACCAGGTTCTCTCTGAAGAGAATGGTAATCTGGCTGGACGGGTGGAGGAACAGGTAACAGCTGTGGAGAAACCCGTATCTTCCTTCCTTACGCTTGACATAGCGCACTCAGAACCAAACACGAAAGACATATAGAGAACTTCAGTGACCAGCGTTGGCCAGAGGGCCTTCCATAACTCTATTTTACCTCTTGTCCCCTTAATAGGGTCTTTCTAGGATTTTGTTTCAGATGCTAACCCCTTGCTTACCATACATACATAATTAGGATTATTTGCTCCAGATGCTTCAATGACGCAAAGACTACACTGAAAATGTTGTAATTCCAGGTGTGAGTCAAGGTCTCTTATTTAGTCCCAGAGAATATTTTATTGTTTGAGAACTAGCTAGATGACAGACTGCTTCAACTCTTTTTTCCTTCAGGAAGGAACTTCCCCTTTTACTATAAATAAATCTAGTGGCATATAAATAAAGCTTCATCACCCTCTATAGAAGCTGAGGCTTGCTATTTGGCATCTAGTTAATTATGTTTGGGCTAAAAAAAAAAAATGCTCTGGTTTACTTCTTTTAATCCCTTTTGTCACTGACCAATACTGTAACAGTATGATGCTTGCTTATCCTAGGAATATCATAGGTCCAAAAACAAAAAAAGGAAGAAAGAAAATAACATCTTATATTTCTAAATATGTATCTAGCCAATGCTTGGCATGTAATGCATATTCACAAAATTTTAGAATCACAGTCCTAATTCATTTCATTCAGCAGTGACAAATATTTCAATAACTAGTTTCTCTGATATTACCATGGAAACCCTTGTTTTACTCACAGACACAGTGCACAAACTAACCTCTTCAAATGAAAAATCATTTATTTAATTGAACAGTATTTCTTGTGCATCTATAAGATGCTAAGTATTGTAATATGACCTGGGGAAACAATGTAAAAAGGACAAAACATGTTCTCTCTAATGGAACTTAATGAGAAAAAGGGCTTACAGAAAAAAAGGTAGAATGAATCCATAATATAGTTTCAGTTTTGAAAACTGGATTGAAGGAAACATTAGCACAACTGGACAGAGGGGAATGAAGAAAAAGCAGAGAATTACTTTATATAGTGTTGTCAGAGAAAGTTACTTTTTAAGTGGGTATCATTTGAACTGAAAATGGAAAAAAAATGGGAAAGGGCTAGGCATTCAAGGCCTGGAAGCAAGAGCCTTCTAGCCAACAGGATAAGCTTTTGCAAAGATTCTGAAGGGAGAAAGACCTTGGTTTGTTTAAAGAATTGAAGACCTCTGTGGCTAAGTGTAATAATGAGAAGAATTCAATAAGTAAGACTGAGACTGGACGAAAAGGGTCTTACTTTGAATAAAATGTACAAACACGCACACGCGCAGTTAAGCAGCAAAAACAGAAGGCTGTAATTGCAAAAGATGGGGGTAGCCTGGACTAAGGTGGTAGCAGGGGACATGGAGATAAGTAATTGTGAAAGCTGTATGCTTACATGAACAACATAATATAGATAGATGTCCAACATACAGACAACATCGCCACTCCGCAGGCGTGGGGCTGCAACCACATTTTACAGATAAGAGGGCTGAGGCTAAAAAAGGGTGAGGGGTTTCCCCAAGGCCATGAAAAGTGGCACAGATGGGTTTCCCATGTCCTTGCACTTTCTAGGATCTCTCGGTGCTTCCCAAGGAAGCCGACTTTGAGATTCCATTGCCTGTGTGAGACACTTCTTAGAAATAAGATTCTGATCAAGAGTGAGCATTTTTCAAAAGGGAAAAAAGTCAGGTCCTCTGACCAATAAAGACACTTTATCCACAAGCATTCCACAAACTCTCCAGTGGAAAAAATAAAGCTCAGGGAGAAAAGTCAAAATAATTATCTGTTGATAAATACCGGCAATGAATGAGTTCGCTACTTTACTTATTTTTAAAAATTTCTGTTTGTGTCTTTTTCTAATAAATGTGAAACAGTGAATTGAAAATATGGCATTTTGTAATACTCATGAAACAATAAATTTAGGAGATTTAATTTTAACTTCCCTGCCAGCAGGCATCTTTCAGGATCTATCTGCATACACAAGAGGGAGGATTGATTTTTAAGACAGATGAAATTGATGACCTCAACAAAATGCATAAAGTATTATTTTCATTTTTGGGGGTGGAGTAAGGAGATGGTAAATTAGTGGATGCATAAAATGATATTTGAAAAAATCATATGTAACAAAACATTTCAAGACAGTCACTAACAGAAGTATGACTTTTAGAGCTCACCTTTGACAGAGGGGAAAGCATAAGTAAAAAATACAGTGGAAGGGTTTGAAACTAAAACAATCTAAGTGTGAGTCACAGCTTTGCCATTTACTAATTTTGTGACCTTCGGCCTTAATGTCTATTAAACTCTCATATTTTAGAAATATCTAGTACAATATCAAGTGCTTATTAGTGTATGTTTTAACTAGTCTCATAATCTAAAAAGCAAAATATACTTCATTAGCGTTGTTTCATTTCTCTCTTGTTATTATATCTACATGAGTTTGATTCGGAGCAAAACATTATAGTCTCTCAATGGGTCAATATAACAGAAGATAATCTAGTTCCCTGTACTGGGATAATTCTTAATTTCCAAGTATTTTATTTATTAAGGGTGAAGGGAGGGCTTGCACTCCCCATATGAATGTGAGTTATTATCATTATTTTTTCAAATATACTGGAATCAACTTACGGGAACACATACAATCTAAATCTTTTTGTGAAGTCCTGTTTGCAGCTGACATTTGCATCAGCTGAATCTCTTGTGTGATTCCAAATTCCATGTGTTTGATTCTGGCCCCTGCCCTAGATGAGATCAATGATCCACAGAGAAAATGGTGTCAGGGACTGTTTAAAAATCTTGGTCTATTTCATACAAATATATTTTCTTTATTTTCAACCTATAAGTTACTGAATAAGAACTTAGGATGGAAACAAGGTGGGCACATATGTATGCTTCTTTCTATTTGTTCTTAGAAGTCATATTGATGCCTTTTGGAAGACAGTAAAATTGACACTAGATAGTAAATGGCCTTAGGCCTTGGCTTTGTGCTAGTGACATAAATTGGGTAACATGTGGTACCAAGAGGAGTTGACATATTGTTGGAAGGGCAGAGATGCACATGCAGATGATGCCGTAACCACCAAGCTATGGAGACACAATTCCTCTGCAGAGAGGTGGAAATCCTCAGGCCTTGAAGATTCTGATGGAGTTTTGGAGGATAGCATTTCTCAAAGTGAGTGCCCGAGAAAAACTTGTAGGGTATAGCACATCAATATATGGTGTGGTGTGTGGAGGGGGTGTGAGGGTATGTGGTTTACCTAATAAGACTGCAAAGCACTGAATTAAAAAAGTTCACATTTTCTTCCTCTTGTTTTGTTTAACTGTAAGATTCCCTTGCATCTAGGAGTACATATGAATCACGAAAGGGCTGTATGATCTTTGGCATTTAGCAAATGTAGCTGATTATAAAATCTTTTCGATTTCCTTCAGAGGAAACTATATAATAGTGGTAAATGGAACCCAGTCAGAAAAATCCTTCTCTAGGAAGATAAATGGCGCCATACATGTTCAGCCTAGGAAGTGATGCTTATGATGTTAGGGAGGCATCAGGAAGTGTTCCTGTGAAGTCATATCATGGAAGATGGAGAGAAGAAATTGAAAGGAACCTGAGACTTCTCAGCTATATTAGAAACTGTGGGTTTTACCCTATCAATGAGGTTTTCAAAGAAGAGCAAGTGATGGAATTTTTTTTAATACTAATTCAGAGGTGCACAAAATACACACGAAACATGAAGAGGCACAAGAAACTGAAAATCCCAAACTTTGTATAAACACATTCTTCAGGAGCCCTTGCTTTGTAGCATTTTATCTCAACTTAGTTTCAGGAAGGGAAAGGGCAGTGAAAGAAACAGAAAGAGTAAAATGTCAAAAGTTCTACAAATGGATTTATGAAGGCACAGCCTCCAACTGTCTACCCAGAGGACTGAGGACTTCACCTAGTGTTTAAAAAAGACATATCAAATCAAATCTATATCCTCCTGTTGTATTTTCCATAGGTCAGACTTTCATGGTATATGCTCTGAACAAGTTTTTAAAGACAAGGATGTCTTCATGCACAAAAAAAGGGGCGGGGCATGGGAATGGGAAAATATTCTGGGTAGGAAAAGGAAGTCTTAGTAGAGATTGGATTACCATGCAAATTATAAACCATATCCAGGAACTATCCATTAAATAGCTATGAACAGTGCTCATATTTGAACTATATTATACAGTTTTGCAATAATGGAGGCTAACTGGGTCATTGTGTGGATTTTAATATAATTTCCCAAATTCCAATATTTCCTCTTTTTTAAATTTATCATCATTGTTATGACTTGATTTCTCTTGTGTGTATAACTTTTATTTTCAAGGGCCCCTCTTTTAGGGGATGGTTCTTAAATTATTTTGTGTTATTTCATTCAGTTACAGAAATCACTGACAATCTGATAAAAGCTATGGACTTTCCCATCCTATATCTGCATATATGAATAATGCCATTCAATTTTACTTTCAGATTGAGAGGTTTGAACCATATGATGGTCATTCATAGATCATCCTTTCCTTTCCCAAGTTTAAAACTCCTGCTTTAAGAAACAAAATTAGTACTTCAGGAAAGCTAATATTGATAATCAGAAGTAAACTGGTAATAATGGGCAGAAGAATGAATAGAAAACCAAAAATGATGCTGTCCTTCCTGCAGCACCTTTGACTCACTCTCATTCAATGTGCTTTCTGTCACCTTCCAATTCATACCACCTGCAGAAAGACTGCCAGGAAAAAAGAAAATTGGGTTTTGTCTGAGAAAGTGACAGTGTACTGTGATTGTAGATACCACCTTGGCTATCATGTTGAGTGTTCCTAGAGCATAGATGTATATTACAGAAGCTTTGAAAGCATTCCAAAAGCTGCAACAGTCCTCTCTCACCTTGTCCACACTCACAAGGAACTATGATGTCTAAGTCTTCATTTTGTTGTGCTATGTGTCAGAATCAAAAGTGGACCTTTATCCCTGTAAAGAGCAACAAGAACAAGAATGCATAAGTGCATCTTTATTTGCTCTCCAAAATATTGATGGTCTAAGCCCCAGTTTAACTGAGATGCATGTGCAGAACGTATGGATGTCAACAAGATTTTGAGGCAGCCTGATGTATTAGGGCAGGAAGATGCAGGTAGTTTGTTATTAGATATATCTGGGATCAAATGTTATATATCACATCTTTGGTGCCCTAGGTTCCAATACGTCTCTTCATACATACTTCTCAAGGTTATGTGAGAATTAGTGATGATGCTAAAATATGCTGACATCATTCATTCATTCATTCATTTATGCAATACATATTAAATAGTTACCACGTGCTGTTCTTACAGCAGTGAGGGGGTAAAAATCCAATTCATTGTATATAATCATGCCTGGTACCTAAGAACAAGTCAATGAACAATATCTGTAGAATCTTATAGGAGATTTCTAATAGATCCCATGCTAGTTTAATGGTTGTAAACAGATCAGATCATCAGAAATGTATTTGTTTGTTGGATGCTTGCCTTTCAAAAAGTTAATATTGACAGTGATACCCCACTGTTATTAAATATTTTTGAAGTAATGTAAAATAGCCTAAAATAAAGTTTATCATCTGCTAATGAAAAAAATCTAAGTTAGGTTTAGTGTTGATAAACAATGAATCATTTTTTAAATAAAATAGTCAGAATTATGATATGGCTCCATAATTCTCAAAAATTTTCTTTTTTTTAGTTTCATGCCTTAGAAAGGTTATTTCATTTCAAATTAGTAATCTCAAGAAACAGAAAGAGTCTGCTCCCATAGAATTCCAAGTATGGCCCTGAAATTCATTTCCTTATCGCAACATTCCAGATATACTTTATTTTTCCGGAAGTTTTTATATAAACTTCCAGCTTCCCTTGAAATTAATCCACAATAAATGATCAAACATTAGATTTTTCAATTGCATCCTAATACTGATAGAAAGGAAAAATATTGAAACTAAATGCTATACATGTACTCCTAAAAATCTCTGACCTCCCTGGAAATTTTTATATCATTTCCATGAAATAGTTATCCAATAAACTAAAAGTTAACTGACGTCATAGTAGCTCACAGGAGAAAATGTGTATGATTTTAATTTGCCATTTACTCAATGTGCCTATAAAATCTGCTTGTGTGGAGATGCACTTCCTTGAATAAATCTGTTCTTTTTCTTCCATTGTTTAAAGCTAAATGTATTCAGATGTTATTACATCAGTGAAAACTTCAGCCTTTTAGATAGCGGTATCTTAATGCGTTTTAATAGCATAAAGTCCTTCAAATGATTTACCAGGTGTCCACTTTTAGATAAAATGTCTAGACAGTAGCTATCTGCATTAAGATAAAATGAAGTGTCAAAAATGGTTTAAGCCAAATTCTTAACTTGCTCACGGGATATTTGGAAGTTGATTTAAAGGGTCACCATTTCATCCCTTTTTCCATAACACATCATGCACTGAGCTTGATGCGAGCTTAACAATACAAACTCTCCTAATGAATAATAATGAGGGAGCTGTAAACACCAATTTTCTCCCTTAGCTGAAAACAGTTCATCTCAGACTTCAGCAGGCTTCAGAATCACCTACAAGGCTATTTACAATGCAGATTTCTAGGCCTCACCCCAAGGCTTTCTGGGTCAGTAGGCTCAAGAAGTTTCATGTCTAACAGAGTTCCTGGCTTACATAGATGGTGGGGAAAAAAAACCTATTCATTGCAGGTGTAATGTTTAGACCAAACTTCTGAGATATGGCATGACAGGTAATTACACTCCTTTACTTCAGGTAAGCTAAATTATTGCATCTTTTGTTTTGGTCCTGGTGGCTTAACTAATGAAATAACTCATGTAGATCCACTTGCCAGCAGGTATGAGTCTTTCTCATGCAGCTTACTTAGAAATATTAGGAATGGTATCATTACAGGAGCTGATAAAAGCTAAATACATCATAAGAATGCATTTAGTCATGAATGGTTTTTGCCGCAGGATATCAAGAAGCTCTCTTTTCATTTGCCCTTCTTCACTTGTGCTCACACACGTTGTTCAAGAGTTACTTTTTCAACTGGTACACGTGAACAAAGGAGTCCTTTTGAAACAAAATTGAATAAAGGGAGCAGAGAATGTTTCAGATGCTCACAAATAACTCCTCCCCCCTCTGTTCTTTATAACTGCCTCAAAGAAGGTTCCTGTCAAATTCTTCTCTTAAATATTTGGACATGTAGGCTAGCCATAGAAGAGTTATTTGTGTGTTCCCAGCTTCTCCCCTTGGGTTTCCATTCTTTTGTTTTTATAAAACTAGAAGCCCAGGGCATCTCTCTGCACTTAAATGTCAAGGCAAAGATGCTAGGTGTTCAGATATAGTAAATATAATTGTATTGCCATCGAATCTGATGAGGTTAGGGAATTGTTCGGGGAACAAAAGCCAGTATGCTTCTCATAGGGCTATGTCATGAATAAATGGTGGTGACCCTAATAAAACAACAACAACAACCATAAAAGGACAATAATAATAACATTCATTGAACATTTACTAGGAACCAGATGCTCTATTAAGAGATTGACATGAATTTATGTCAATAGTCAAAACAGCCCTATGAGGAAGGTACTTTTTATTTGCAATTTTAGGAATACATGAAAACTGAGTTTCATAAAGACTGAAGTAACTCCCTCAGTGTCACACAATGAGTAAAGGGTAAAACTATGCCTTCTATCAAGGCTGCTCAATTTCAGAGTCCATCACTTTGATGACTACCTCACTGTCTTAATCATAAGTTATATTTTGTGCTATTTTTTTGTTATATTGTTACTAAAGCTAAGCACGACAAGACATTTTACAAGGTCCTTAACAAAGGTAAAAGACCTACCAGGTAAGAATATGTCCCAATTTAAAAATGGAGAAATAGAGGAGTTGAGAAAAGTTATTTCCTTTATGTCACAACTTTAATGCCCTGCTCATCATGTAATATGTGCTCGATACAAGGCAAAAGTCACAGTTGTCCATTATGGTTCTCACAATTCCTTAGGTGATAAGTTACAAGGCAATGATATCCTTTTCTCAAAAAGAAATGATGCTTTTTTTTTTTTTTTTACTGAAATTGGCAAAGTTGAATGGGACCTAACTATTCAAACAGTCCTAATGTATTAGGCATCATCATTACATTCTCTAAATTCCACAAACCGGAGAGCATTTCCCTGTTAATTCTTTTTTTTGATACCTCATATCACCTTGATTGTCATGCTTTGCAGGCATTTTTTTTTTTGCAGAAATTATGTTGTACTTATTTACAGTAGTAGTATAAACTATAATTTTTACTACATTAACTGTTGTCCAGTGTTTCATATTGAAGTGATTAATATCACAGATTCACAAATATGAATTATTAAGCTGATTCTCTGACATCCCAAGAAACAACTTAGCACTAAGTTAATGCAGCTTTGCAAATGAAATAAACACATTCAACCAGCACCGATTCCAAGTATGTGTATCTATCCAAACAGTTCTCTGCACAGTGGTAATTCTCCTAATCCCTATAATTTATTCATCTCAGGATACACTCCAAAGCATTGTTTGCATGTGTTATCCACTCACTTTAAAAACAGTATTCATTATTGGGAGGGAACAGATGCAACTCTTCAGAAAGGTTTGTTGCAGTGATGTTTGTGCCGAGGAACATTCTATTTGGCAAACATTTGTAGCCTGATGAGTAAAAAAAAGAGTTTTCAGGGTTCAAGATTTAAGTACCTTACTTCCAAGATCCTCCCAAGAGCCACACTACAATCACTGTAACAATTCCAAATCTCATTTTAGATGCCCATAGAGACTCAAATTGGAAAGAAACCTGTAATTACCCAGTGGAATTTTCAAATACCCTTAAATTTGCTATTTTGATCCACGGACACCAAGTGGACACAAAAGTAATGACCTTAATTTTCATCAGTTTATCAAAGCTGAGGTTTTACTGTAACAAATGTTTCTCCTTGTTCTTGGCACAAACCATCCACAACAATTCAGAAAACTGAAAAAAAAATTTTCTTGGACCAAAGTATTAGTCCACTAAAGAGATGTCACTCAGCTTTTAAAGGCGGTATAAGCCCTCTGATGTCATCAGAAATGCTGACGTCGAGTTTTATGTTACAGGTCATTCAAACAGTGAGTGCCATGGACAAAGATGATCCCAAAAATGGACATTATTTCTTATACAGTCTTCTTCCAGAAATGGTCAACAATCCGAATTTTACCATCAAGAAAAATGAAGGTAAATATATTAGCCCTATGAAACAGGGTAGAACATAAATTGGAAAATAGGATATGATTTCATAATTTGACTGAAAATATCAACAAAATAATTTTTGTTCACCCCTGAGCAGTTGAAACTTAGCTTATCAGCCTAATGGCTCAATAATTACATCACTTCCTCTTTCCAATATTGAAACAATAGATAAGAAAATTGTTAATGTGAAAGTTAATTTTATCCTAGGGAATACCTCAATCACCTAACTTTAAAGACTGAAGAGTAGGATTTAACCCCTGGGAAAGTTCCAGGAATTTTGAGATACTGAGATATCTGTTAGAGAAGGAACTGGCTTATACTTGGCAGTTGTTAAGTTTTAACTGAATGTTTACCAAGTCTTTAGGGAAAGCCTATCCTAATTTTGCCTGATTTGTGGGTACACATTAGGGGTATTTGTTTTAAGCCTGTACCAACTTTGATAATAGCAATTAGATCAGGAAGTCCTTCTTGAAGGACACTCCTTATTGGTATTATTTTGGAGCTAAAATAAACTGATTTTATTGTTAGGTTTTTCACTCATGGAGAACATTTAATCCATTTCATTATTTCTTGAGAACCAAGTTTGGATTAACTATTTCCCCCATTGTCTATTACATGTGAAAGCCATAGATCTTTTTTTTTTTTAAGTCTATCTCTTCTGTACATTTTTGTTTCCTAAGCTGCTATAGATTCAATAAGCATTTTTCACTGTTTATTTTGATCCAGGTATATTTAAATCTTAGTTTCAGCTGTTTTTGAATGCGTAGCAAAATAAATGCATTGCCTTAAGCTGTCTTCCAGCCTTACTATAGGCATTAGTTTGGATTTCTGAATGGTCTCTATAAAAGCTAGACTCAATTAGAAGAGTAAAATTTGGTTCATGACACTTGTTTGGGTTATTTGCTATGTTCTGTTTCAAGGAGGTAGTGAATTTTACTAACATTTCCTTCATGAAATAAAATAACATTTTATGGCTCTTGTTAAATATATTATGGCCTTACCTTTTAACATAATGCTACTTAATTCTTTGGGGATGCTCTGATAAATGTGAATGCATCACCAAAAATGAAATGACAAAGTCATTATACAGATACTACTCATTTAGCTGGCTTCCACTATTATAAACACTAAGGAAACAAAATCCTGTTCTTTCTTAATAATGGAGTACTCCTTTGTTAGCCTCCCCTAATTAGGAACTGTAATCCAAGTACATTATCTTTGTTTTTTAGTCAACAACATTTATTTTTTATGGAAGTCACATGAATATGTCTAAGAGAAAGCCAACTCAGAAAGCCGAAACTGAGCCACAGGTCTGTGCTTAAGTGTAGTCCATGCTCACTTTGATTGTGAGCTAATAGGTATCAGTCATTATTTTTGCATATGAAATGCCCTAAATTTAAAAATTCTCTGTGAAGAAATGTTTTCCCATCCCAAAGGTTCTGAGCTTCTTGGAATTTTCTGTGCATGCAATTTCAAAATATGCCTGTAATAGAAGTATGGCACACCAAAGGCACCACATAAACATGTGTTGAGCAAATGGGAGGTTTTTTGGGTGCCAGGGAAAGTGTAGTTTTGTACTATATTTGTTATGCCCTAAACCTGTCAGATTTTAGTCTGACATGAATGAATTTCATGTGTTTTCTCTAAATTTTAGAATCAATAGAAATTAAAAGTTTATACACTTAGATAACCTCTTTTTGCCCTATCACATTTTAATAAGCCCTTCAATAGAATATTTAAAAGACTGTGTTATCTCTTTTATTTTGAAACTAAAAAATGGAAGTAGCACTTTTTATTTATGTCACAGGTTTGTGTGTGTGTGAAATAATTGAAAAAAGATGCCAGGTGTTGCAAATATTTTGTGGAAAGTGCACTCTTTGTGCTACAATTGTTTATATTAAATTGTGTGTTTATTTTGACAAGAGTGACCACATAATTTGTTATTCCAACTGGGACATTTTTTAAAGTGAAAAGGGTTGCTATTTATATTTGTTCCTAGAAAAACATAAACCAGGACTGTCTTGTGGAACCCAGGACATATATTCACTGTGATTCTGGATTTAGGATCCAAACATTGAACATCTCCATAGAGTAAATCATGAGCCCACTGGTCTTTGAAATAGATATGTATAATTTATACTCTATCTTCCTTTTTCTAGATCAGAAATTCATGAGTTTTGCTCTTTAGACCTCAACCTTTTTGTCATCTGGATAGTTACTATAAGAATCGGGGGTGGGGGGGGGATGGTCCCTTCTTCCTATGTAGAAACAATCAAAGTAATGGGAAAAAGTTGTCAGATTTAAAATGATGGAGATATATAGGTAAGTAGATAGATATTAAATGAGTATTTTTTAGCCTATTACCCATTCCCTATTGATGATAAGAGAATACAAATACAAAAAAAGTCCAAATGCTAGACATTATTTAGTTTAAACTATGGTATATTTTATGTTTGAAAGATGGACAGGATTAAATTCTATAATCATATTTAGAATTGTTTTTTTCTACATAAGATGGACTTTAAAATGGGCATTAGCTGATGTTTCTCCACTGACAGTGTCATGATTTACAAGTCCCAAGGTTAAGATTTTGAGAGAGTCATTATATCCAAATTCATAATTGATGGGTGGATGATTCCCCTGTTTAATTAGACCCTTATGGGAGATGGTTTTAGTATTTGGCATTTTCTGAGGAACTTGTAGTCATGTCTTTCAACTTGAAGTTACTGTGATCTTTCTCCTCCCTCATATAGATTGGTCCTTCTGCAATTTTCAGAGGACTAATTCATAATCAAAGACAAAATGAGATAGAAATTAGCTGTCTCTTATCTCCTACACAGTTGAGTGATTTCACAAATAATTCTCTTTCTGAATATATGAGATTCATATTTCATCCAGATTAGGAAAGCAACCTTCAATACAGATGAAGGTGAAAACGAAGGTCACAAATATGATGAGTCATTTATATCATATATAAACAGCAATCATAGCACCTTGAATTTTCTCAATTATATGGCCTAGTCATTGGTTTCTCCATCTTCCAGTTGGGTGAATTTAGAAGCAAGAGTTTTGCTGACCACATTTCATATTGGCTTTCATCCTAACCATGAAAATGGAAGATACTCAACAATTAAATAGAACAAGACAGGGAAGATAAATGGACCTTTTACAGATACAGAACTGTCTTGCTTGCAGAAAATTTCAGGTCTGCCAGAAACCTGATCTTCTCAGTCTGCACACTGTAGTTAAAAGATATGATTGGAATTGCCAGAAAGCAATCTGGTAAAATGGTATTCTTCATGTTTTATACTGAATTATTTGAATCACGTGTGTAGAGAAATGAGGAAAAACATAAAGCTCTGCTCCCTAGAGAGGACATTATGGAAAGGAAAGAAGTAGACAGTAGGCTTGGCCTTAATTACAGCTTGGTTAGACTTAAGAAAAGACAGCAGGGGAACCAGGGTACCTGATGACACTAATGTTTTTTTTCCTCTTCTTGATATCTCCTTTCTGATCAAAATTCAATTGGTAAGAACCTCACTCTACAAGTATAATTGTGACAAATAATTTGGATAATGTCAATGCTGACTAGAACTTTGGAACAAATGTGCCTTGGGTTATCTCAATGTCCATAACATCCTTACCTGTTTAGAATACAATTCATGCTTTGTTTTGTGAGGTTTCTATCTCAACTGGCCAATTTCAAGCAGTGTGTGTTTTATGTCTTTTTATCCTCTAGAAGCATCCCTTGTAAGAACATGGACTACAGGCCAATTATTTTAAGTCCTAGTTGCCTTATCTGTACTATCAGGATAACAATATCTATTCACCTCACAAGTGTGCTGTGACAGATATGTGTAACCTATGTGCCAGACACCTCTTAACACAATGTCTGGCACATAAAAAAAATTCATCAGTACATGGGACAAAATCCTCATTAGGTTTATCTGTTAATTCCTAAATTCCCATGCTATGTTCTATCTCCTCTGGCTTATCATTCTCAACCAGGTTTCATTGCAGCTTGAACTCTGTTCATTTTTTAATGTTGTACCGTAATTGTGAAAGTGCCCTCATTGGTAGCATTGAAAACCTTCATCCTTACTAGAATGCATTGCAAGAAATGTGCGTGGTAATGTGTTGCAATCTAAAGAATATTACAATAGAAAGATTTAAGAAAGAAAAGGAGGAGGAGGAAAAGGAGAAAACTGAAAATATTTACCAGCCATGGAAATAGCTGCAGGATTCTTGGATCTGTTCTTGAATATGAAGGCTTTCTTTTCTTTATCCTTTGCCAAAATGAAACTCAGCTTTCTCCACACAGTAGCTGACCCCAACTTCCAACTCGAAATTCTGGCATATCAAGTTGTTTCAAACACCCACAGCCTCCTAACACACATACCCTGTGGAATCATGTTGCACGGGCTGGAAGTTTAAAGGCAATCTTCCTTTGTTCTTTTGAAGAATGTCAAGTTTATCTCACATTGCTCTTGCCACAAAACTGAAACCTGCTGCCTGAAGGTGGAATTGAATTTCCCCAATCCCAGGCCAGCCAGAGCTGGCCCTCTGTCCTCCATCTTTACTCAGGCAGAATCCGCATGCCTGCTTCTGCTGTACTGAGGATGTAGGTGTTGAGGCAGACAGAGCCCCTCTCTCAGTCTCCTTAAGCCAGCTGTGCCCCATCTAGGCAGAACTGGACTTGAAAGGTCTTCCCGGTGACCCACAGAGCAAAGAGGTCCTCTTTGTAAGCCAACTGTCCTCTTTGTGGCCACCTCAGACATCCCTGAGTTCTTCCATTACACCAGGCTGCTTTGAAGCTAACGCAGGACTTTCCAAAATAACATCTTTCCTCAAGTGGCCTTTACAAAAGCCTCCATCCCTCAGTCACAGCCAAGCCATTATTGTTGGGTTTCCCAGGCAACCATACCTAAGCAACAAGTGAAGACCGCGTGCTTGCATGAGTGTGATAATGAATACCTACATGGGGATGTTTGCAATATGGTCACCCTGTCTGCTCTGCTCACACAGAGGACTTTTCCATAGTGCTACACACGACCAAACACTGACTTGAGATCTTTCCCATATAAGGCATCAGCTCTGACCCATATGAAACATGGTACTTTTCATCAATGTTGAATCATAAAAGGTAGAACTCAATTTGCATGAAACAGGAGGTCCAACTGGGATCCCAAATATACAGAACAGCATTATGCATACATGATCCAAAAGGCTTCTGCTTCAGTAATTCATAATTTATTGTTTATGCTTCCAGCAATGTTCCATTGATAAAAAGCCATTTATGTTTCATTTTGTCATCTAAACTATAATTAAGGATGATGTGCAAGCTAAGAAAAATAGATAACAGATCTGTACTTCCACTCTCCAAGTTGCATATGATTGAAGAGTTGGTTCAGAAAACTAGATTTTCTTTGCTTAAGTAGTTTCAATAAAACTCTTGTTATTTTGTATAGTCTCCATATCTTTTTGGATTGATTCTTTCCTCTTTTAAATCATAATACAAGAGCGGTTTCAGAAGTTAAGAATTTCCTTTGCAAATATTGAAAATCCTAAAATTATTACTCTATTCAGACAGAGCACTGCTCTTAGTATTTATATTTTAGTGTATATTGTGGGAGACAATTTAATTATGAGATTACGGACTACCAGGGATAAATTTATATACATGGCATAGACTTATATTTGTGGTTGTCCACCTGCTATTCAAAGTTATAAATTGATTCAGAGCTTCTCAATTTGCTGACTCATTTCTGGTCGGTACAGAGCATTCTAATTCTGAAGATATTTTAAAGAAGAAAAACCAAGAGATAAATTGATACATGCTTAGTTACCTTAGTGATTGTAAAGATGCCTTACAATATAGAATCTTTTCTTTGAGAATTTACTTTCTGGGACTTCTGCTTCAAAAGAGAAAAATAGAAAAATAAAGGGATCGATCAAACATCAGGAAGAAGAGAAGGAATTACTCAGAGAAATGTTTTTTATTTATCACATCTTGTTTGGACCACTTTCTTGTTTGTGCCATTAAAAAATAATGCTATTTACTGATTTAGAATCTATTTACAAGCATAAAAATAGGTCTTGGGATTTTGTGGGTGCCAGATAAACATGACTGTCCTTTTGGTAAGCACAAGCAAATATTAAAATTGAATGTGGAAGCAAAATGAGCTGTCAGTCGATGCTAATTCTCCTTTTCTAAAAAGGTACTAGATGTAGTTGATAATCATTTTATCTCCTTTCAGCATGGAAGTTTGGATTAATTTTGAGCACTTTATAGACACCACATCAAGTATACGTGACATTCTATCTTGGGACGTGACCTGAATAACACATACCATGTGCTTTGGATCCCTTGGTTTATTAAAGTGGATAGAGAAAGCAGAGGAAGAATTTGGAAACAGTGAAGGGGACACTCAGATAGATAAACATCTTAAAAGTTGATTTGGGATGAATTAGAATGAACAGTAAAAGAGAGACGCTGTGGAATATAGAACAGCACAAGCTTCATGGCTAAGAGTATTCAGCTTTGAATCCTAGCTCTTTTGATTATGATCTGTGAGAACTTTCATAAATAATGGAATAATCTTGAACATTTATCTATAAAATGGAGAGAATAATTGCCCATATGTTCTTTTGAATAAGAAAATATTAATTTAAATAAAAAACAAAACAAATGCGCTAAGTTCAGTGTCTGGTAAATGGAAGGTGCTCAATAAATAATAGTTTCCTTTCTCTCCTTTCTATTCTAATACAATTTTCCTGTATCTGTCTCATCCCACTGCCAACAAACCCACACGCACATCCAATGCAACGCACAAAACCATAAGTAAGGAAACTAAAAACAAGGCATTTGTGTGATAACTAATGCTATGCTATTTTACTGCCCCTTATCTGAATGGCCGGTGATGGAACATGTCTGTAAATACTGGCCATGAGTACTCAAAGCAAAGGGACAGGAGATACAGTAAAAAAGAATATTCAGGTAACTAAAGTTGTTCTTTGAATACAATCTTCGTTACTATTACATAATCAATTGACAAAAATAAAGAGGACTTAAAAATTCTAGGGCTCCCCAGGGCTGGGTTTTCTATCTCTAGATCCAATTGCATATAGCTCTCTATATACGGCAGATGGAACATCTGGGAGTTGACAGAATGATAGAATTTTGGACCTAGGAGCACCTTAGTAAAACAACAACAACAACAGCAACAAACCAGACTGTGAAGATATTAACTGCTAACTACAGAACAGCAAACGTATTTTAAAAAATCAATAATGGTGTACTTTAAAAAAAGGCAATGATAAAGGGTGCTCTCTCCCTGATTTTATTATCTGTCACTCTCTCCCTTCTACCTTGTTCTCATCTTCTCTATTCCTTATATATCCTTAGAGTTGAACACATAAAACTGATGATGCTTTTTAAGTTTTTTTATTTATTCATTCGAGACACAGAGATACAGAGAGAGAGAATATGAGCAGGGGGAGAAGCAGAGGGAAGGGGAGAAGCAGACTCCCCACTGAGCAGGGAGCCCGATGTGGGGCTCGATCCCAGGACTCTGGGATCATGACCTGAGCTGAAGGCAGACGCTTAACCATCTGAGCCACCCAGGTGCCCCAAAACTGATGATGCTTTTTAAATCCACTCTCCCTTCCTTTTATCTAGAATACACATCTGCTACTCCATTTTCTATCTAGCTAATTTCCAATCATTCATAAGAACTCAGGTTCCCCTCACATGTGAACAGAGCAAGGGAATGTTTAACAGTTGCTATGAAGTTTGTTTGCTTTGCTTTTCTCTGCAGGACAGTGTGGTAACTGCTAAGGCAGACACACGAGTCAAGGAATGTCTTCTTCATTATCCTCTAGAGGTTATTCATAAGAGAGTATGTCCTTATTCCCTCAAGCATTCATTCACTACCCATTTATTGAGTGCCTACCATGTGCTAGGCACTACGCTGGAATTGCAAACATAGCAGTGAATAAGATAGACACTGTTTTTGTCCTTCTGTACAGTGTATTTTTGTTCTCACAACTCAGTCTTATACTAATTTGAATTCAGAGAAAGGAAGGCTATAATTTAACATGGGTTTTTGTCATAAGGTGGAGAAATGCAGAGGCCAGCCTGTAAAATACTGTGATCTGGGGAGGAATGATCACACACATTCTAACTTCTATACTGTCATAAACAAAGTTCCCACTTAGACCTTACCCAACTTGTAAAACTGACCCTACATAAAAAAGAATTGTCATTTTTACAAAGCCATGGGCTGATATGAGTGGTGATCTACATCCATAGACATGGGTAGCTAATTCCACCCGTGAGTTTCAGATCACCGTCCTCACTAGGCCTATGCTCAGACAAGTTGGACCACACTACTTAATGTGCTTCCGGCTACAGTCAGATCATGATGGTGAGTTCTTTCCAAATTCAAGGTGATCCATAGGCATCACTGTAATTTGTATGGCAGCACTGCCAGTGAACCAGGGCTAATGATTCTATTTGTGCAGGTTTATTAGAATCCACCAGAGTCTTGATCCAAGCTTTGTTATATATTGTTTATGTCTTTTCCAGTCCCCATGCATCATTGGTTCAAATACTTGTCAGTGACCTGGTTTTAGCTAACTTTCAGTGTTTAATGTTTACTGAGGGCCCCTGGCAACTAGAAGATGGTATTGTGCTGATTTCTGGACATGGCATTGGGTTCATTTTCAATCTGTTCCTAAAGTGCCACCAGAATGAATGTACTGATGCACTTCATAGGAAATATAGTAATTGCTGCCCCTGGACCTTTCTGGGTCCCCCACTGCCTTTGCTTTCATCCTACTAGATTGCTTACTAAAATTTCCTCCCTCTATTGCTTGAGTATATTATTCTCAGCCTTTTGACGGCTGTTTATCTTAGGGCGAGAAAAAAGTACTAATGCACCTGGTATGCTGAGCACAATCATCCTTCTCCGAGTTTCATGTTTTCACTTGGCCAGACTGCCATCACTAGTTCCATCAAGGTCACGCTGTGATTTACTTCTCTGTAGACTTCAGTTTACTCTCCCACAAAATGAATGGGTTAGTGCTGGGGAGCTAAGGATTCATCTATTCTAATATACTGTGTGTGCAAACACGTGATATTTGGAGAAATATCACAAACTGTGAAATCAGACAAGTCCTGCATTCACCAATTAATGGAGATGTGACTTTGGACGGAGCTTTTAACTTTCTATAACAGACTGTGTTTGATAATGTTGAAATGAAATTGCTGTGATGAACAAATGAAAGAATATAGGCTAAATGCCAAGGGCAGTGCTTGGAACTTATGTGATATTCTATGTACTTTGTCTCCTTTATCAACCTTCAAAAGGAATAATGCATATGGAAGTCATCTTTATACCAGAAATTATCGTACCAAATCTCATCCATATTAAAATACTAGGTAGTATTATTAAGAGATATGTTTCTACAATTACAGGTTCTCTCTTTCAGTATGTTTGGGCAGGATTTTGGACATAGTAAAGAATTAAATCACTTCCATACATCAAAAGAACTCAATAAACATATGACACATGGTTCTAAGAGCTCAGAGTTTGGTAGCCTTGCTTATCTTCTAAGGCTGGAGAGAGGAAATGCAAGTTTTATGAAGATATTTAATTACTGGATTAGTTTTGATTTATCAGGAAGTTCTCTCACAAAAGTAGGGCTTGAATAAAGTTTTGCAGAAATGAAAACATTGTTATGTGCAGAGGTGCTTATTGTAATTAAGGGATAATGGTGAGATATACAAGGAATTTACTTCAAGGAACAATAAGGAATGGCCAAAAATGTTTTTAAAGAAAAATGCAATGAAACATTTTGCGGAGATCCATGAACTCTATTATCATAAGTCTTTGCTTGGTTCGCAAAAAGACATTAATAATGTGGCTCTTAGTGTTTTGAGTATGTCTGCGTACATTCTTGATGTTTTTCATAGAATAATAAATGTGTCCTACACATTTAGGAGGTTTTAACACACACACACACACACACACACACACATACACACATTTACTAATGGAGCTGGGAAGTACACTGATATAAACACACATTGTATATACCAGTTATATATATATATATAGATATATATATATATCTGCTCAGTGCATACTACCAAATCTTAAAATAAAAAAAAATATATAACTCGGCCATGTTCTGACACATATATTGTGAATTGACACAAAACTTGCCTTTCTTATAAATGTTGCTAGGCTAAAGTTCAATGAAGAAAGTTTTAGAATGGTTAGGAGGCAATTATCTAAAATTCTTATCTTTTTTTTCCCAAAGTAAGATGACTAAAATGTACAAAGGAAATTATATAAAGTTCACATTTTGACTGTGTAGGGTAGAAACAAGAAGAAAATCTATGCCCCTCTATTAATTCTGTTATAGCCTTTCTGTCTTTCTAAAGTATGTATGTATACCAAAACGGATGTTTAATTTTGCAAGAAGTTATTTTCGAGCAATAATCTAACATTGCATAGAAATATGATTGCTTATAAAATATCTTTAATTGGGAAATATAAAAAAAGATTATAAAAATTAGAAAGTATGCTTACATTACATCTCTGCTGGGGATTTTATTTAGAAGTCCTGCAGTTATTTTAAGATAAGTGTGTACTCTGTTACTCTGCATAGGTTATATTTCAAATTGCAAGAAAAAAAACAATAGCTAAAGTTTTTCTAGCACCTATTATTTCATATCATTTACAGTGTGTCTATCTATTCATCTATCTCTAAACGTATACACTCAGGGTGAGGATTATCATTGGCATGTTGCAGATGGGGAAATTGAAGCTCAGTTATGTTATTGACTTGCCAGGCACAGAATGAGGCTACCAAGCTGCTAAATCTGCATTCTAGCCAGTAGCACTTACTGCCTTTCAAAGCCTTGCACTTTACTCCTGGAATATTTGCCCAGCAAAACTGCTGGTATTTTATTTATAGTTTTCAAACACTGGTGGTTTCTTTTCTCAAACTATAGAAGACTAGAAACTATCAGCTAAGCTTTAGAGAAGACCATCACAGTATCAGCTGGGTAAAACCTGGCAACTCTAGTCTGATGCCTTAAAACTTTAATATCATCAAATATACAAATATACAAATATATATCTCTTGTTAAAGAGATACACCATTAATTTATATCCAATTAAGAAAAATAACATTCCATTAAAAAGCTGACAATACTTCATAGATATTAAGACATTAAAAAAGGAATATATATATGTATATATATGTTAGAATCAATGAAATACAATATTCAAACAATGAATCTGAAGGAGAACTGGCAGGGAAAAACAAGAACTTAGGTATAAAAAAGTAGTGCTGGGTGTGAAGTTGAGGTAGTCTAGATCAACACTCCACTGAAGTCAGAGTACAGACAAACTGTGAGGGCTATTTTAAAGAAGCACATTTTTCAAAGGCAGTCTTTTTTTTTTTTTTTATATTACTTGCTTGCTTAATCCCTTAATAGAATGCCTTCCAAAATAAGCCAACTGCCATTAGCAAGGAATTACTTACTCATTTCTCTCAAAAGCATAATTTCCAAGGTTGGCACTGCAGTGTACTAATCTAAAATCCAAGTCTTGGCTGTGCAAGATCTTCCTGGAAATGCATTATTGGGGTACGTGCTGGGTCTTGTTTATAGATACAGAACATGGAGGTTTAGCATCATCAGTTTCTCTTATCAGGGCCTTTCCTCCTCAGAAAGGTGATGGTAATACAGAAGCAGTAGAAAACAGAAAAGTAGCAAAGGTTTTTAGTATTGTAATTCAAGTGGATCTAATAGCAAAGTTTGTGAGACTTTAAAGAGAAAAGAAGGAAGCTGACATCGGGTAAGGATGGACTTTAAGGGATTAAGCCAGCTATATAAAACCTACCTTGAAACAGACTTCAATATGCTGACTGCAAAGGGGAATAAGGACAGTCAAATTAGTGAGGATGGGATAGCAGCAGGAATTTCCAAAAAGTTAAAAGAAAAAAAGAAAAAGAAAAAAATATCTCACTGCTGGGGACATAGATGTTCCTACCTCTGACTCTCCTTAATAGTACTCAGCCAAGGTGCTTATTACATGGGCAACATAGGGCTCCACAGAAAGGCCAAGATGAACAAAGTAAGATGCTAAGGGAAGTTACAGTATTTTTAGGAGATCCAGTGAAATTTAGGAAACCAAGGCCAAGAACAAATAAAGTCCATTATGTGCTAATCAATCCCTGGGTCCCTATAAATGCCACTCTTTTAAGTCTGTGGATGTTGGGCTCAGAGCAGCAGGACCATTCATACTGCAGGGGGGCTGAGCCCCTGTGGACTATGTCCATCAGTTTTCTCTCATAGAGGACAGAGAGGGACAATGTCATGATGCAAAGAAAATCATGGGGGAGGGGGAAGCATGGGCTCTCACGACTGTGATTCTGTTATCCTGGATCCCATACAATTTTCGTCTTCTTCAACCTTCTAATATATAAAATATTCCTAGCAGCAACAATGATGAAAGTGAGCAATGATAAAGACAAGCACACAAGGCAGGGGAGGCCATTTCCCACAGGTGGAGTACAGACTGGGCTCCATCACTTGCTAGCTGATCTTCGATGAGCTATTGCATTGCTCAGCCTGAGTCTTCTCTTAAAATGGATACATCCAGGCATTACTTACAGCACTGCAAGGAGTTTTTAAAGATTATGCAAACTTGGAGTATAATACCTGGGCTTAAAAGGAAGATCAATAAATGGCGGCTGTGTTTAAAGAACATAAGAAGCTGGTGAATGAATGAATGCGTTTGTACATTCACACAAAAGAGCTCCTGAAAAGCTTATCCTCCAAGTCTTAGACAGGGAACACTAAATGGAGAGAGTACATATGTTTTTTAAGACTTATTTGCTTGCAAAAAACCTCACTCAAACTACCTGAGCTATAAAAGTAAATGGGTCCAAATAACAAAAGGTCTAGAGTTTAAATGTCTTCTCTAATGACCAGAGGTGCCCCAGGATATTGTAAGACTGTCTCTCTTTCTCTAGGACTTCCTCTACTTTCTTTCTCTGTGTTGGCTTGCCTTCCCTGCACAGTCTCTAAAGAGAAGGAAAGAAAGGTTGCGGAAGGATCAGGCCTATACAGATCTCAAAGCCTGGTATTTATGGATGAGAGATTTTCTTTATCCTAGGCTCCCTATCAATTCCTGGTTTAAAAAAAAAAAAAAAGTCCATGTTTGGCCTAGGAGATGAGCACATGACTCAACTGAGCCATTCTCTGTATTTATGGAGGTGAGATATCCTCAGGGCTGCTGTGAACAGTTTTGTGAGCTGTTCCCCGTGCAAGGTTCCTGGCCCTGGGATGAGCAGCAATTGAAAACCAGTCCATTCTCCGCTTTGAGAAGCTATGACCCCAGCAAAGTCTTCTTTCTCTTATTTTCAGAAAGGCCTCATTTCATCACCAAGCCCTTGAACCCTTTGAGGCTGTAGCTGCCCAAAGGTGAATCCATCTTTTAATTCATACAGATGCAACCTTAGGCTAGCAGCAGCCTGAGACCCCTATGGGTCAGCCTGGATAAGTCCCCACTTTCCACAGAGGCAAGCCACTTGATTGACAGCTCCATCACACTCAGAAGAAATATAGGAAGGTCAGTTTTAAAAAAGAGGTAGGTTGGAAGACTAAAGATTACAGACAGGATAAGAAGATGAGAGTTGCAAATAGGCCAGTCGCATCAGTGCTATGAATGACCTCAGCAGAGGGATTCCTTCACTTCCCTTGGGAAGCTTCTCAGTAAAGAATGACTCTCCCTGTTCAGAAAGTTATGAATTGCAGTTGTCTATTATGTGACTTACATTGCATTACATTGCAATATGTCATTGTGAGATGTGACATAATATAATGTAAGTGACAGGCAGCTAAAATTTTATAGCAAGAAAACTTTTTTTTATATCCAAGATCTGCTATCAAATTTGATAGCAGCTATCAATCCATTTTTTTTTCCTGCAGATAGATCAAAAATTTGATGTTCATGAAAAGCAGGTCATTTTGAAACATCCACAAACACTTCAGTGCCTGCACAACTCAGTTACCATAAATCAGTTAAAAAAATAAAACCAAACATTCTAAAAGCTGCATTAATCTTGACTCAAGTTCTTGCTTTCCATGAGTAGTGCAGTATTATTTTAGGTTGTGAGTTTAGTTTTCTTCTGGATATCACAAAGAAGTGATGATCAAATAAATTATTTTAGTGCCCAGATCAAACCAGTGGTTCACAGCCGAGGGTGACTTTGCAGTTTAAGAGCCATTTGGCAGTGTCTGGAGTTGTCAAAACTGGGGAAGTGGAGGGAGATTACTGGCATCTAGTGGGTACAGGTCAGAGATGCTGCTAAACATCCAATGACGCATAGGACGGCATCCACAAGGTCATTCTGTTGAATGTCTTGGCAATGCCTCTGATCCCAGAGGTCACTGTTTAAGTAAATTGGCCTAAATACGGTCATGACCTAGTCCAAAGGTGGCCCAAGTAAAATTCTGATGAATCTAGAACGAGTTTCTTCCATTCGCTCCATCCTCAAGACAGGCCATGGTAATGCATTATTTAAATATTCACCCAAATCGTTTGGGCCTAAGGGGCACTTAAGAGAATCTCCTTGCACATCAAAATTGACTGGGAATGTCATCTACTAACAGACTCACAGAAGGTTCTACAAGGAGAAAAAAACCCAGATTTTTGAGGTCTAATCCTTTCTCTAGCCTAAGTCTATCTTTGAGGGTCTTTGTAGAACATAGGTGAGGGATGGGGCCAGACACACTGTCCATTTCCCATCTCCTCCTCACTACAAATATGACAGAACCCAAGATAGAATTTGTCAACCAATGATGCAAAAGGCTCCTTCTAGGAGTAAATTCATTTGCTATGATGAGTCATGCCAGGCAAAGACCCAGGAGAGTCAATACTGCCCTTGTTAATACTCACTATGGAGCGTGGACAGCTTCCTCAACCTTCCCCTTTGCTTCCAGACAGGCACTTCTGAGAACAAAGCAGACAGTAATCCATTGTCAGTGTTTATGTGAAGCTGACAAAGAACTCTCACTATCTAGGATTTTCATCTGTCAAGATGCAGAGTGGCACTAGCGAAAAGAACATAGGTTTTAGATTATGACCGATCCAAATAGGAATCCTTGCTCTGCCACTTACTAGCTCGGTGTATTTGGGTCCATTATTTAAGGTCTGCATGCTTCTGTTGCTTTATTTGTGAGGTTGGGTTAATAATGCCTATCACAGAAGTGATTTTAAGGATTAAATGTGATAATGATTTAAAGCATTTACGCAGAGTGCGATACATAATAATAGCTATCATTTATTGACTGCTTAGTAGTATAATTGTAAGAATTAGAGATAATGTGTGTAAAGTGCCTGACATGTGGAGGATGCCCCATATATAATAGCTACTGTTATTATTCAGCTTGAACACACAACCAGAAAAGTCCTGGAAACATTTATAAAATGGGAGCTGGTTTAATTTCACTTCCTTGAATCATACCTCATTTACCTTTTCCCCTTCTTTATGGCAGAGAATCTCCAGGCTGCCTCTGGGATTTCAGTGTTCAACTTTGACACTCAATAAAGTTATTTTACACATAACTCATAACAACAACAGGATCCGAGTGTCTACCATTGCTTTTTTGCGGGGTGTCTCCATTCTGCAGATGAAGAGGCAGAAGTAGGGGCCAGTTAAGTACCTTAGCCAAGGTCAGTTAAACACTAAGTAGTGAATCCAAGACTCAGGTGAAGGCACTCTGCTCCAGAACTCCGTGTGAATCACATAGTTGAGTGTTGCCTAATCAAATCCTTCTTAATAATGGTACCCAGTGATGGCATAAGACAATAACCCTTTAATTTGGTCCCGATTCTGTGCATCAGCAAGTCTTCTGCTGTGCTTACCTTAATAGTTCATCTGGTCTGGGCTAGGCTTAGCGAGTCTCACCTTGGTTCACACACCTGCCTAGGGCTTTGGCTCAGACAATGCGGAACTCATTCGACATGGTTTCTCCTCCTCTAAAAGGTTAATTTGGACTCAGGTGGTGGACAGTTCCCCAGATTGAGAGCAGATTCTTCAGGTTCTCTTGATTCTTAGACTTGGAACTTGTACAATGCTACTTTCACCAAATGCTTTGAAAGTCACAAGGCCAGCCTACATCTGGGGTTGTGAAGAGAGACTCTACTCAGTGACAGAAAAAACAGTAAATATTCTGGGGCCATTTTCTGCAGTGTACAACATCTGCCTTCAGTCCACAAATCCTTTATATTCTTCTCCCATTTGATACATGCTCACCCCTAACCCAGGACTCCCAAGCAACCTCTTACAATTAAAGCATCACTTTGTCATGATCTGTAACAGATCTGGGAGCAGACAACATTCTCAGTTTCAGCTTCTCCCAATTATGAGACTATGAACTGAAAAAGCACATTATCTGCACCCCAGATACTTAACATACATAGTGAATCTCAAGAAAGATAATTGGACTAGAGATTCACATTGAAATAAACTTAGCAGTTTAAACAATAAACTTTTAAAATTTCTTATGATTCCATATATCACCTGGATGATTCTTCTTATCTAAGCTATTTCAGCTGAGGCTCATGGTCTAATATGGCTTCCTAACAATAAAGTTACTTGGCTTAATGTTAGGTGAGCAATAGGGATGATTTTATTAAATGTATCTCATCCTCTATAAGGCCAGCCCACACTTGTTCACATGGTGTTGGTTACAGGATACTAAAAGTGTAGAAAAAATAACACATACCGAGCCATATTTTCTGTTGCCCCATTGGCCAAATAAGACACATGATTAATTCCAGAGTCAGTGTGGGAGGGGATTATCCAAAGGTATAATTAGGGAGAGAAGAATTATTACAGAAATATAAAAAAATATGTAACCAGTCTACTCACTATTCAGCACCAATTTTCTCCAGAGAGATATAAATAAAAGCATTCTACAGAGCAATACAAGTTCAGTTCCTTTTTTTTTTTGGTTGGGGTGGTGGCTTCTAACAACTTGCTGCTATAATTGTTTAGTCTTGTGACTATGGCCAAAATCTCAGGGAAAGCAGAACCTATTCTCCTTCAGTCAAAAATAAACACTTGTTTCTCTTAGCTAGCAACATTAGGACATAACACAACACATGTACACACACACACACAACCACCTGGGGGAATTCCAGAACAGCCAAAAAAGGTGTATGCATACTCTTTCCAGACTCTCCAAAAGGGGAAATACAGAAGAGCAGTAACACAGTATATATATTTTTTTATATAGATAGGTCTGCAGGAAGGAATCCATCAAACTGCAGTAATAATGCAAAGCACGAGTGAGTGACTAAGAAAAATATCTAATGGTCAGGTTTATAGGCAACTTCAGACACTTAGATAAAAATCTCTGATGGGGAGGATCTTCATAGGGCTGGCCATCACATTTGCCTTTGGACAGTGAAATTCACATCAGCAGAGTGACATTCATAAAAACATTGCCTTTTCCCTCCAGATAGGGTAAACTTTCACTGCTGTTTGCCTGGTTGATTCCAGATTTATGCCTATTGTTCTAGCATTATAGCTGTTAATAATGGCCTTTTTTGTTTCCAAAGTATTTGGATGATAAATTATATGGTCATCTAACCTCTAGACTACATTTTTATACCTATGATAGAAAATCACTGATTTTATTACATATTAATAATTTCCAAGTGGATATAAATGTGCTTCCTTTGAACATTACTGAATCATCATCTGCACGGCAGTTTATTCAGTGTCTGTCAGTGTCTGGCAAGGTAGTCAAGAAGGTGGTCAAGGTGGTAATGGAATGTTCATTAAATAGTATTAAATGCATATAAGTTGTGCATTTTTATTCTTATCCAGTATGTTTTCAAAGAGTGTTACGACCAAGTACTATATAAGAAATCTTTCACACATTTTCCTTTTATTCATCCATTCATGCACATTTAACAAATGCTTCTTTTTTTTTAAAGATTTTATTTATTTATTTGAGAGAGAAAGAGCACGAGCAGGGGGAGCAGCAGAGGGAGAGGGAGAAGCAGACTCCCCGCTGAGCAGGGAGCCCAATGTGGGGCTGGATCCAGGGACCCTGGGATCATGACCTGAACCGAAGGCAGATGCCCAACCAACTGAACCACCTGGGTGCCCCACATTTAACAAAGGTTGACTGAGGTCCTGTAACTTACCAGGAACAAATATAGAAAATACAGAGATCAATGTCATGATCTATATCCTCAACAATGCTCTTGGAGTTCTTACTCTATCCTATAATCATTGGTTTGCTTGTCTTAAGTCTAGGGTTTTCAGAGGGCACAACAAGATTATGGACAAAGGGATCCCAATGGATCAGGTAAGAAAAGGGGGGCAATGAAGATTTCTAGAAGAAGGAGACACCCAAGCTTAGTCGTAGAGGGATTACCAGATGGAGAAAGTAAAGACTTAGTGGTGCTTCCATCCAAGAGAACAAAACTGGGAAAGAAAAGATTACAAAGAAGTATAATGTATATATAGGTGCCAACCACAGTGCCTAGTAATGTGAATAGGTAAGTTCAGTTCAGCAATGGCCCAGGTATACCAAAAATAAATGAGGCCCTTTGCCTCATTAGACTCCTTGAGAGTAGAAAACCAATAATCAAGGCAATGGGATGAATAGGCACAGAGAACTTGAACACAGAAAAGAAGCCCTGATGCTCAATTCTGAAAGAGGTAACTCTGGGCTGATTCTTCAAGGAAAGTGTACTTAGCAAAGGTGCAGTACTTACCCAGGTAAGTTGAAGTGGGACTCATCCAAGACAGAGGGAACAGCTTGGCTAGACAGCCATATGTAAAAGGAGGACTATAATCTCACTGACACTACTAGACAATCCAGTGAGAGGGCACATAGGCTTTAGTAACTAAAACTGAGGCTAAAAGGGGACCCAGAGACATTTTGAGGAATTGCAAGGTGGAGGTGGTAAAATAAGAAAAAAAAAGAGATAATCCTTATAATGATTTTGTATACTACAATCAGCCTTGAAGGAGGAGTCCTCGCCTATAATAAACTAGCCCTACTAGGAAAATAAAAAATCCCAGAGAATCCAAATATGAGTTATATAGTTGTATGCATTCTATCTCTTCATTTTCTTGATTGAACAGTGTTCTTAGAATAAACATATGGTCCTGTTAATGAACATGTTATTTGGCACAGAAAAAAAAGAAACAGAAAGACCAAAAGCTAAAGAGATTTATTTCAAATGTTTAATTGACAGCAACTGTAAAGGTATGTGTGCTTATCGAAGGAGCATAAATATTTTACAATTCCCATTCCTGCAACTACTGACCAAACTCTGCAGGTCATATCATGCATATTGTTGAGAATGGTGTTCTTCCAAACCTCATTGTGCTCACGTGAAATAGGAGAGCTTATATAGATGAGAGAGACCATTTTAGAATCATCTATGTGCAAGGAAAAACTTACTTAGCAAATAACTTGCCACCACTGTGCCAAACTGTTCGAAGGTTTCAAAAAGCCAATGACAGAATTTCAACAAAGATCAATAAAGAATCTAACATTCTAGACAAGAGGGAGAAGCATGATTAACCTTCAGAATCTTTCTGTCTCCTTCTCAACAATGCTCCCAAGAGTTAGATCCCTACTTCAGAGACCCTCTTGACCTAGGCAACTTGATCATCTTTAAAATATGGATATTGTGCTACCAAAATGCCAATGTAAATCCCCTATGGCCCATTATTCAGCATATATCCAACATACTTCCTTGTTCCTTATACATCCTGAAAAATGTCAGCTTTAGTGAAATGGTGCTGAGTAAAAACAGCTTACTTGGATAACTAACATAAAAATTAAAACTCCTAGCCACTGATTCAGAAGGCCACCTCAATTAGTGGCTTTTAGAGCATGATTAGATTATTGCATCTCAACTATAACACATATTAGTGGTATGACCTTGAGTAAGTTAGTTATACTCTCTAAAACCCCATCTTTATCTGAAAAAAAAAGCATATTAGTAAAACTATCTTCAAAGAACTTTGTGATTTATGTTTATAAAAATCTTCAGATGGGCCCAATATTTTCTCTGTATCAAATTCCTGGCTATTATTATCATCACAGAAGCAAAAAAAAAAAATCTGCAATCATAATAAACACTAGTATAAGTATTGCTTCTTGGTTTACAAAGCAATGGCTTCACTTTCCCTACAAAGATCCACAAGGAGGGGCGCCTGGGTGGCTCAGTTGGTTAAGCATCCAACTCTTGATTTTGGCTCAGGTCATGATATCAGGGCCATGAGATTGAGCCTGATGATGGGCTCTGTGCTCAGCATGGAGTTTGCTTGAGATTGTCTCTGTCTGTCTCCTTCTGCCCCTTCCCCCACTCATGGTCTCTCTCTCTCTCTCTCAATAAATAAAATCTTTTTAAAAAATTCCATGAGGAGATATTATTAACTTCATATGGCTCAGTAGGTTGACGTTAAGTGATTGCCCCAAGTCTCAAAGCAAACACATGGTAATTCCTTGGAGGAAGTAGGATCCCACCTCAGTGTGCTAGGCACGGTGGGTAGGTTCAAGGGAGGTAAAGGGGCTTGATAGAGTATGGCTAACTTTAATTGTGTGCCTCTTATCAGCCAAGTACTTTATATATCTTATCTCCTTTTAACCTTATGACAGTCCTAAAAAGGAGTTATTACTTGCTCTACCTTGTATTTAGAGAAAGTTCAGTGGTGTGAAGGGATTTTTCCAAGTTTACAGAAGACCTAAGACTCAATCGTCATTTACTCTGATTCTAAAGCCCTTAGTATGTCATTGAGAAATTGTGTTTTGGGTAACAGAGAAAATGCCAGTTTCTTAAACTGTACAATGAAGAGGAAGACCTATCTCCACATTTTGAGGCAATCTGCCAGCCCATGTGTCCATAAAGCTCCATCTGTCCTCTCCCTGCACATGTTTTTCACCCCTTGGATGCTATACTTTAGGCTATTATATTCTAAGGACATCAGAAGTGTGTGGCTTGAGACTGAAGAGGTAGGCAGTCCTCGGAATTAAAAGTAAACATAAGCTCACAGAAGGTAATGCTTCCATCCATCAAACCCTGCAAGCTGACTGAGGGGCTTTGACTGAAAAACTAAGTATAGAGTGGGTTTGGGACATCTTAGGCCTTTGAAAACTTCACTTTCAAAATGATAAGAACCATTGGAATTGATGCTAAGGGTGGCCCATCAACAGAAGGCAGAAAGAAGGAAAATGCTCCTTTTAAATGGGTTGCATTTTCTCTGTCAATCACCCTGAGATCCCTCGGTACAAAGTATTCCCTAGCTGGGGACAGAGTAGAAGGGAATTCACACCATTCAAATCTCAATGTCCCCACTGCCATCTCAATGGAATCATTCTGCAGAAACGCAAACCACAAGGGGATACTAACAGTTACTTTCAGACCTCAGGACTGCTGCGTTGGGGGTTATCCCAGACAGTTAAGTGTATTGCATTTCCTCCAACTGCTCAATGACCCACCAACACCATGAGAAAAGAAGCACTCGAAAAAGAAGCAAAACTCTTCCTTTTTAAACTCCTTTGAAAACAAACTGCTTTGCAGGCAAGTCTGAGCCCTGCAGGAGGTTAGGGGCAGAGAGAGAATTGCTGCTTCTCTACATGCCTTGAGTCCTTCGATTCATAAGTAAAGAAAGCTGGGGTCTTTCGTTAGAGTTTCCAAGGGCACATATGCACTAATTACATGCTTGCCTTGCATCTGACCTGAATGAACAAGATGTCAATTAGTTGCTCTGGCAGAGAGGTTGGCATGATGGAGGTAATGCTGGCATGTGACGTGTGAAAGGAATAAGTAAGCCCAAATAGGCACGTCTCCTCCTTGCTTTTTCCTTTCCTGGTCCAGCATAGTTGGGACATTCCTTCTGGGAAGGGGCTTCAAAGTGTTTGGAACACTTCTGGGGACAGAGAGACATGGATGTAAAGCCCTCTGCGTCCATTTTAGGAGCTGTCAGTAGCCTTATTTGCCAGAAGGGACTGATGGTGTTCCTCACTGTAACATATGGGAACTGCTTGAAATGTTGCATGATAAAAACAAATATGATAAAGCTAAGTGACGTGAAGGGTTAGGAAGGACTCACTGTAGTTCCTGGCGTGGTGATTACACATGCCCAATAAAAGTCATTAGAATTCACTTATGCTAGTAGTATTGTTGTCTCCATTTTACAGATGAGAAGACTTAAAACAAGGAAAGGGTAAGCAATGTACCTAAGGCAGTTGGTTGATCAATGCAAAGCCAGAGTCAAACTCAAGTGGTCTGACTCCAGAATACAAAAGCAAACACATTGTTAATAAGTGTTTCTTACAGTGTAAGATAATGATAGTAACTCCTGGTGGGAAAGTTTGTGTGAGAACTAATGGAGTCGTAAGTATATAACATCTTGTAGGGGGTTTGAGTTGATAGTCTCTTCATGATAATCATCGAGGCCTTCATAATGCCCTTTAAATTCATGAGAGCAATGCTAAAGCTAGAGGAACCCCAGATGCTCAGTGCTACTGCCAAAAAACAGGACTTCTAGAAAGTTACTTAGACTGTCTGAATCCCAGAGTCTTGATCTGTAAAATGGGTAGATGATCACAGCTCCATTCACAGCGAAGATGGTTGGATTAAATCTGTGTAGGCACAGTATATATTCAATAAGGAAATGACTTTTATGAACTCTATGAAATTTGCAACTGAATTTTTTGGCTTTGAAATGGGGTGAAGACAGAATTGCCAAATTTTACTCACAATCACATTTCATCACTTTTTTGTTGTGGCACGAAAGGAAGAGAGAAAATAATTCAGATTAAAATGAATCCATTCCAAGCCATACTATTAAAGGTCATTTAATCTATCCCAATATTTAAGGAAAGTATCAATATCCTTTTAAAGTTTATGGTACCGAGGGGGGGGGGGAAAGAACGATGTACTTTGCATCTAACTGTATGGTTAAGAAGCTGAGGAGCTGGTCTACAGGATCCTACCTAAAACCCACGGTCATTGTCCTCTTCAAAACTGCCTGGTCACAAACATTTTATTCCCTCTTTTTTCAAAAGTTATTTGGTTAAACATAGATTCTGCTTTCAAGCCTCAAAAGGACACCTACGTATATGCAGAAATGTCCTCGTAATTTCCAAGCACACTCTGCCTAACCTAAAATGCATTAACTCTAATAAATATAAAGAAACACAAAACCCCAGCCCTGTCGAGGTCTCCAGCTGTAAGACTTCCAATTAAAAATTTCTCGTTTTCTTTACTCAAGTAACATTTCCAGTGTGGATAACAATTTTACCGCAACAACTTTAATACCATTAATTTGATCTTTCTGCAGAGAGCTTAAAAGTCTACAGAAGACAGAGACGGACTCGAGGTAGGTAGGTGGAAGGTTACCCAGCAGGAGTATCTAGCGATCTGAACATAATAAAGAGAGTGCACCAGAATTAAAGGAACCAGATGAGGGGCATTTACAAAGTAACACTTGAACACAAACCAACTGCTGATTTTTTTAAAATAAGAACTTTGGAATGAGAAAGTGGATTTTCAGTATCTCTTTGGTTTTATTTTCACAGGCAAAATCAAATGGATAGATGAGGCAATCAGTACTGGGAACAGTGCCCTGTACAGAGCAGGTGACTAATATATTTGTAAAATCAGTAATTTGGGCAAAAAAAAAAAAAAATCTTGCTCTCATAGAATGGAGTGAGAAGAATGGATCCATTCCTGCATAAATAGTGATGATTATTTGAATAATTATCTAAACATTTAGATTATTGTGGCGTTTACAGATGTGCCTTTACTTTGGCTTTGAGAAATCAGATTCACAGACAGAAATATTCCAACATGAGTAAGACCTTTTGCTTCAGGGACAAGTAAAGGCTGCACATTCATTTAACATCCCCAAATTAGATAATCTGGGGGGACTAGAACATTCATCTTCCATTCTCTAAACATTAAAGCTTTACTATAGCCTCAGTGCTAGAATCTTCAGATATAAAGTCATTTAAGACATAACCCCTGCCCTTAAAGGAATTTACCATTTGACTCCAGTGAACACAGTAGAAATTAATTAAGCTAGCTTCTTTCTCAGGTGAGAGAACATGTTCTGCTTTGGTTTAAAGCCACTGATTCTAAAATCCGACACTCATCTTCCAAGGGAAGTATGTGTGGAGCAAGACAGACTCATCATCTCCACTGAGGAAAGAGAAAACACAGGAAAGATAAATAATAGTAGTAATAACAACAACAACAGATATCTTTATTGTGCATCTGGTCTCTGTTAAGCCCTTTGTATGCCCTGTCATGTTATCCTCATTATTAGAATGTGAAGTTAGTTATATTATCCCCGTTTTATGTAAAAGGATGCTGAAATTCCAATGTTCTAAAAAGTATTACAGAAGCTGTGTAACACTAAATATAAGGTCCCCTCTTTATCTCTTTGACTTCATCTCCTTTTACTCTGTGATTGTCTTCACTCCTGCTAACCCCCAGTCACAATGACTTCCTTCCTGTTGTACTCATTGAACTCATCCCAGGTGGTCACTGAATTTACTATCCCCTCTCTTGACACATTCCTTTCCCCTCCCCCTGGTCCAGATATCCCAATGATTGACTCCCTCATCATCTGCCTCCAATCTGCTCAGATGTTGTCTTCACCAAGCATACTTTTCTCCACTCTCCTCAATTCCCCAAACTTGCTTTATTTTTCTCCAAAGCAGTCTTCATCTTCTGTGCCAACTCACTGGCCAAGTTCTTGCACCCAGTTTTGCTCTCCAAACTATGCTGGGTAAAAGTTGTAGTTTGTTGGTGGTGTTCTGTTGTTGTTGTTGTTTTTTCCAGACAGGACCCTTTCCGGACCCCAGAGAAAACAAATCCTTTGTTTTCAAATTCTCTCCGTTCTGTGTAATGACTATCTACCAAAACAACAGAAATCACTCTGAATATTTAAAACAGGAAATTTAATACAAGGCAATGGTGACAGAGATGAGAGAAGATGCTGAGAAGCCAAACAGGGGACAGGGAGACAACTTAAAAGATTGGCAAGAGAAGGAAGTCACTACAACCCCGACAAAGAGAGACAAAGGGAAGATGCAAAATTACTGGAACTCAGGGTCTAGAGTGTACTGGAAAAATCAGAATCACAAAAGAAGCCATGGGAAGGGAGGGAAGACTGAAGCCACTGAGGAGGTTCAGCTGCTGCTAGAAATGACCACCTTGAGGTACAGAAGAAGGGAGATGAATAACTTGGAGTTCTTTCCTCCAACCCTCTAATCTCCAGCCACTGTCTCCCATTAGTTGAACCCAGCTGAGCTCTGGATGACACAGCTGTCAGGTCAGCACCTCCTGTGGTACAGAGCAGAGCAACTGACAGTCAGGAAATGAATCTAAGTACAAAGCAGCCAGATAACTGGCATGGTCGGAATGGTGCGTTAGGCTTCAGATCTGTTCTCAGACCTCTTGTGATAGCCCCTCGATGGAACCTGGCTCCCTTATTACCTAGCACATGGCACAGTTATAATGAAAGAAATCTGTGTGATTTTTGCATTTGTCATTATTGTTGTTTCACTGTGTCTGCTGCTAGATTAGAAACTCCATGAAGGCATCTTATCTTTTTATTTCTCTATCTATAATGTCTAGTCCATGGAAAAAACTTTCACAGAGTTCTTCACAATAAATACCTGGCAAATGGATGAGTGAGAGCGAATGATCCGAGTTTTCACAACGAGATTTACACATATTGTGTCATCACACTGCAATCATCTGTTACCGGTTTGAGTTCCATGGTTTAACCTGGTCTTCTAATCCCAGAAAGGCAAGAATGTACAAGTGAGCTCAAGTGTTGAAGCAGGTGTTATTGCTTACTGTCACAGCACCGCCATTCATGCCAAATCTACAAAATCCTACGTATTTGTGGGGAAGTAGGAGGGAAAGATAATAGAGAAGACACAATTCTATGATGGCAGGAACCATCTCTGTTGAACACCAACAGTGTGGTGGTGATCTTATCCTGGAGGGAAGGTATCCTCAAAGATCACTTTACTCTGTGTTTCACTAGCTTTTCAGGAATTACCAACTACTGGCCCTACCCTTCCTCATAGCTGATGAGGGTGGCTGAATTAATGCCTTTTGTAGAGAAGTTGTAGCTGTGCAACAAGAAGATCAAATGGATCTCAAAACTTTTCTATCTGTAAGACCCTTCATGGGAGGACAGCTGGAAATTTTTGACCATGAGCCCAGCAACGATATGAACGGATGCAATGCATGATAGAATGAATAATGTCCGGGTCAGCACCTCTGAAAAAAATACTTAATGAACCCTCAGTGCCCTTGAATACTTTTAAAGAACCCAATTAGTGTATCTTCTGAGGGACCTATCTCTTTTAAGATGCTGGTCAGACAATCCTAGATTGTGGTTGGTGAAAGCATGCCATTCATGGAGATCCAAATTACACGTCAGTGACTACCAGTGTGACACTGTATTTGGGTATAAACACACATTATGTCATCTGCTTCTCATTTAAAGTATAAATGACTCCTTCGAAAGGTCCATGAATTAAATCATGGGTACCACTTACTGACCTCAGATTTTGTACTGTGCTCTATCTTTTACATATATGGTATTATCTCTAATACTTCTATTAGTCCTACAGGTTGTGTGAGTATTCCATCATTCAAAAAAAGAGAATAGAATTTCCAGGAGGTAGAACATCTCACCTAAGTCCACCAAGCTAAGGAAAAGCAAAGATGTAATTAGACAGTATCCACCTAGGTTATTTTTCAATGTTTCACTATGGAAAATATCAAAAGTATATAAAAGTAGACAAAACATCTTATTAAACTCCATACACACGTCTTAAATTTCAACAATTGTCACCTCATGCCCGAGCTTATTTCATTTATTTTCTTACCACTTTCCCCACTTCTATTTCTTAGAAGCAAGTGCCAGATATGATAGCATTCATCCACAAACATTTTAACATATTCTATATAGGCTCTTTTTTAATATACTAATTTTTTGTATACTACATATAGATGGAATAGCTTAATGCAGAACTAGTTATTACTGGGAAATGTTAACTTACTTGCACTTTTAATTATCACCGGCAAACCACCCATTTCAGCCTGTACACAGATGGGCAATCATTGTTCCAAAAGTTAAGTAGGATCATTAGAGATGTTCTATTGGCTTATTGGACAAGAACAAGAATTTACATTGAAACAAATGTACATCCAAAACACATCTGTTGTATTTTTCTTTCAATGGCTTTGTCTTTAAATAAGGGTTGTGGGAAAGGAGAAGAGTAATCAAGGAAAAACACCGTGATTATAATGAATGGGAAGATTTAATTGGAGATATTGTAAGAGGAAATTTTGAAAACCTGAAAAATATTCAACTGTAAAAACATGGTAACAAAAGCAACACAAGAATTTAAGTATCGCTTCTACATGCTGTGGTGGGTATTGAGATCTTGGCAAATGCGTGTTTAAAAGTAAGAATTCAGAGCAATTAGCAGAAAATCCACATATGACATCTCTTGGGAGTCTTTTGGAGCCAGTTTCATTTACCCTTAGATTTTTAATATTTTCCAACTCAAATTAAAAAATAAAGTTACTATTTTTTCCTAATAAATAAACTCTCATTGCTTCTGATCACTAAAAGTTAATGAGCTGTTAAATGTCCACAGAAATTGTTTTTGGTCTTAAATGGCTTCTTGTAAAAGGAAAATGCTGTAACTCTTTTCAGAAGATTGGCTTAGATTTCACTTTTCACAAGTTAAAAAAAAAAACTAAGCTCCTTTTCTATTCTAGAAGGGCAAGTTAAACAGTAGAACCTACTTACTGAATTCTGTGAATATCAATTAAAAAAAAGGAATATTTTAGGAGCTTATCCTTCTTTACTTGGGGAGATTATTTTCCCAGAAATTCAATGAAGTTTTCTACAGTTTTGCAAGGCATTACACCTACTGGGAGGATCATCCAGGTTATCACATGGAATTTTCCTAAATTTAGGAGCCAAGTATTATCAGCTGTCAATCCATGCACAGTGCTGCTCAAAGGAACATTCTATGGATAGGTCTTAGGGCATGACTGACTTTGCAACTATTCTTCCAATCTTCAAAGGGATAGTATATATGGCTCTCCTATGTGAACGCTAATACAAAAGTGAGAGTATCCTTTTTCATTTTCAAAATTTTAAATAGCTTTTTGAAATATAATACACATTCCATATAATCAATCCACCCATTTTCTGGTGCAATTTAATGATTTTTAGTAAATCTACGGAGTTATGCAACGGTCACCACAATCTAATTTTAGAACAGTTCTATCATCTCAAAAAAACAGACAGATGTGTATTGATATGGAGGCTAAAATGCCATCCGACTACGTTTCCAAAACCAATCATGTTTTAATATTCCAGGATTGGGGGTTGTTGCAATTTATCCACTGATGTGTGGTGCCATTTTCTAGTTGGTATAAAGTGGCAGCTGAATGTGGGATCATCTTAAAAGACCTCCCACTCCTAGAAGGATAGAAGGACCCAAAGAGAATAAGCCTAAGAACTCAGTTTGGGAACTTTCAGGGAAAGGCACCAGTTACAAATGAGTTAAAGTCAGAGGCGTTGCCAGTGGGAGAGTCTCTGAGGAACACATAAAAAACCCCAATAAGCAAAAAAACACACTTTACAGCCCGCTCTCATAAGGCACCAGCGACAGATTATAGCTGTATCAGCCATGCAAGATTATACCCTTTTCCTTGATCCGTGTGTCTCCTGGGCAGATCATGGAATAGTCAGAATCAGGCGTAGCAGATCCCTGACTGAAGAAGGAATTAGGGGGAGAGAGAGGGAGGACAGCTAAATATCCTGCTTTGGGAAGGCTATCTTCCCACTCCTGAAGCAAAATGAAGTGTGGGAGAGGCAGATGTTTTAAATGAATTGGGAAATTTTTCAAGTCTTTATTGAGGTTTAATTGACCTACAATAAGCACTCTTTTTAAGGGCAGAGGCCAAAAACTTTGACAAATGCATACACCCATGTCACTATCATATTATCATCACCCCACCAAGTACCCTCATCTCTCTTTATAGGCAATCCCTTGCATCCACGTGGCACCAGAAAATGAAGGCACTTTGTGGAACCATGAGAATATCCTACATATTAATTAGCATTGTTTATATTCAGTATTATATTGTTAGTGAATAAAACAATTTTATGTCTTCTCTTATAATCTGTCTTTCATTTCTTTTTCTTCCCTTAATTTTTCTGTTAGCAGAATGTTGAAAACAAGAGTACAACATTGCTTGTTGCTAACGTTGGGGAAAACTACGCATATTTTTCAACATTACGTATGATGTTAACTGTAAGGTTTTATGGATGACCTTCATTAGGTTGAGGAAAATCTCCTACTCACAGTTTGCTGACAATTTTTATCATGAATGAGTGTTAGATTTTGTCAAATTCATCTATTGAAATGATCGTGTGATTTTTCTCCTTTATCAATCTGGCAACTAATTTTCAGGGTTAAAAGAAAAACAAAACTGTATTCTTGGGAGTAGCACCACTGGGCAGTGTCATTATCATTTTTACATATTGCTGGTTTCAAACTGCTAAATTTTTCTGAAGAATTTTCCCATGTAGGTAAACAAAAGATATTTGGTGCTTTGCTGCTCCTAAAGCTTTGTAAGTGCCCCAGGAGACTGGATTTTTAAGATTTCAGGAATTTGGGGAGCTCGGTGATACTGGGTTGTTTGCTTGAAATCAACCATAGTTGAAATACCTACATCACAAAAATTGGCAAAAGCTAGAAATCAGTGTCTTTTTCCTTACCTCAGAAAAGCTGGTTGTGAGACATATAACTTCATATGACTGGGGATATTGATGTGTGATGTGTCTCTGCAATAATTTTGCCTGGTTTAGGTATCAGAGTAATGCTGGCCTCATAAAATAAATTGGGAAATATTTTCTCCTTTTCTATTTTATAGAAGATTTTGTGTAGACTTGGTATAATATTGTCCCGTAGTGTGTGGTAGAACTCAATAGTGAAGCCATCTGGGATTGTGGTTTACTTTACGGTAAGCTTTTTAATTATTAGTATAGTTTCTTTAATTGATATAAGGCTATTCAAAATTTCTGTTCCATCCTTGAATGGTCTTGGCACTTTTTGAATGTCAAGAAACTTGTACAATTCATCTCATTTATGGAATACATTGTTATGAAATTGTTCATATCACTGTCCTACTTCACACATCAAATTTATAGTTTGTGTTTTCTTTTACTTGTCAAATTCATCTATTAAGTCTAGGCAACGTTTTATAAGTTATTGTTTAAGGTAGATAGATAGATTTATTTATTTATTTATTAATGAGAGCGAGAGAGAGAGAGAGCACAAGTGTCCACAGGAGCAGGAGAAAGGGCAGAGGGAGAGGGGCAAGCTGATTGCCCACTGATCAGGGAGCCCTATGCCAGACTTGATTCTAGGACCCTGAAATCGTGACCTGAGCTGAAATAGTTGGATCCTTGAATGACTGAGCCACCCCAGCACCCCTATAGGTTTTACTGATATTTACAAGTAAACAATATTTCATTATATTTATATTTTTTGTTTATTTACTCTTTCCTTGATACTCATACTTTTGTTAAACTTTCATTTATATATTTGGACTTAATTTGCTCTTCTTTTTCTAGTTTCTTCAGGTGGAAGTTAGGTCACTGATTTTAAGACTATCTTTATGTCTAATATAAGCAATTTAACACTTTAATTTTTTCTTAGATATTTCTTTAGCTCCATCTCACAGATTTTAATGGGTTGTGTTTACATTCTCATTCGGTGCCAAATATAATTTTCTAATGTTCCTTGTGATTTCTTCTTTGATTCATGGATTATTTAGAAGCGTGGAGCTTTATTTCCAGCTTTTTTGGTGATGTTCTGCATATATTTTTGTTATTGTGTTCTAATTTAATTATTTCATATCAGGGAACATAACTTGTTTATTTCAATTTTTTTTTTGGACTGGTACTTTTTATGGCCCAGAATCTAGACTATCTTGGTGAATAGTTCCTGTACATTTGAAAAAAAAAATACATGCTTTTTCCTGTTGTTGAGTGGAATTTTCTATAAATGACAAATTATATACAATTATCAGGTTCAGGTATTCTGTGACCTTACTGTTTTCTTCCTAATGTTCTATCAATTACTAAGAAAGGAGTGTTGAAATCTCAAAGTATTATGGGATTAATCTATTGCTACTTTCAATTCTGTCTTTTTTTGTTTTATGTATCTTTTAAGTATAGTTGATCATCACATATTAAACCTTCTTTAACTGACCTGTTCATAATTATGAAATAGCCCCCTTTATCACTGATAATTTTCATTGTTCTAAAATTTTGTTTGATACTAATATGTATTCAACTTTTCTTATATTAATATAGCTACTATTAACAAAGCTTTCTTATATTAAGAATTTTCATAATATAACTTTTTCAGTTTTTTTCCTTTTTTATCACTTTCCTCAATCTTTCTCTTTGCACACATTCCTCCTCTCTGGTACCTACTCCTACAAATCCAAACAGCCATCTTTGTGTCTTCAGCGCAACGAGACCATTATTCTTTCCTTGGGCTTTTCTCGACTTGAAAGCTTTCAAATTACATTGAATAGTACTTTTTAAATATTAAAATGAGATGTCTCATCATTAAAACTCACCAACAATGTTGTAGAATGTGCTCCGAATTGCTTCCAAGGACAATAATCCAGTTGGGTTAATATTCCTAGGAAAGAAAGAGTAAAAGTTGTATATGAATGAGGTATACTTGTCATAGTTGTTATTTTGTAACAGTAACAACAAGAACAAAAACAGCAATGCAAGGCTATAGCACCATCAAAGAAATATATAATATAAATACCATTCTATTTGGAAATGGTGGGGGGGAGATGTTGTATATTCTTCCTAGAACAATCTTGATTCAGTTGGAGAAAGAAGAATTGGCATAAACCAGACCATTTTAAAGAAGAGAGTTCTCTACTGATGGATAAAATGCATCCTAAAATGACATGGATAAAGCTTCCTAGAGAAATCTCAAATTTTCCCCTTAATTGTTGGAATATTTGTGTTCCCAGTCAGTAGAGACACATACACGTGAAAACACTGAAAGGAAGGAAGGAAGGAGGCCTCAAGACAAAAAAAGAAATCTTTCAAATGATACCAATGATCTTGTGCTGAAAAGGCTTAAAGATAAAATAGAAAAACCATGCAATTTAACATCACCTACTGTGTGCACTAGACACTGGCGATATAAGATGTAAACTTTCATTGGACAGTTTTCTCTTTAGGAACTGTCATCAGTGGAGTTTCTGAACCTGGCTCACAATTGTAGCAATTTCCTAGTGGTTCTTGGCTTCTTCTTAGATAATATAGGAAGCTGTGAGTTCACTGGGCCTACCTGTGATTAAGATAAAGTTTTAAATCAAAATCTGGATTACTAAAACCAATGACTGATTTTTTTTTTATACTAATTAAGTGGAAGATTTCCTTGGAAACCTGATATTGCAAACTGACACTGCATCTGGATTCTATAAGAACCTCATCATATTCCATTCTGGAAAGTCTTCCTCAGTGTGCATCCTGAACAGCCTTTCTCCTTAACACGTATTGCCTCAGTTCTTCACTTTATATTTTACTTCATATTCCAACTTTGAAGCTTTCATGTAGAATTTCTCTGTAAAGTACAAAAGTATGAAATCCAAATATTCTTAAAAGATTACAGATCTTTGCTTCCTTTCAAAGTTAAGGTAACTGATAGCCTTACATATTATATTAATAAAAACCACTATTATTTTAGGTTTTATTAAATACTTTACATATGACATACCCTGAAAATACGCTGTAGGTGGAAAAACACATTTGTTCCTCAAAGACCTTCTGACCTTCAGTTCCTTAATTAGTACTTTGGGTACAATAAGATTATTTGCCGTGACCTTGGGGAAATTATTTTAAAATGCAACCGGGTAAGTGATGAAACTGGGAGGTAAACACAATTAGGAATGATTCCAGAGCCTGAATATTATCTAATATGATATTCAGAAGGATTCTGAAATAATACATCCTAAAGAAATTATACCTAAGTTATTCAGGAATTAGAATGTTGAAAATGGAATAAATCCCCCTACACTTGTACTTGTGAAGCACACCTCTTATAGTTCCAAAATGTGGACTATTTGATGGTAGGGATCTTTGTATCACTGCCCAGTACCAGAAAATACTACACATCCATTGTCAACAGGGGATGGCAAGCTTGGAAAATCAAATATCATCTTGAGAATATTTTAAAAGACTCATCAAAAAAAATCCCTTTTATTTTAAAAGAAAGTATTAAAATGAAATCATGCATGACTTCAAAATGTATTCAGATTTCTCTGTAGTGTATAACAATAGGGAATTTTATCAGATTACATTTTCAATAAAAAGAGTTTGAATGAGTTTGATGTGATTTCTATTTCAATCATAAGGGTGACCTACACAGGTATCTTCTTCTTCGATCATTTTATTTCTGCTCTTTCCATCTGTATTTTAACCTGTTAATATGTGGGTGAATTTGAGGAAAAGCAAATCAGTTTGACCTTTAATGTAAAGTCATTTTTGTATGATCAAAACAGTACTATTTCCAATACTATAAAGAATGTGGATTTTAAGATTCAAAAGCACGTGCCATTCTCAGCAACCTGGGAGGAATGATAATGTGACCACTGCTTGAATGATAATTTTATCTCCATAACTGCCTTCCATCCTCTTGCCTTCACTGTATATTAAGACTTCTGCCCAAAGATATATGTTTAGCCAAGCTGTTTTAATATAACATATTAAACTTTTAAAATGATTCAAGGACAAACACTGGACTTAAGCTCACTGTAGGATGCCACATTTTCTTGCATCTTTCCCTCCTTCTTTAGTAGCTATTTTACCACTAAGCCAGAAAAGAAGGAATTATGCAGGAAAATTGCTATCAGCTGCTGCCCCTGCTGGATTACAGAACCCAGAGCATAATAGCTTCCCCGGTGGAGCCTCTGAGGGCTTGGGCCAAGCCATTAACCACTGCAAACACCTAAAGGAAGAAATGGAATAAAGTAGAAAGGCTTTCAGGCATCCCAGAAGATTTTTATGCAAACAAACTTTATTTGAAATGCAGATGTCCAGGGCCTATCCCCGGAAATTCTTGTTCAGTTGATTTAGGGTAAAATCCAAGAACAGGCATTCTTAGTGCACTCAGATATCTGTATCTGAATTACTGCCTGAATTTTAGAGTTGGCTTCTGTTTGTGTGAATTTTTGCTCAGATACAAGTTGATAATTAAACTGGCTTAAAATCTGTAATGTCAAGATGGACCAGATATATCAGAGCCTGGTGGATAATAGACACCTTATTTTTAAATAAAAGACCAGTGACTATGTTTCTCTCATTGCATGCTATTTTTGAAGGGTTAGATATATTTTGGACTTCACAAGGTTCTGCTCATATTTTGAGTCTCCTGTTAAAAAGTGACTCACCTTCACTGATGTCTATCATGTACTTATTCAAAAGACGAATTAAAACTATATTAACTTTATAATTTTAATTATAATTTCTTTATAATTCAATCTCCATTACACCTCTGAATTAGGAGGCTGTTTCTACTGCCTCTTTCATAAACGTAGTAAATTTTCAGCTAGTTACTGAGGGATGGCCAGAACTTTTCCTACATGGAAAGGAAAGAAGTGAGGTTATTGGATGTGAAAGAGAGATGTATACAATCATACAGCCATAAAGATGGTGCAAGGAATGGAACCAGGAAAGGGATTTTTGGAAATGGGGAAGAATATGGATTAAATATTACTAGTTCCATTATTGAAAGATTGAATTTGTGCTACTGACCATCCAGGTGCATATGCCAAATAGGTAACTAGAAGAGACATAGGGTAAACTTTTAGAAATACTGTCTGGTATTTGAAATCAGGTAAGTGAATCAAATTCAAACAGTTCATAAAGAGGTGTTAAATAACAAAAATTCAACTAAGGAAACATGAAGATCCAATTGGCTTTATTCAGTGACATGAATCAGGCAGCATTCCATCTAGCAAATAGAAAGGAGCTCCACTGAACTCCAGGAAAGAAAGTTTTTTAAAGTCAGAGAAGGACCAGAAAAAAAGAGAATTATAAGCAGAGAATGCACTGTTAGGCATTCTAAGGGAACAGAAGGATTCTAAAAATGGACTCCCTCCCCCTGGTGCTGACCATAAAGCTCCAGGTTGGTTGGTTAAAGGTCGAATTCCTTGTTGGTGGTGGGGCAGGGGGAGGGGGGCGGTTGAAACTGCAGTTCGCTTAGGTATCAAGTCTTGGTTTGCTGACGTGGGATTTTTACATAGTGACTCCATTTTGAGCCTGTGGTTTTCCTTTTAACAGAGGTTAGATGAAAAGGCTGAGGGCAGAACGCTACTGAACAGAAATAGGGAGGAGGAAAAGATGGAATGCCATTCTCTGAATTTCCACCTTTCACAAACCAGCTCTGTCTATAAACCCAGCCCACAGGTGGTTCCTTCCTTAAGGCTTCCTCACTTCTATATCTGCGATGGTGGAAGGATAAGTCAAGGTACAGGTGGCATAGTGGACCACAGGGTATGGAAGGACAGGGATCACAGAGAATGGACCACCAGCTGACCGATATTTTGGCTAGTTATATGCTATTTTTCCCTTCCCTTCTGGCTCAGAAGTTCCTTGAGATCAATAATCACATCCTCATTTAACTTAGCCACCTACCTATTTGCTCATTCAACAAGGGTTGGTTACCATCTTGCCATGGAGCCTTCTACGTAGTGTCTCACATGATGAACAAAAGGATGCATTCACCAAAGAATATAAATATCTCCGCATCCAAGGATTGTTCCGTTGGTAAGACAGAAAACCATCATATTTGACTATATTGCAGCATGCTGGGGGGAATGTGTGCCAAGGAAAACTTTCTTCTGACAGTGATATCTTGAGACAATAGGCGCTGAGTGAGGGCAGAATTCACTGAATGCATCAGTGTAGATTTGAAATAAGATGGAAATATGGATGATGTCAAGGGAACATGGATTTGTACCATTTTTGGTGGCTTTCACTTTATGTTTTCTTTTCATATGTGCAAATTCAAAACATTCACGGAGATGATGGTGTCTAACAAAGTGATGATTTGCAGGGTATTTCACCTCCTTCAAATCAAAGGAAGTTAACTAGATAAACTACTTTTGGTAATTCCTTTCTTTCATATCCTTAGCTCTCCATTCACCGTATTAAATGATTTCAATATCTTATATGCAATGTATACCTCACTTAAACTGCTATTCTAAAACCGCCTTATTCTCTGGTCTAACTACTGTATATATCAAGTATGTTAATGAGCACCAATTTATCAGCTCTGGTGCAAAATGAATTAATCAGCTCTAGTGCAAAATCAATTAATCTCTGACTCCCTGTTTCTTAAATATTTAGAGATATCTACTCAATCAATAGAGATGTGATGGAAAACTCACTCTCTTGACAATGCTAGCTTTCCGATGTCTGGTTCTGTAACCACTATGAGGTTGTCTTCTGGAATTTTCTAAAGAAATTCCACTAAGGGCCTTAGTATTTCTTTGTTTGGGTTTGTTTTTCTTATCTAAATACCTTGCACACTTAAAAAAAAAGTTCTTTCACTTCTGCATAAATCCAAATGGAGAAAAATATTCTTTCCCCCATCTATTGATATTTATAAAAGCTTTAAAATTTCCATTCAAACAAAACAGAAACTCTTGGTATAGTTTTCACTTTTGAACATTAGTTAATGCAGGTATTCCTGAAATAAAATGAAGGTCATAATAGTCTTCATCCATCATTCCCCAGTGCCTGGAGTAAGATAAATCTAATTTTCATCTAAGCATTAAGTGATCTGCATAAGTTTCATGGAGCCGTTTGTGTAAGAGCAAGTACACAAATTGAGTGCAGGGAAAAAGTAATGAAACTCAGAAGACCTTGGGCAGTGCGATTGTATCTGTCATGGAATTTGGACCCTGTAATACTTATGTTTCTCTCTGGCACCAAAAATAATCACTTTTTAATAATTAATTCATGGTTATATTATGCTATGCTATGCCATGCTGCACTATGCTAGGTGGACTCTCAGGATACGGGATTTACATCTCTAGAGTATCGTATTGAATACCTTTTGACCCTTCTGAAATACTAAATTCTCATCTGCCAGTGGCATCGACCATTTAGTTTTTCCTTGCAAAGTAAATCTTGGTTGGTATTTTATGGCTAGATATATTTTATTATTAAATATTAGGAAATTTGATAATGATTAACACTTGATAAACACTTATATTATGGACATCATGTGATATTGTGGACAATCTAATGAGAAAAAAAAGAGAAAAAAGTAAAAAATGATCTAATTAGGTGGCTCAGAATATCCAGTTGCTTGTCGCAGATTTAGTATGTTGGTACACTTTCAGTGAATTATGTAGGAAGTTATAATGGTACTGGAGGAGATTGGCTTCACAGAGTCTTAGTTTTTATTAATTCATTGCAGCCTGATTGTTTCCAACAAGACTTAGTGTTTAGAGTAAAAATGTATACATGAAATATAGATGGTATGACCTTTACTCCCTATTCCTAGATATTAGGTATTATATATACACATATTTATATCTAATTTGCTGAAAGCCCATAGATATGGCATCTTTATTGCTTTGCTAGGTTTTTGGAAATAAACAGCAGATACAACACAATGATAAGAACTTAATTAAATCTCTTGTCCACACCTACTGAACAGAGTGCCCATTCCCCTTTGTTTTGATCTTCTTGCCATTTTCATTCCATTTTACTTAACCAAGAAAATCTGAAATAAATTTGCAAGTCAAATGCCAGGAAACATTTCTCAGAAAGACAAAATATCTACTGATCTTCTCTTCATCTATTCCTTTTGTCATAAATATTTGTCTGGTGAATGCCTTCATTAACTCTGGCTCCTTGTTGCTTTTGCTTGCATGTAAAAGGATAAACAAAAGCCATAGCTCCATGATTTCTAATAAATGGGAGCTAGGCAAAGTAAAATTTCTGCATCAGGTCAACAATAACAGATGAACTACAGTAAAAACAATAGAGAATTTAATTTGCCTGCTTTATTTTATCTGGAGGGAAGAAAAAGGACAATGTGGAAAGAACATGGGATATTTAAATAATAACAAGAATAATGACCTTTCTTTTTCTACTAAAAATACAGAGAAAATAAATGGAAGGAAAGATATTAGTTACGACTGTGGGAAAGTTACACAAATAACGTTAAAGTATTATCCAGGTAGACACAGTCTATCTCTTTAGATAGACTTTGTGTTTTTTTTTTTAAAGATTTTATTTATGTATTCATGAAAGACAGAGAGAGAGAGAGAGAGAGAGAGAGGCAGAGGGAGAAGCAGGCTCCCAAGGAGCAGGGAGCCTGACACAGGACTCGATCCCAGGACCCTGGGTCATGACCTGAGCCGAAGGCAGACGCTTAACCATCTGAGCCACCCAGGTGCCCTAGACTTTGTGTTTTTCATGGAGTATGCATACAGAATTACTTAGGGACTACAATACTATTTTAGTCTGCTCAGGCTGCTGTAACAAATACTGCAAACTGGTGGCTTAAATAACGACACTTATTTCTCACAGTTCTGGAGGTTGGGAAGTCTAAGATCGAGGTATGTTTCATTCTGAAGCCTATTCTCCTGACTGCTTGTAGGGGGCCACCATCTTGCTGTGTGCTCACATGACCTCCTCTTTGTGTACCCATAGGTGGAGAAAGAGAAGCTCTCTTGTGTCTTTTCTAATAAGGGCACTAATTCAAGGCCCCACCCTATGACCTCATTTAACCTTAATTACTTCCTTACAGGATCTATCTCCAGATATAGCCACACTGGGAGTTAGGGATTCAACATATCAATTGCAGGGGGGACAGGAGCACAAACATTCAGTCTGTAACAATACTTACTGGTTTATTAATAAAAGGAAACTTTTCTTATAAGGGTATCAATGTTCTGTGAAGGAAGGTCTTTTGATTGCCAACTCCAAGTGATTCAAAGACTGAATATTAACAATCAAAGAAGACATTCCTCCTAAACTAACTATATTAGATACTAATTCAGACTATGCACCTCCCTCTGAATATAAGACTAAGTCATCCAATTTCAGCTCAGTAAAAGGGAATTCTGGTGTGCACTTCTTAGCATGATGGTAGTTCATGTATTTTAGATATCTGAGATGGTACTTCAGATATCCTTCCCCTCAGTCTTCTCTGAATCTAAGCATTCTTAGTTTATCGCTCATGTTACATGATAAGAGGTATGCCCAGATTAAGTCTTAGAAACCATGAGTATTTCTCTTAAATGTCCACATAGACTCGGGCTATATATCCTCTCCAGCAGCCTAAAATCAAACCTTCTCCTGGACTTATTCTGAATCATATATAATTCCATAATTCCCTAAGACAAAATAACATGAAAGGAAATAAACACGAGACCCACAAAATGTGGCTAACGATTACTTAGTCTTTTACTCACCTAAATATATGCTGAGTACTCATTATGCATCTTAAATTGGTTATTTGTTACCCTTAAGTTCCTCAGTTTATTTCTGCATCCCCAGGGCCTATCACATCCTTATTGGTATACTATTTCTTTGTAATAAGTGATTTGATGAAAATATAAAGTTTTGTTTTATAAGATTGCATAACAAATCTATCTGGGAAAGTTGAGAACAGTTAGTAAAGGAAATTATCCACAAAAAGAAAAAAAAAAAGGCATTTAAGCATAGACATAAAGAATGCATAAATATTTATTCAAATTAGAACTAAGGGAGGGCAGAGAGATTATCAGGCAAAAGAAAGAGCAATTACAAAAGTGCCGAGGAGTGAAGATCCTTGACTCATAAAAGGCCAGGACGGTTAGAACATAGCAGACTGGTAGGACATGAAGCAGGAGAATGAGGTAGAGGCTAGACCTTGCAAGTCACATAGGAGGAAAAGTAATTTGCAACAGAAATTCTAAATGGACTTAGCAAGCTTCTAATGTATAGTGAGTTGATCACTTCCTTAAAACCGAAACATTCCAAATAAAAGTGGATAAAATAACCTGACCAGTGTTGTTATAAGGATCTTCGCTCAGTGTCAAGTCCTGTGCTGAAGGCTGGGAATAGAGCCTGGACTAAGGCTAGTCTCCCTCAAGGGGGTTAGATTCTAGAGAGATAATACACACATTTTACTGAGTATTATCTATTTTCTCTACAAGGTCAAAACCATTGCATAAAAATTCTAAGGCTTTAATTTTAAGCTGGCTGTTTTTGATACAGCCTCTAACTACTTCCAGTAAAGCTCTTTAACAAGTAAATCTGGAGGGAAAAAATGGCAACAACTAAACATATAAGTGAATATATTGATTTATAATGAATCTGTTATTAGAATCTGAAGGGAATTTCATACGTAATGGTATAATGTAATACACTGTCTGAAATAAAGCAAGCCTATACACCTATGATTTATCTGGTCCCTCCTTCACTATTTATTTGGTGTAGACCTTGTATTACTCAGCCAAGGAGTAAGGAACCCAATGATACCACTGTTTTGGGAATACTGTCATTTGAAGTATGCTTGGTGCTGCTGGTCCACTTTCCCTCCCCACCAAGATCTTTCCCTCAACAGTCAGTCATAAGCAGAAACAAATGGGTTTGGAGTACGAAGCAAGATTTTGGACACACAGTCCTTCATCTTCCTTGGTGTAAAGCTGATAAGCAAAACATTCCAGGAGGATGAGAAAATGGGAAAATCCCTAGCTGGAGGAAATATAGGGAGTACAGATATTTGACTATTTCACCTACTGAGAATATCCAACAACCAGGTGATAAGGTTAAGATACCCGATCATCTCAATGCGGCAACAATACATGAGATGGGCAGCAACTGGACACGGCTCTCCGCCTGGACATTGGCCCTCCCTCCAGAATGCCAAATGCTTTTGTTCCACCCTCTTCTTAAATAATCTTGATAAAACACCACTTCCATTTCTCAATCCTGTTTATACATACTCAATTTCAAGAAATTCAAATTTAAAAAATCATGACATACATGTCTATGGGCTTTCAGGGATCACTCTTTTTTTCCTCATAAATTTTCTGGTTTTAGAAAATGTTTTTTCTCCAGTAAATCATTATCAGGATATGCTCTTCCGTTCAAAAGGAAAAAGTAAATGCAGTAAGGGAAAAATCAGGAGCAGAAGCCACGAGGATAGAATAGGTTGCAATGCAGAGGCAAGATGACAGAAATTGGAAATGCATGAAAATATGAAGGACTGAAAAGAAGATTTTTAAATAATACCATAATGTAATAGAATCCAGGTTTAGAGGTATCGAACAACTGTCCTTTATATGACTGCCTTTTCCCTTCTCATCATTGGAAAGAAAAAAAAATCAAGGAGAAAAAAAGAGTGCAAGTAAACAGATGATAACAAAAAGTGCCTTCCAATAAACACCATCAATCATCTTAATGTTGAGAGTCAAAAGCTGTTTTCTTTTTTGGTATCGAGAACAAGGTACAGGTGTCGCCATAATTTCTTATACGCAGAATTGTGTTAGAGAGTCTAGTTAGTATAGTACATTAAGAAAAAACTTAATATAGGCATTTAAAACTATAACTTTCCCTCTAAGCATTGCTTTAGCTGCATCCCTTGCATTTTGATTTGCTGTATTTTCACATTTGCATTGTCTCACATTATTTCCTAATTTCCCTTTTGACCTCTTCTTTGACGCAATGGTTATTAAAGAAAGCACTGTTTAATTTCCACATATTTATGAGTTTCCCCAATTTCTATCTACTACTCACATTTAATTTAATTCCATTATGGTCAGAAAACATATTTTGCATTATTATCCTTTTAAATTTACAGAAGTTTATTTTATGGTCTTGCATATTATCTACACTGCGGGATGTTCCATATGTACTTAAGAAGGATATTATTCTGCTGTTGTTGGGTGCAGTGTTCTGTAGATATGTCTTAGATAGAGTTGGTTTATACTGTCTCTCACGTCTTCTTTTTCCTTGTTTATTTCTGCCTAGTAGTTTTATCCATTACTGGAAGTGGGATACTGGAATATCCAACTATTACTTTTGAATTTCTAGATATTATATGTTCCAGAATATATTACATACTTGCTGTTTTATTCAACCGGTTTTTAAAAGTTGTTTTAAAAAGAAAAAAAGGAGAAAAACTATGTATTCCATCTTTTATAATGACATAATTACTTTTCCTGATGCTCTTTGTAATGTGGATTTGAATTATCATCTGGGATTATTAGCTTTCAGTCCAAAAAAGTTCCTTTACTGTTTCTTACAAGGCATGTAAGGCTGATGACAAATTCCCTCAGCTTTTGGTTATTTTCAAAGTCCCTATGTCATATTCTTTTCTTTGTTTTGGAAAGAAAGCTTTGTTGAATATATGATCCTTGGTTCAAAGTGTTCCCTTTAAGTACTTTGAATATGTTAATCCTATGTCCCCTCTGGCCTCCATTATTTCTATAAAACTTCAGTTGTTAATCTTATGGGGGGGGGGTCCCTTGCAAGTGATGAGTAAATTTGGTCTTGCTTTAAAGCCTTCTCTCTGTCTTTGGCTTTCAGTTTTGTTTTGTTTTGTTTTGTTTTGTTTTTACTATGATATGTCCTTTGTGGATCTCTTTGTGTTTACCTTCTTCAAGTTTGTTGAGATTTCTGAATGTGTAAGCTAATGTTTTCAAAATTTTTTGAAGTTGTCAGCTTTATTTCTTTCTTTTCCTTTCTTTCTCTCCTGATTTTTTTCTTCCACACGTGTTGGCACACTTAATAGTGTCCCACATTTTTCTGAGGCTCTGTTCATTTTTCTTCATTCTTTTTTTCCTCTCCATTCTTCAGCCTGCATATTTTCTATTCATCTATCTTCAAGTCCACGGATGCTTTCTTTTGCCAATTCAAATCTACTGTTTTGCCACTCTAATTAATATTTTATTTCAGTTATTGTACTTCTTAACTCCAGAATTTCCACTGTGCTCTTTTCAAAAATATCCATTGATATTCTCTATTTGATGTGACATTATCACCCTATCTTTCTGTTTTTTCTTTAATTGTGGTTTATTTTAGTTTGTTGAACCCATTTATAATGGCCCCTTAGAAGTCTGTTCACTCTGATACCTGGTTGCTTTCACGAATAGTTTCTTTTGCATGTTTGTTTGTTTGTTTTTCCTGGTGTATGGGTTTCCTGTTTCTTTGTATGTCTTGCAATCTTTTGTTGTAAACTGGACATTTTAGATAATTTATTATAAAAAATCTGGTTGTTGGCTCCTTACCCAGAGCTTGTGACTGCTCTTTGCTTGCTTATTTGTTTAATGACTGGCTGGACTGTTTTCATTAAGTCTATTTCCTCTCTGTGGTATTAAGCCACTGATATTTCACCTCAGGGGATCCCAGCCTTAGGTATGCACCAGTCACTCTAGAATGACAGTGGTTTTGGCAAGGTTCTCTTTGTCTCTTTCCCTGACCATGTCCCAGTTGTTAAAGCTCCACTAATTGCCAGATGATTTCTATTTTCAATTTTGGGGCCAACCTTGCTATACAGACTAATCCAATCAAGCTTGGGCTCCTTCTAGAGTATTTCTCCGGGTCAGCATTTCAGATTTGTTCTGCCCAGACATGTTCCTCCCCCAATCTCTGTCTCCTCCCTCCTCTGCTTGCAAAACTCTAAGCCACTGACTCTAGGGCTGAGTTGGAAACTATGATGTTTTTCTCTGAGTTAAGCATCTGCTGTAGATGACGAGCACTTGGTGCTGGGGGACGGTAGCTTCAAGTCTTTTTGGCTGGCCCCTCCCAGCATGTAATCACTGCCTTATAGACCAGGGCAAGGGCGACTGAAGCCCTATATTCCCAGTGGAGCCCTGCGCAGGGAGAGCCTCTGCTGCACAAGAACAGGCTGTGAGGAAGAGCCCTCTCTTGGCTGCACTCACCCAAAATTTAGTTTCAACCGCAAGATATCCAGGATTAGGCTCAAACTGCTATCACCTCCTGTTTCCTGGTTAAGACAGTCCTTTATCTGCTCGCTGAGGGGAGGGGAGCCCTGTGTTTTTGGCTGAACTAGTTTAGAGTAGAATTTCCATCTCACAGAACTGGGTTCTGCTTCACACACCATGATCTCACTGTTCTTACCAACTTTGGTAGATTCTCTTGGATAAACGGTTCTTCATTTGCTGCTTGCCTCCAGGACCATTTCTAGAGATGTTAAATGGTTTTCCTTGTATAATTTTCACCATGTTCACTAGGGAACGGTTCTGTGGAGTGCCTTACATTGTCTTGCTGAAGTGGAACCCTGTAATGAGATATATTTTTATAAGCAAAAAGAAAAGTTTAGAAGATTGTTAGAATTAAAATTAATGCACCAAACAATTACACTTTATACACTAGCAACAATGATTTCAAAGTGCACTTTTAAAAAGGTAATATAATCAAAACAAGAAAATATATACAGTACCAATGATAAATCTAACAAACATGTGAAATTCTCTTGTAGCTAAATTTAAAAATACAGATTTTATTAACATAAATTAAAGGAAATAAGGAAACTATAATCTTGAAATGGAATACTAAAGATCATAAAGATGCCAATTCTCTCAACACGGACTTATATTTTAATATAATTTCTACTCAAGTTTTTAGAGGGATTGCCATCGAACTTGATAATCTGATTCTCTATTTCTCAGAAATTAGCAAATGAACAAGAATAGTCAAGATACTCTTAAAGAAGTGCATGATGGGGAAAATAACCTAATAAACGTCAAGTTTTATTATTAAGTTTCCATACATAAAAAAGCTTGGTATTGATGGAGGATTATAAAAAAAAAAAAAAAAAAAGCTTTGGAACATAATAGAGAGCCCCTAAATGATGAGGATGCACAAAAATTTGACTTGTGAGACACTGAGTGTTGAAGAGCAGTGGGTAAGGGGTAAGTTCCTCAATAATAAACCTTAGGAAAATTACCAGGACAGAAAAAAACCCAATTCCTTACAATCACCTAAATGTGAAAGATAACATTATAAAAATATTTTATGTAATTCACAATTTTAAAAATAAGGTTATAAACGCTAATCTAAAAGAGATTGAAAAAATTAACTATATTAAACTTTTCTGAAATTAAAAGGCAACATAAGTTTTAAAGAAACCAACCACAACTTTATAGAAGATGTGCAACACGTAGGAAAAAAAGGTATTTCAAATACACGAATTTGAACTGTGTTAAAAATGCTGGTATTTGTTTTTTAAATGTATACGGTAATGACAGTTTCATTTGGCATAATAAAATAACTCAAGTAAGTCAATAATAAATATAAACACCAATCAAAAAGAGTAAAAAAAAAAAAGAGGGGGAGGAGGAAATGAGTAGGCAGATAGGGAATTGACTTGCCTGAATGTAGCAGGTAAAATTTGGCAAAAATGTCTCACAAACTTCCTCTACTCAGTCAATAATTTTCTGTACATAGGAGAGTAACAACATATGCATATGCCAGGTATAGTAAAAAATATGAATTTTGTGGTGGACCCACCAATGCTTTTCTAAGTACTAAAAAGAACACCTTTCTTTGGCAATGAGCAATATTCCTGCTGCAGTTTCTAAATCATCATTATAGATTGTTTTTAAAGAGAGAATATGAAAAATAGTTTCCCATATAAATAATGTCAACCACAAAAAGACAAAAGCCTCATTGTAATTTTATTAACTGCATCTTGAGGAACAATCCCCATCTTGTTTTGAACTATAGTATACGAAATCATCCACAAATGTTCCTTGCACTAATTAACTGTACTCAAACTTGTCACACACTTTCTGAAAATAAAACATGGCTATATATTCTCTGTTGTGAGATAATGTTCTCCTGTTTTTAGCATAGTGGTATTTCCTTCTAGGTCATGGAAATAAAGATAACTGGATCATTTGGTACATCACTGCATAACTCTATTAGAGACCTCTTTTCACTCTTCACATTACTAAATAATGAGGCAAAACCAGAAGAAATTTAGAAAAAATAATGTTAACACCATCTAAGTGTTTTCCTCTTTGCTTACTAGCAAGGCATTATAGATCCACTTATATCTCAAACAAAAGTAAATATAATTTATACATCTATTTTGGGGAATGGCTATCTTTTTTTTTGAAATTCTAATATAGCACTACATGGAACAGAAAATTTAACATGCTTATTTAATGTCATTTGAGTGGAATATCTGTTCACATATTTGAGTGTGCTGGAAGCCAGAAGGACACTGATGACCAGGAATTGGACAACAAGAGCTTGGAATCCCTGCTTAATAGTCAACAATGAGGTAGCCAGGTGTTCTAGGGTCTACAAACTTGCCAATATGTGAAAAAAAAATCCTAAATGAAATAATCCTTTTGCCCAAATAACATTACACACATTAACCAATATTATGTTTATTTGCTTTTGTCTAGACTATCAGTAAGATCTGTGTTCCCATTTTGAATACAGGTCTTTCATTAATCAAAATGAGAAAATATTAATAATTAATATATACAGTATGACTATAGTTCATGAGCTTGGCATCAATGACCACAAAAATTTATTTTGGGGGTAAAACTGTGAGAACCATAGGGCTAGCATGCGTCCAATCACTCCTCACTGACAAGTTTTACCTTGAACTGAAATGCGCCCTTCATTATTGCTTAAATGTCTTAAAAGTATTGCTCTAGATAACCAATACATCTTTCCATATTAACTAATAACATGTAAAATATAACATCTACTTCTGTCACTTCTCATTTTATTCTTATTTGTGTAACCACTACCGGTCTTCTCTACAGAGTTTTAATATATGTGGCATATCTCCTCCAATTGGCAGTAAATGGGACTTTTGTTCCATCTTAGTTTAAATGTGCAAGGGCATGAAAGACTTTGTAGGTACCTGTGGGAATCCACAAAGTGCATTGTTTTGTACGCCATATTGTCATATAGTCTATCTTTTAATACAGAGCTTCCTCAATATGCCTTTCAAATGTGGTGAAATTCTGTCCAGCCAATTCTGCATTGCCAGGATAAAGGAGAGAAAATTAAACTTATGTATGGAGATATGGGTTGATTTGTGTCTTCTGAAAGAACACTTGAAAATTATTTTTATAAAAAGAAATCTTTTGTATTTATAAAGTGATGGTAAAATGTCATTAGTCCATCATGGAGCCTCATTTATTAAGCCCGTCAGGGTGTAGATATTTTGGTCCATGCCAACTGGGGAAGTGGGGAGGGGGGAGGGGGAAAGAAGCTGAGTGCTCCAGTGGAATTGGGTTGTCTTGAGTTTTGCAGAGGACTTATGAACTAGAAAAACAAGTGTTGTTTGGGCAGCCATTTTGAAATGATGCCAACTATTGTAATTTCCCTTTTTTCCAGATAATTCCCTCAGCATTTTGGCAAAGCATAATGGATTCAACCGCCAGAAGCAAGAAGTCTATCTTTTACCTATCATAATCAGTGATAGTGGGAATCCTCCTCTGAGCAGCACCAGCACCCTGACCATCCGTGTCTGTGGCTGCAGCAGTGATGGTGTTGTCCAGTCTTGTAATGTTGAAGCTTATGTCCTTCCGATTGGACTCAGTATGGGCGCCTTAATTGCCATATTAGCATGCATCATTTTGCTGCTAGGTACGTATTTCCTTCATAGCTTAACGGTCATCATTTTTCTGGTTCATAAATGACTGTAAATTAGGACAGCAAACCTGCACCCCAGTCAGGTGTCAGCATTCTTTTGGGGAAAAGGAATTGCATTTCTGCAAGCTTTGAGGTCACTAAGGAGGAGTGAAGGGAAAAAAGTGCTGTGATAGCCAGCGTCCAATTGGAGAGGACAGTTCAGTGCCTTTTTCAATCCCACCACCAGTGAAAAGAGAGAGTATAATGGTGGCGGAAGTGGGGATGGACCTTTGGGTGGTTACAACAGCATCTATTCATATCTGATATATATACCAATTTACTGCAATGGGAGGCTCCCTGTATCAAAATACTCTTTTTCCTAAATAATGTATAGATTGGGTTGCTAAGTCCATCCAAACACAAAGTTTGGTGAGATAAAAAGAAAACAAGCAGACAAAAATTTTTTTTTCAAAATTACACTGTGTTCCTCAGATATTTTCTTGCTATCAACATCAAATTAAAATGAAGACTGCAAATTAAGGAAAGCTTTTTAGTAACTTTTCTATTAAAAATATCCAGTTATAAAAATGAGATTAGAGAGTAGGAAGATACACAAGAGGAAAGTCGTACCTTATCCTGTCTTTAAGTAAAGTCTGTGTCAGTTACTGTCTTTCCAGTTGCATCTGTCCTGTTCACCCAGTGTCTGGATTAATATTATTTCTAGCCATACTTTACCCCATGAACCCCATGAAGTTTGATTTGGCTAACCTGGCTTGTTTAGGTATGTATCCGTTTCCCTTTGCCCACCCATAGGCGTCCCTTCTGAGACAGAGGACCCCCAGTTTTCCTACAAGACAACAAATTGTCCATGCCAATTTGACGTTCATCTTGATATATCACTTCATCTGTGAATGAACATTATTTGATTGGAGAGAGTCTTGAAGAGCTGATAAGACACAAAATATACTAGATATGATTAACTCTGCTCCTTTTCTGTATAGAAGAAGGGCATGGAATCAAAGGATTTTAAATGGCTTTTCCAAGAGCCACAGCAAGTTAGTTATTTTATCTGTTCTGTTTTCTATTTTGTGCCATTTATTCTAGAGCTTTTAACAGTATTACACGGAGCTTTCACCATGGATAGATGCAAACTTACTCTTTTAATCCAGCTTCATCACCACTGAGTACACAGAAGCGACCTGGAATAATATTCATTCAGAATTCAATCCCCATCCTTCAGGAAAGTGTTTAACTTAATTCCCACATGAATATTATCAAGGCAATGCCACTCTCTCTTAACATACACGATGCAGTGCTTGTGAAATTATTTGCAAGTTAAGCTAATTGTTATTTCACACTTTTCCTACAGTCATCGTGGTGCTGTTTGTAACTCTGCGGCGACATAAAAACGAGCCATTAATTATTAAAGACGATGAAGATGTACGAGAAAACATCATCCGCTATGATGATGAAGGAGGAGGAGAGGAAGACACAGAGGCTTTTGATATTGCGACTTTACAAAACCCAGATGGAATTAATGGATTTTTACCCCGTAAGGATATTAAACCAGATTTGCAGTTTATGCCAAGGCAAGGGCTTGCTCCTGTTCCGAACGGGGTTGATGTCGATGAATTTATAAATGTGCGGCTACATGAGGCAGATAATGACCCCACTGCCCCGCCATATGACTCCATTCAGATTTACGGCTATGAAGGCCGAGGGTCTGTGGCTGGCTCCCTCAGCTCCTTGGAGTCCACCACCTCAGACTCAGACCAGAATTTTGACTACCTCAGTGACTGGGGTCCCCGCTTTAAGAGACTGGGAGAACTCTACTCTGTTGGTGAAAGTGACAAAGAAACTTGACAGTGGATTATAAATTAATCAGTGGAACTGAGCATTCTGTAATATTCTAGGGTCACACCCCTTAGATACAACCAATGTGGCTATTTGTTTTAGAGGCAAGTTTAGCACCAATCATCTATAAACTCAACTACATTTCAATGTTGAACCAAAAATTAATAATAAAAATAAAAAGTATATGTTAGGAGGTTATAAATCTTGTGGAGTGTGAATTAAAGTATGTGGAGTGTCTAGAAGTCTTTGGATATTTGATATTTACCTAACCACCACAGACAAAGATTGGGATACTGGCTAATCCTTAGAGAGATGGTTTAAAAAGAGGAAAAAATCAAAATTAAAAGGTGCTTTCTTAGAAAAATGGACCTGCAAGAAATGTGCTGCTGATATGTGTCTTCTGCAAGGATTTTTATAAATGCAAATGATTTTTTCCCCTTCATCAATAAGGATCCCGCCACAAATGATAAAGCAATACTTGGTCTGCTGTACATGATGACTTTTTGGAGTTTTGGGAGGCCTCCTAGATTATATGGTACGGTGACCACACATTGTACATAACTGTTGGCCCCACTCATCAGAGACTAAATAGCATCTTTAATATTGTGTCGAGCCTTAAAATATTCACATGTTCGTAATCCATTCCAGGGTGGGGATTGCCAACTCAGTGGTGGAAGGAGAGAAATCCCATTCAAACAGGCTTGTTTTCTGGAAGCAGGATTACTCGTTCCCTCCACTTCATCTTCTTCCACAAGGACACAAAGATAAACTGTATCACACAGTGGACTACATAAGAGACAGATGGTTTTATTGCTAGCGCGTGAATTTATTTGTTTAATCCTCGAAATAAATATTTTATTGATGTCCATTAATGCTTTTATTTATTAAGGTTGGTAATCTATAGATTAAGGGACTATATAAAAAAAACCCTAAATTATATCCATTAATAATCCTTTAGATTGTTTTATATAAATATATATATATATATATATACAATGAATGTTTAATACATGTACATTTCGATGAGATGAGTATGGCAGGCAATATTATCAAAGGGGGAGCTAATAGTTTCTTTAGAGTAGAAAGTGTTATTGTGGCTGGTGATGGCAGGAGCAGCATTTTCCCAGAGAAACTTTTGGACTGTTTTCTATTTTGTTCATAATCCTAGTATTTGGTGTTTTTACTACAAGCACAAACATCTGAAAGTATATTGATTCATGTGAATATTTAAACTCTAGACTTTTAGATGCCTACACAATGCCCTGCCCAATAAACACGCTTCAAGTTCCCCCCATTGTTTTAGAGCAGGAACTGGTTTGTACATAATTTTACTGCTTTTGTTTTATAGCACTTCTCTCCCTGATCTTCATGGTGATGCACAGAAAGTCTTAGACTCCAAAAAAGAACAGCACTAGAAGATGTGAGCATATTCAATTTGTAACACAATCCTGCCATTTAGAAGTAGAAAATGTATGATAAAAATCAAGTACTACATGCAGATCATTTTAATTTTCTACTTTGCTTTAATGCAATATTGTTTATTTACTTCATGTATTGTATTCAGAGAAACTCCTGTACTGTTTCCTACTTTGTGAAATATATTTTTATAAATACCTTTGTTGTCATCACTTTTTTTTTCTAATCAGATGAAGATCTGTTAAGAGACACCAACTCTAATTAGAAATCTAGAATGTTCAACTAAATCATCCCAAGATCACTTTGATTTGTAAGAGTCTTTATTATAAAGAAGCAGAGAAGTGAAATGGCCTGGCAGTGATCACACAGCAAGCTACCAGCAGGGACATTAAAGGAACGTGGTGTATGGAAAGGCTAGTCCAGCTATGTCAGTTGGGTCCTCCTGGCAACAGAAGCTGAAACAGAGTTAAGATTAAAAGAAAAAAAGGAGCAGGAATGAGCAGGGCAAGACTTCAGACAGGGATACAGGTCTAAAACTTGTAGAAGTAGAGTGATCAGTGAGTAGGATTTAGCAACAGAGATCTACGCTACAAAACAGACCTGACCAACTTCCGCCAAATGGGTTCTGAGTCAAAGACTCTCTGACGAGGGATCTCTCATCGGGGAACAAGTAGCTGGGGTCTAGTTCCCTTGCCATCTCAGTTCTTGGTTTGGGGTTGCCTGGGAGGAGCATGACTTTAGCTTGAATACCAAAGATGCCAACTCCTGAAGACTGCCTCCACTGTGGCAGAAACAAAATGTTTGAATATTAGAATCTATAACTATCCAGGGATTTAGTTGAGTCACTGAGTTCCCATTGCCTAAGAATAGTTCATGTTTTATGCTTATCATTCTGGCTACTGGACACTTTTTCTTGAGGTCCTAGTGATAGTCCAAAGTGACTTCGGCTTGGCACAGTGTCTAAAACAAATACTTAGTGGATGTAGATTATTCATAGTAGTTGTGACAATAACTAGCAGTAATATTCCAACTAAGGTGAAATCATTACCTTTTTACTTATCTCTTACTTATCAGACTCATTTCTAGTGTACTTCTCAGTGAAGAAACCATAGATTAGAGACCTACAGATATGTCTAACAGAAAAATTACACACTTTTTCAGGAATATAAAATCTCTATCTTCAATCTCGGCAATCAAAAGGATAATATTTATATGGTGGTTTTTGTGGGTGGGAGAGGATGTCTCAAATACTAGTTGCCTAAATCTTACTTCAAAATTTACTTTGCCCAGGAAGGGAGAATGAAAGTGTTAATCTCTTGGCGATTTACTTTGCCACCACACTAGCATTTTGTGCTTAAAAGGTTTTGTAATACGGAGTCAAGCAAATAACACCATGTTCAACGATACTTTTAGAGTACCCTGCATTAACATAAAGTTCTGAGGAACTCACACACACACACACACACACACACACACACACACACACACACACACACACACACTGACTTAAGCACTTTGTATTTTGTCAATAGAGTTGTTAGGACTTCCTCAACCTAGAGAGGGTGATGGGATTCCTAGTCCTTTTCAGGATATGTGTACCTGATGCTCAGCTCTTTAAGACATTTTCTTAATTTTATCTAAGTGACGATTTTTGTTGCTACATTGTTTTCTCTTGCAGCAATACTGACATATGTCTTACATATACATGTGTGGCTATTTTTCAAATAAAATGCTTATTCAGTCCACAGCATTTTAATGTGACTGTAGGTCTTTACTGGGTCCTAACCATTAGTTGTTTTCCATTCTTGAAACTTACCCCCGTGCAAGGTTTCTCTGTCTAATAGAAGAGAACCGTTGAGTGGGAGCCAAGTGAGACAAAATTACCTCCCTCTGCCTACCTCACAACTCTAAGTTCATGTCTGGGGAACTGATGCATCCCTGGGTGACTGGACACCACATGGAATCAATTCAACCTCAACCCTGTCTACTATTTGAGCCAATCAAATTACGAAAATATCTCTTAAAGATCCATGTATGTATACTATAGAGTATTAAGAGGATACTCCTTACAAAAATCTTTCATGAGTTCAGTTATTGTAAGATTAAGAATAGTTGACAACAGGATGATTAAAACAGTCTAGAAATTATACTCAGGTATTAACCTTGCTGCACAGAATTGTGATTTCTGAAATATAAACTTGACAATGAAAATGCTTTGGAAAAATGTTCAAGTATCAGTGTGTATATAAAATAAAACTTAGATCCACTGGTATCACCAGTGAAATCAGGATGCTTAGAAAGAGCCAAATGTGTTTTTTGGAGAGTTTCCTTAATCAGATGCTTAAAGTAAGAGAAGTCTCTGCATGAGATTTGGAAATCTCATAGGAGCAGCCAGATTCCACACTGAGACTCAGCAGAGTTCTGGGCTGTGCTGTGGTTTGGAGACGGAAAAGCGGGTGCTGGGAGCTAAGTAGCCAATTACTCTTTATAGCCACATAAGGACTGGAGGCAAGTAGGCCCTTCCAACAAGTTGTATTATGCGATCACTGGCTTTGCAGGGAATCTCACGAATGTATAACCTTCTGATTGCCTTTTTGATTGAAAGTTCCATCTGAGATCAGGACAGTGCAACCAGTAATAAGATTTCAAAAAATCCCATCACTGGCACTGTTGGAAAGGCTGAGCATGACTGAAATCCCATCATTGTCAGTCAAAAAGATAAGGTAACAGTGGGCAACACTATAAAAGCTATATAAATGCACAATTTAAACATGAATATCAAGGTGGAAAAAGAATGTATGTTTATATTTCTATTTACATACACATATATACCTAATAAAGTTATCAGGGTTAATTTTATATTTGTCATTTTTCATCCCACAATCCCACACTACCAAAATCCTGGAAGGGTGGCTCCTTGTTTTTCTGAATCTAACCTTCAATTGGAAAGAAACTGGATTGAAGGTAAACAGTTTTACACACAAGTTTTTGAGAACAAAATAACAGCTCATAATACCTGGGATTAGAATGAAATGCATCACACTGTGAAGCTAGACTGAGATGGTTTTGTGGAGAAAATAATTGTAGAATGTGCTTTGAAGGTAATAGTTTTCAACATATTTCTATTTTCCTCAATTCCAGTACTGTCTTATTTGCTAGACAAAGTTTCTTTGCAGAGTGACTCAGTTGGCCAAACAGTGTACACCTATTGTTGTCACGGTGCTTACTGCTCATTTGATGACTGTGGAAGACAGAAATTCCATCATTAAAGTAGATGTTTATTTTTACCGTTTTCTTCTTAGTAAATACACATTTATGTATTACATGGTATGCTATTTTTTTGCTTGTTTTTGTTTACATGATACCCTCTTTATATTAAAGATATTCTAATCCTAGTATTGCTGACCCCATCCTAGTACTAAGGGGGCCATGCAATTTAAAATCCCCCCAATCTGATGGGCTGTCTTCAAAAAAAGAATTGTGTCTCCTACACGTATTGAGCATCAACCATCTTAGGAAATAAGATTCAAGGAGATGGCATCTCCAAACTTATTCTTTTATTTATAAAGTGGGAGCTAATGAGTCCCATCTAACCTAATTGTTGAAACAGTCTTTCTCTATGATCTTGTCAATAGTATTCTGAGTCTAGGTTTAAACTTAGGTTGGTCTGACATTAAAGCCCATAATTTTCAAGTAAACAACATTCTCTGTAATTATAATGTAAAGCTTGTAATAATAAGAAATAGAAACCAAGTTATGTACAGTGATATGGAAGAACTGAGGAAAAAGTAAGTGACTCTAAGTGGGGACACTCAAGAAGTCTTCACAGAGTTTTCAAAAAAAGATGGGACTGAAGAATGGGTGGAACAGAAATCACAGCTTTTCAAATATCCAAAACTAAGAGGGAAAAATTATAAAAAGATGACATTACAGATTTTGGACCTTCAGAATGGTCCTCATAGGACACTCTAGGTTTGCCTAAACTGTAGTGTTTTGTGGATGAGAAAAACGAGTCTCAGAGATGTCCTAAGGAATTTTTCAGGGTTAAATTACTCATCGAAGAAGTAAGAGAGAGAGGAATTGAACTCTGGTCTTCTAGTTCATTACCAAGATCATGAGGTTGTGTTTTTGTATATATGTACCACCCTCTCCACTTTATTTACATAAGCTTCATCTAGGTCACAAGACTAATAGACATTTTCTGAAAAATCAGTGTCTGGAGCACTATTCTTCCAGCTTGAGTTACCTGCCATCATCTGACACACATCCTGAGTGTTAGTATTACCTCTTGCAGGTACCTTTATTAGTAGATAATAGTTATCTCTAACCACAAAGGATAGAAGGAGAGTTGCTAGAAGGAAAACCACAGGATGATATCTGAGGAGAAAAGCTGTAGAAAACAAAGCCTTCAATGAACCTAGAGACCAGATAACAAAAGAAAATGAGAGATCACTGAAGGTAAATTTTAATTCCTTCGGATCTCCTCTGTACATGCAAAGATATCCAGGGCCATCTTATGAGTCTTCATAAATATGAGCCAGATTTTAACAATTAAATTCTAATTGAACATAAGAATTTAGGAGTCATTGGGATCATTCTCTCTTCCTAATATATGCATTCCTAACTACAATGTCACCTAATTTTGTTTCTTTTTTAAAACTTTTTTAAGACTTTATTTATTTATTTGTCAGAGAGAGAGAAGAGGGAGAGAGCAAGCACAAGCAGGGGGACCTGCAGGCAGAGGGAGAGGGAGAAGCAGTCCTGATGCAGCACTCGATCCCAGGACCCTGGGGTCATGACCTGAGCTGAAGGCAGATGCTTAACCAACTGAGCCACCCAGGTGTCCCCACCTAATTTTTTTTCTTAATTCAACCTCTAAATTTTGACAACAATTCTGTATTTGTGAAGTCTAATTGTTGCACAAGTGAATGGATTATCTAGGCTCAAGGAAAGAGTTATAAATAACCATACTGCAAATAAACTAAAAAAAAAAAACTTTCTAAATTTATTTTCTACAAAATATGTGGTATGATAGTGAAACAATTGTCTTGCCTTTCTAAGACATAGAGTCTGATTGGATACATTATAGAAGCAAATAAATGATAAAATATTAGATTTGTGTCTGCTACAGAAAAGATGAACAGATAGTTTTATGAAAGGACAAAGAAATCATATGTAACCCTGCCAATGCACAGTATCCTACAAGAGACTATATTACAGTGAGTCTTAGAGCGAGCATATCAATAGAGTGGGAGTATCAATAAGTAATGCCAAGCTAGGATCCTGGCACTTGACAATGAATTATGCTGCTGGTCTAGGAGATCTCTCAGTGGACTTTACTGTTTAGTGCTTTTTATCATATGAATTCTCCATGTGACAAAACTTCCAATACCCTTACTTATTTCACAAAGACTTGCTTAGGATTTCTCACACATCTGGGTGCTGGGAATACAGCAGTCGACAGGACAGGGAGGCCTGTTTCTTCAAAGGCCTGGTGGTACAGGACAAACACAGATGAGTAGAAATAAGAAAAAAAAAAAAAGAGAAGATGATATGACAAAACACAAAATGGATGGGAAATTAAATATTTTACAATATTTATAGGGGACAGGGTGATACTCCCATTTGTCATGTGAAGTTGCCATGATAAGAGAAACCCATAGCAAGAGTCTTGGAAAAGTTTGTGTTCATCGTTGTGCTGAACTAAACCAATGGACATATATAAGAAATGAAAATGAGGCACAGATCATATTGGATGAGGGTGGAAGTGGCATAATATGATGTGGAGAGGTAGTCAGAGACCATGTCATACAAAGCCTTGTCACTCAGGGCAAGAAGCTCAGATTTACTTCATGTCAGAGAGGAGGTGACCAAAGGGATCTAAAAGCAAAGGGATGACATAATCTGGCCTATATATTTAAAAAGATCACTCTGGGTCTCAAATGGAAATGGATTATAGGATGCAAGGATGGAAGCAGAAACCTAGATAGGAGATTGCTGCAGTAGCCCAAGCAAGAGGTTATTTTGGTTTTGACTACTGAGGTGGTATTAGAAATGGAAGGAACTGAATCCAGATATACTTTGGATATAAAACTGGCAGTACTGGCAACTGCACTGGATGTACAAGATGGAGGAAAGATGTATTTAGGGGTGACCTTAAGTTGTTCAAGTTTTTGACTTGAACAACTACGTAAATAGTGGAGCCATTTATAGGGATTGGGGTGATTGGGAGAGGGTCTAGTTATCAAAAACAGACATCCTCATTCCTCTAATGATTGACAATAGAGGGATAACAGAAACTAGAGTCACTTAGGGGCCCCTGGGTGGCTCAGTCGGTTAAGCATCTAATTTTGGCTCAGGTCATGATCCCAGCGTCCTCGGATCCAGCCCCACATCAGGCTCCCTGCTCAGTGGGGAGTCTGCTTCTCCCTCTCCCTCTGCACCTCCCCCTTGCTCGTGCACATGTGTATGTGTGCGTGTGCATGCTCTCTCTAAAACAAACAGACTAGAGTCACTTAGAATTCCTAGATGGTGGGGCGCCTGGTGGCTCAGTCAGTTAAGCATCTGCCTTCGGCTCAGGTCATGATCCCGGGGTCCTGCGATTGAGCCCCACGTTGGGCTCCCTGCTCAGCGGGGAGACTGCTTCTCCCTCTCCCTTTGCCCCTTCTCCCCCTCCTGCACTGGTGCTCTCTCTCTCTCTCTCGCTCTCTCAAATAAATAAATAAAATCTTAAAAAAAAAAGAATTTCCTAGATGGCACATATAAAGGACTTCAAGAAAATGTTGCTACATTTTGATTCTTCTGTATATCAATACCTGAATCAATACAAGTCACAAGTGACATAATTAGTCTCAGGCAGACAAAGTCCAGCCAGACTGATCATTTTATTTTTTTTAGCTATCTAGAAATGGGAAAAATAAAAAGGCTCCATATTAGTGAGTTCATTCTTGGCTGGTGTAAGATGGATTCACTTATGTTTCTTAATGGAAATGAGGAGTGATAGCCTGAAATATTTATCTACAATTATCTTAAAGTGGGGGAAATGCATATGTAACTGTATAGAAACATAATATGTTATCCAGAAAGCATTCCTGAGTTATATTCTTTCTTTCTGGGCTGAATACTAATTCTCAAAGGAATAAGTGGTTTGGTCTTTGGTGGTTTAGTTATGATAAAATACATATATCAGGAAAAAAACACATTCAAGTCTTATTGTATTTACTGCCACTTACTGATGAAGTTCATCTGGTTGTCTGGAAGTTGAGAATGGCATTTAGTAGATGCTGGGTGCACAGAACTGAAGTGGTATCAGTCTGGAGGGAATATACAAAATAAGTATAAGCAATTTTTATATAAAAAACAAATTTAAAAGGATGCACCTTCTTTGTTATGTCCTTATTATGTTATAAGCCCTATAGTAGATCTCGTGGGTGTTGGTCAAGGATGATAAGATTCAACCCCTCTCCTTGGGGATTTCCAGCTTCTCTGGTAGCATGACACAATTTTTTTTTTTAAATCATAGCATTTTTTGATATATACGTTTCTGCACTTTCAAATTGTTATAAGAATATAGAGTCAAAAATAATTAATTCTTTGTGACTTCAGGAAAAGGTACAAAAATATTTGTTGAAGTATGCCAAACAGAAAAAGTTATCTGGGTTGGTCACTGGTAGAGCAGGAACAGATAGGCAAAGATAATATCACAAGTGAAAAGCAAGAGCCTAGAGAAGACAGAGTGCATCTTAAAACTTGGCAGAGATAAGCCAAGAACTGAAAATTACAGGTGTATTTTCCCTATAGAAATATCAGTGGAATCTAATAGTATATTAATAAGTAATGCCCCTTACTTTAACATGGTTCATCCTAAGGATATAATTTAGTATTATTTGACTATCAAAAACAAAACTATCCCTGAATATTTCAATAGATGCATTAAAAAAAGTCTGAGACAGTTCATAACCTTCTTAATATTCATAAAAACCCAAAAAACAGACAACTATGTAATAAGCACAGATAGGAACTTTCTTAAGTTGATGGAAGGATAATCTCCCCAAATCCAACAGCAACGGAAATAGTTAATAGAGAATTTAGAAGGTATATTCCCTTAATGTGGAGATAAGAAAAGAATGGCTATCCTCACTGCTTTGGTTCAGTATAATACTGGAAGCCTTGGCTACCATCATCGCATAAGGAAAAGCAAAAATAGAAACAAAAATTTAAGATTTACAGAGGAAAAAAATGTGTCAATATTTGCAGATGGTATTGCCATAAACATAGAAAAGTTATCAGAATAAACTATTAATACTAACCAGAGAGTTTATCAGTGTAACTAAATCTAAAATAGAAGAACTTAAAATGTTAAAATGTCAATTATTGCAGAAATTAATATAAAACTGCTATCCCATTACAATCAAAATTAGAGAATTTTGTGATCAATTCAAATTTTTTTTTCAAATTCAATTTTAGTATTTACTGAGCTCCATTCTTTGATATAAAATAACTGAAATAAGGCTAGTGTATTCCTCACACTACCAGATAAGAAGGACTTGCTACCAACCTGAAAAATAAAACAAGAAAACAAAAATAAAAAGCAATAAAAAAAATAAGCTATGGCATTCCTGTTGCAAGCACAGAAGCATATCTAAGTACAGTAGCCAATAATCAAACTTAATATGACAAAAAATACAAATGTAGGAACAGTAAGCTCTTACTATAATAAGCTATTACTATAAATTCATAAGGTCTAAAAAGGTGGAGACAGCTAAACGTTGGTGGAAATATTAAAAGTGAGAAGCTTCATATACTGCATCTATTTTGTGATCCAGCACTAACATACCACAGTTAAGTCAATATGTCCGATGTTATTTGTGCTGGAGACATTATACTCATCTATACAAGGAGAATAAATATTAATTATGACTATTTAATAAAAACCAAGGGCTACTTTGGGGCATTTAGAAGTAATAAAATAAATGCACACAAGCCAACATCTATCTATTTTGAAAACAATGTCAAGTGAAAAGAAAAAATACAGAATGAACCTTAGGGCAGAATAACATCTGTATTAACTGGAAACACAGCCACACAAATACACATTTCACAAAGAATATTTATTTATTTATTTATTTATGATTTATTTTATTTTAAAGATTTTATTTATTTATTTGACAGAGAGAGACACAGCGAGAGAGGGAACACAAGCAGGGGGAGCGGCAGAGGGAGAAGCAGGCTTCCCGCCGAGTGGGGAGCCCAATGCGGGGCTCGATCCCAGGACCCCGGGATCATGACCTGAGCCGAAGGCAGCCGCTCAACGACTGAGCCACCCAGGCGCCCCTCAAAGAATATTTATTATTGCATTATGTGAGGAGAAAGAATGGCTCAGTTACTTTCACTTGAGGTTCATATAAGTAAAGAAATACATAAGTGAAAATAGAACTTAAACAAGTAACATCAATGTGTTTAGGGAAAACAATAAACAATGTGTATCTTGGACTCAGTATCAGGTGGAGGAGAGGAAGGATTAGAAATAGGAGGAGTAGTGGTCTGGTTAGGAAACTTCATGCATGTTAAGGAGTCCCGACATACATGGAAACTCTCACCTATGCAGTGTGTTGTACAGAACAGCAACTCATATCATTTTAGTAAGTATTCTAAAAGTCAGATTTTCAAATCTATTTCACATTTATTGAAATGCCCAGACTATCCACTCCCCTCTTAGGGGTCACAATCCACGTTCACAAACTAAAGACTCTTAGAAATCCTACTGCAATGACAACTTCTTAATTTGTTTATCCTGGGATTTCTCAAATGTAATTATGTTTTTGTTTTGTTTGATTTACTCAAACACCAACTTCATCTTTGCAGTTACATCTATGTGGTGAAATAGAATATGAGCATATCTATTGTAATCAACAAACAAACAGGATTTTTAAGAAGTGAAAGGACATGGTCAAATCTAATTTAATCCCTTTCCTCTTAATGGAGACATATTAAGGCTACCATCTTCTATTTATTGAACATCTACACTGCACACAGCTCTGTGATAAGTGTGATTAGAATAAATCATAGACCTTATTCACACAGAGCTAACTGAAGAGGGAAACTTCACACATGGAGATAATTAGGTGATGTGACCTACTGTATAGGACAGTGTCTAAGGAAGTGATAAAATGCGGGGAAGCTGTCAAGTCAATTGACATTCAGGAAAGAAAAAGTGCACTGAAGGTCATAATGGCTAGAGAAAACCATGTGCAAGAAGTAAACTTGTTTGTTAGGCTTCCTTCCCTATTTAGGAGAGAGGGATTGTAAATCAATTACCTTCCATATGGGTTACTGCAATAGTCTACTGGATAGTGTCTTGATCTCTAATCTTTTCTCCCCTCAATCTTAAACATTTCTATTATTAAATAAACTTCCCAAAATATCACATTTAACTACTCTTTTATCTGCTACTAACTTAAATGGCTCCCTAATCATTCTTTCTTTTTTTTTCTTTTAATATTTTTTTGGGGGTGGGGTCAATACATATTTGCAGAGCTTATTCTACACCACATCCTGGTAGAACAGAGTCCCTGAAAAAAGAAACTTCCAGGCTAATGGAGAAAGCTACAGTGAAAAAAGAGGACTCATTACATTAAGGGATGACCTCCATGCCTGCAAAATCTACTCAACTTACTCATTTAAAGTCTCCCTTTGCTTTGCAGTACACAATTCTCCCTCTTAATCGCCTTTTCTGAGACTATCCAGGAATGCTCTTCCCACTGGTACTCAACTACACACATTACACTTATCTCCCAGCTTCCATTTTCAGTAGTGGGTATGTGATCGCAAGGTCATATATGAACAACCAGTAGTTAGGCAGAAGTTCTGATAAAGGTGAAAAGGGTACAGAGTACATTATTTTACAAATAAAGAAAATAGTCCTCGAAGGTTCAAATGTTGGAAATGAAAAATATTTAAACGAGTTCAACATCTACATTGTCTTTAGATGAAAATAGATATGAGTGGAGGTATAATACACTATTAACCTAATTCGACCCTTGTCATATTTATTGAACATAGAAATGACTGAGTACCTGGAGGTTAAAAAAAAAAAAAGACTCATACGGGACAGTTTTTATACTGTATGCCCTTAAACATTCAATTGTCTTTCTTGAGTTCATTGTCATCTTCTGTAAAATGAAGAGAACTATAGTACATCAGCTGCTTTTCAATAGCACTCCACAGAACACCGCCCAGGTGCTGCTAATGGAGGGGATGAAGAGAAAGGTCCGTGAGCAGTGTCACAGACTCCCCACCATCACTGCACCCAGCACTTGTTTTTAATCCTCCAAAAATTGTTGTATGTGTTGAGGTTTCAAATAAATTACACTGAAAGAAACTTTTTTTTTTTTGGCTGAAAAATCTTCATGAACAGTTTTGCTTAACATTTTTCAAATTTCCCTTCTTGTATTTTATTTTCTTTATTTTCAAAGATTTTATTTTTAATTAATCTCTACACCCAACTTTGGGCTCAAACTCACAGCCCTGAGATCAGGAGTCGCATGCTCCACCGACTGAGCCAGCCAGGGGCCCTCCACCCTTCTTATGGTTTATAAGCTGATGTGTTTCATTCAAAAAGCTGCACATTTAAATATGGCCAATAGAACTCCATGACCAAAAAAAAAAAAAAGGTAGAAAAGTCACTTTGAAGTTTTTTAAATAAGGTAATACCAGAATACTTACTTCTATGTAAAAAGAACAGAGTTTTTGATCTGGAACTTTTTTTTTAAGATTTTATTTATTTATTTGACAGAGAGAGAGAGAGCGCACGAGCAGGGGGAACTGCAGGCAGAGGGAGAGGGAGAAGCAGGCTCCCCACTGAGCAGGGAGCCCGATGCGGGGCTCAATCCCAGGACCCTGGGATCATGACCTGACCTGAAGGCAGACGCTTAACCTACTGAGCCACCCAGGTGTCCCTGATCTGTAACATTTTGTCTACAATTTCAGAGAGATCATTTATATATAGGAGTGCAGGTATTGCTAAGTTGTCTTGGCCACCATATGACTGACTTGAAAATCTGCAAGAAATAAAATTCAATCCTATCGGTGTTTGCAGTGGGAAGAGGTAGTTCCATGTCACTGTACTTCCTACCTTCTGGAATGTTCTGGAGAGGTCTACGTTGAATAGATGGAGAGGTAGTCTTTTAGAGTCTGTTATTCGTATAGGTTAGGCTTATAAATTCTGGGATGAAGGTAGAAATGGAAGGTAGAAACTAATTTTGCCAGCTTTTTAATTCAGGATGGTTTTATAATCACACTGCAAAATGATCACTCTCTTCTCTTTTAGTCAGGGCTGATAGTGCAGAAAATTGGCACATGCCCAGCACCAAGATTCTCAATGAGGAATTATAAAGACTCTCACAAGGGCACTTATGGGACAGTGATGAAGATGTCTTCAAAATTGTTTCCTAAATGAGTTAGGCGCTCCATATATAGAAAGGGATGTATAAATGCGATAATTAAAACAATTTCCCACACTGTGCCCACCTATTTATCACTATACTCAAACCATTTTCATCCTTCTGATCAATTAGGGGAGAATGCAGTAAATGGTATAAAGTTAAGGAATTTGAAATTGTCTCCTCTAATCATCCTGCTTACTTATAACCACAAATGTTCACTCCATGGACATACTAAAATATAGAGGGACTTCTCCTCACCCAAACTGAAGAAACTTATAAAGAGAAATAATAACTTTCTCTTATCCCACTCTAAAATGGTCCCATGCCTACTTCTTCTGATTATTTCCTTTGTGACTTAGTTTGTTGACTAACTTACTCATTACCCAACCTTCTCCGATGTCACACTTTGACCATTGCATTCTATTCTTCTCCCTACTCTGAAACTGAGTAACCAACAAGGATGTTGAAAACCCCAAAGCTAACCATAGAAATGAACCCACTAACATTTTTAGTCTTGACTGGACAATGAGAATAAAGTTCCTAGAACTTGGAGTGGTGAAGATTTATTTGTAGGATAGGAGACGGGAGCTATGGCAAAGAAAAGTGTTTGTTCCTAAGTGTCTATCAATAGATGAATGGGTAAGAAAAATATGCCATATATATATATGTATATATGTGTGTGTGTGTATATATATAATATATATAATATATAATAGAATATTATGCAGCTGTACAAAAGGAGGAGTTCTTGCCATTTTGTGACAACATGAATGGATCTGAAGGGTAGGATGCTAAGTGAAATAAGTCAGACTGAGAAAGACAAATACCATGTGATTTCACTCATATGTGGAATCTAAAAACAAAATAAATGAATAAACAAACAAAAAAGTACAATTAGACCTGTAAATACAGAGAACAAATGGATGCTTGCCAGAGGGGAGCGGGGTAGGGGCATTAACAAGAAGAGTAAAGAGGAGTGGGAGATACATGCTTCCAGTTATGGAATGAGTAAGTCATGGGAATCAATAGAACAGCACAGGGATGACAGTCAATGATACTGTAATAGTGATGCATAGTGATATATGGTAGCTACACTTGTGGGAACATGGCATAATACGTAGAGAAGTTAGACACTATGGTGTATACCTGAAACTAATGTAATATTGTATGTCAACCATACTCAAATTAAAAATTTTTTAAAAAGATGACAAAAGTAGTTGTTCTCTTTGATTTTGTAGAATCTCATTACTTACCAGAGGATAGAATAAGGACATAGAGAGAAGTAATCAAGAACAGAGAAAATAGAAAACTGTTATACTGTTTATTGATTAGGAATTATGGGATGTTGTTTTCACATGCTTGTAGGAGATGTCAATGAAATAAGTGCTATTTTTATCACCATTCTACAAATTAAGAAACTGAGACTCTTAAATATAAAGTAACTAGACCAAAATTATATTTTCACCTGATTACATAGCATGGTGGTTAAGTGCCATCAGCTGACATTTCTGTCAGGAGCCCAGAAATATGATCACTCATTTGCAGTGACAGGGTTTCTGCAAAATTCTCAAATCACCTCCATTGTTACAGTTTTGCAAAGTTCTACTTTCAAATACCATTGAAACAGCCCCTCAATTTTCCTGGAATCCTTAGTCTTCAATTTTCTCTCACCTCCAGCAAAATCATTACCTATGAACAATATAGGAAACTTTTTGTTGGGACTTTGATGACATCCACCCAACAGCTATGTTTAGGAGCAATAATACTCTTATTTCCTGTGCATGCATTTGAAGACATTCCTCTCTGTAACTACATAATTCAATCTGATTCAATCCAATCAATCAAATTCAATTCAACAATCAAGAACGTTTCAGTTTCTTATGATGTAGGTAATAACCACGGCATCATGCTTTCCAGAAATCGTGAACCTATGCTATCCTCAACTATAGGGAGGTGAAAACATTTCCTGAACATACTGACAGGAAAAAAGACATACGCTTGGCCCAAGATATTAGGAGATACAGTCTATTAAGTTATCTTTCATGGAAGGGGATGTAGCAGATACATATGTGAAAGAATTCTCTAACCACGTGGTACTGAAAACTTCTGTAAACCTGTCTACCATGCAAAAAAAGAAAAAAAATTCTCCCTATATATAGTTGCTTATTCAGCTGATGTTTATTGGGTGCTCTCATTTGCTAGAGGCTAGAGGCTATACTAAGTCCTAAGTATACACTAGCTAGTGACAATGATATGGTTCCTGTCTTAATTCTGACAGAACTGTGTTTTCTGATTGGCAGTGTACAGCTGCACAAGTGTCCTGCACAAAGTGTCCAGGCAAAGGGGCACAAGGGGAGGCGGAAATCTCACCTGACTGCACAGCCCCGCCACGGTCATGGTGTCCAGCTGTGCCAGCTCGGAGGAAGGACTATTGCTTGTTCACACAGAGAAGATGCCTTTTTGCAATCCATCTCCTGGAGAAGAGGTATCTTTCTAAATCATGAGGAGACACTCTAAGAAAAAGAGAGTCCTGAAGTACTCTGAAGAAACATTTTAAGGATCTATGAAAGAAAATAATAAGAGAGCCCAACTTCATCAGGTTATTGGGAAGGTCCTCAAACAAGTAAAATGGCATTTCAGCTCACCTTCAAGGGCCAGAAGAAGTTAACCAGGTCAACAGAGAAATAAAGATGCATAAGGCAGAGTCCCGGGTAGAAAGCCCCCAGATTGGGAAAGTGTTTGAGTAATCTGAAGAAAGGCAAGAAGGGGATCACCAGCCTGTGGTGGGACAAGGGGAAGTTAACAAGAGGTGAAGCTGGAGAGACAGACAGGTGGCAGATCATCTAGGATCCTACAGCACACTGTGGTGCCTATTTTTATTGTTAGTCAATTGAGAAGCCACATCTTAATGAAAGGGTGAATGTAAGTGCTGATACTGAGCAGGTGGATGGAAAGACAAGTTCGGAGCGTACAAACAAGTTTTCTCCTGGAGATGTAATTCTGGATATCATCAGCATATAAGTGCTACTTAGTAGTGAGATTGCATAGTGATGAACAGTACCTAAAGAAGGCCCCAAACTACACTAACGGTGTAGAAGAAAAGATGAAAAAACTGGGAGTGAATGCAGGGCTACAAAAGAAAGCCCAAGCCCCTCCAGGGGCTTTCCTGAAAGACAAGAGAGGTTTCAAGAGTCATCTGCTTGGTTAAAGGAGCTGAGGGATCCAGGTGGATGCGGACTAAAAATATCCATTTAATTTCTCCTTGGTAACTCTAGTAAGTACACAGGGCAGTAGAGTGAATTGAATGAAGTGGAATGAACCAAACGAAGTGGATGGAAGAGAGAATGCAAATTTAGGAAATATAGACAGTAGATATAAAGGAAAAACTTTTTTCTCTCCTCACTGAATGCTTCTGTACTCCAAATGTGTGGGTGTATCCCCACACTAAGCAACCTGTCGGGTCTCAAGTAGACACCAACTGTGCACCCAAACTCGGTTCTGATACGATCCACCCAGAGACAGCATGAGACCTACAGATTAAGTGCTCAGTCCCACAAGACTGCCTGTGCCTCAGATGTTAATGGCAAGTCCAGCTTGTGACCTATGCTTCTCACCAACTAGCCTTAAGTTGGGAGTTCCTACAGCCCCTTCCACCAGTTTGATTACTTGTTAGAACAGCACACAACACTCAGTGAAACCATTGACTCACTATTGCCGACTTATGGGAAAGGATATTTCAAAGGATAGAAATAACAGCTAGATAGAAGAGATGGACAGGGCAAGGTATTGGGGCTAGGGTGCAGGGCATCCACACCCTCTCCAGGTGAACCACACTCCCAGAACCTCCACAGGTTCAGCAAAACCCGAGAGTTCTCCGGCGATCCCCAACTCCTCTACTTTAGGGATTTCTTTAAGATCTACTTATTTTAGGGAGAGAGAGCACATGTGCATGCAGGGGGAGGGGCAGAGGAAGAAGAAGAGAATCTCAGGCAGACTTCCTGAGTGTGGAGCCTGACACAGGCTCCATCTCATGACCTGAGATCATGACCTTGAGATCATAACCTGAGCCAAAGCCAAGAGTCAGATGCTTCACTGGCAGCCACCTAAGTGCCCCTGTACTTTAGGGACTTTTATAAAGGCTTCATTACTTAAATTTGATTGGTTTAATTGTTGGCCATTGATGATTGGTTCAACATCCAGCCTCTCTCTTCCCTCTAATCACATGGTTAGTTGCCCTGGAAACCAACCTCCACTCTTAGGGCTTTCCAAAAGTTACATCATTAACATGAACTCTGGTATAGTTGAAAAAGGCTTATTAAAATAATAAAAGTCATTTTTACCATTTAAGAAATTACAAGGGTTTTAGGAGCTGAGTGTCAGGAACAGAGACAAAGACCAAATATCTATTTCTTATATATCATAGTATCATGAAAGATGCAAACAATTTTTGGCTTAGCTTCAGGGGAATATTTCTTCAGAGAACTGATTTCAGGAATATATCAAATTATATACTTGTTTATTTAAACACTGAAGACACTGGATCCTAGGTTATTAGAGAAAAGCCAGTTGAATCAAGAAAGGTTGAGGCTAGGGAAGCTGTAAGGAATTGGTTTTTGATAGGAGTGGCCCATTTTCTCATCTGTAATAAAACTGAACAACTAATGGTCTATGCATTAATTCAAAAAATAAAAATAAAATAATTTGTTAAAATCTTACTCTGTTTATAGCCCCTGTGCTAGATTTGGACATGTGGACTTTAACTAAAGATCAACATGGTCACTGCCCTCACAGAGCTTTCATTCAGTTGCAAGAGACAGATGAAGGAAAGCAAATTTGCCACTTCAAAATATGCCTCATTGGCATAAGGATGATTTTAGGTTGATTATTTTTGAGAAACAGCAGACACATGGAGATCTTCAAAACTGAGAAGTTACCCTTTTGTACAGGACATTTACATTTATAAAGAAAATCTCCCTCTAAGGCTGTCCCCCTCTGTACCAGGAAGAGGAAAAGACTCTCTGAAACTCTTATCAATGCAGAAGACAAGAATGTAAATCTGCTTAACCACCATACCCTTGTTTATTGTGCTTTTCCTGGTAACCTCCCATAAGTACCTTCCACCATGCCTTCCCCACCTACCCCGCACAAAAAAAAAAAAAAAAAAAAAAAAAAAAAAAAAAAATCATCTTCGTCTTTAGCCAGCGATGCTATTTAAGGTGGGGGCTAGGGGCATTTCATGGAGTCACTCAGTTTTCCTGGGTCTCTCTCATGTATACAGGAGATATACATGTTTTTAAACTTTGGTTTACTTTTCTCCTGTTAATCTTTTTTTTTTTTTTTTTATGGGGGTAGGGGCAGAAAGGGTGGGGAGTGTCTCAGCCAAGAACATAGAATGGTAGAGGTAAAATTATTTTTCCTTCAACACATACACAATGAAGACACAAAAATAAACAAATGAAATGACTTAAAGGGGGAAAAAAAAAACAGCAGGTTTTGGAGTTAGAAGAATGAGGGGAGAGTTTAGAGCACTCAGAGAGGCCTGACAAAGTGGCATTTGCGTCCAGACAGTGTGGGTGTGACGGGTGAGGTCTGAAGGAGGAAGTCAGAGGAAAGCGAAAAGAAGGGAGATCAGAGGTGTTCTTCCTAAACAGAAGCATTTATGTACTCCAGCAAGAGGCAGATGCTGTTGCAGCTACTCATAGTTTAAAATTATTTAAAAAAAAATAATAGTGTCAGCTTATTTAAGGAAGAAATCTGTTGATAGCACATCCTGAGGCATTTGACCTTGGATTCCCCCATATGCTATTTTTTTTCCTGTGCATTTTGAGGTAAATCTCCACATGGTATACCCCCTTTTGCCCGTTTCAATGCTCTGTTTAATTAAAAATCATCTGGATGTTGTGCAAAACTTGTTCTCAAATATATTACAAATATTACTTCAATCTCCAGTAACTGGTGAAATGCTGTAATCTGATGTTTCAGCTGCTACAAAGTTCCTTGGTTCTTGAGGAATGTTCTACATTTCATTAGTATAATGATAGAGTTTACAGTTATCTACAGTATGTAATTACATCCATTAATAGTAACAGTGTATTTTTACATTAATTATAATGAGAATTAATGGGGGGTTATATGGGTTTTCAGCTACATGGAAAAGTTTTGCCTCCAATTACTCTTGTACAGCTGAAGATGAATTTATGCACAAATTTATTTTAGTAATTATTTCAGGAAATTATGAGATTTCAAGTTCCAGTAACCATGAATTACAAAAATTAGAAAAAAAATATAGGGTGGGAAATTAGTGTTTGGAACTCTGAAAGGAAGGGAGTTCATTATAAGAGGAGGCAATGTGGCATGGGGATTCAGGAGGTGAAGACACACCTGCATTAGAATCCACTATCTGCCACTTAACTAGCTCTTATTTAAACTCTCCCATCCTTTTCTTCCATGCATTAAGGCTCATGATAACTATTGCCCTGAGCTGTACCAATGTGAAGAGATAATTTTGTAAATTTTTAGCATGCTGCCTGGGACATCATAAATACTCAGTAAATGCTAGTTACATATATGGAAAACAGGGAGGCAGGGTTTATGCAATAAAAGCTTAGGAAATATATACGTGCTTCCTTAAAGACCTAAGAGAAGGTAAACTCATGGCAAATAGAACTACACTTTTTGCTATCCGCAAGAGAATATGGACCAGGAGTGAAAGTGAGGCTGAGAAAAGCAGGAGGTGGCTGAGGAAACTATTTCATGGCCCATAAAATCAGAAAGGCATCACAATTTTGAATGGAAGACCAACCACAGTTAGAAAATCAGTTCCCTCCTGGCACGCATATTATCCGTAATAAGGTAAAATGAATTTACAAACATCCCACTGAAACACAAGGGAGTGAGATACTAGAATTCTTCTAGGTGCCCAGGGCTGGTTGAAGAGAAATTAATGAATAGAAATTATTCCTAATTTAGGACTTGCAAAATGCAATTTACATTAAGCCTTTCTCCCAGATTATCTCTCAATCTGTCTCTCCCTCCCCTACCTCTCTCTTTTTCTGTCTCTCTCCCTCATCTATGTTCTTCAAAGTGACTACTTTTGCCCAAAGGTGTGCAGGAAGTTTCTCCCCATGATGGAAAGAGATGGGTGCTTTTTATACATTTTAAAGCATTCAGAATCTTAATTGTCTCATTTTCATTTATTAAATCATCCAATCCTCATGACAACCACTGTGGTAGTTAGGGCAGGGGCTATTATGGCCATGTTTGTGACTGGCAAATATTTGCCTCTGACTCCATTAAGCTACATTCTCCTTTCCTCATCCAATTAATCACAAAGGTATTTCCTTTTTTTTTTTTCCAGACCATAAAAACAGGCGGCAAACTACCTGAACAATCAGTGTGGCCAGGAACAATTCTCTGTGTGAATCTGGCTTTCTCTTATCCACTTCCTCAATTAAGAACACATCAGCATTACGAAGAAAATACCTTAACATTTTCCAAATCTTGACAAGGCACAGAACATTCAATAACGAGATTTCCATTACCTTCTGTATTTCCTACTACAGGGTCTTTAAGTATCCCATGCAGATGGCTGTCAAGCAAGCCTGGGAACAATATTACAGACAAAGCTGCCTGATAGAGCCAGAAAAGGAACCCTCTGTCCTCTGCCTGCAGATTTGAAATGACCTCTGCTTGAAGCCTTTGTCTTCATCAGTGGAAAATTCTTCTCTTCACATTTGGAGATGTGGGCTCAAGGGATGCAAGCTAATGTTCTCTAAATTGGGTTTAAAATTAGACCTCAGTCCTAATATCCTGCCATATTGAGAGTCTTAAAGGACTCTCATTTCCTCCAAAGAAAGCCTAATTTAATCTCTCTTCCAGGTGGTCTCTCGAAGAGTGCCACAGCACAGACAGAACCTAGACCTCTTCTCCCACCTTCAATACCTTCAGTTTGTAGGTATCCAAATCAGCTTCCCCTCCGCCATGAATCAGTAAGCAGGGGGGAGATTTTATTTGGGCCTCGTATGGCACCATGTCTGTTAGATGCATGGCCCAGTAGAAGAGCTGGGCCCATTCCCAGGGAAAAGGATTTTGAAATCATTAGACAAGCGGCTGTCTTGCTGAATTCCCAGCTGCAAAGAAACAATAGGCTATATCAATAACAAGAAAGGGTGACTAATCAGCTCTTAAATAGAGGAAGGTCAGTGGGCAAAAGAAAAATCAAGATTCACATGGAATCTCCGTCAAACAATCTCAAGGTGTAACTGGGGAGTATTTTCCTTTACTACGCCTCCTTCCCCTCTTATAGTAAAATGTAAATTGGAGGCTTTATAATATAATTATTGAAACAAAATAATGTACAATTTATTTATTTATTTAAAGATTTATTTATTTGAGAGAGAGAGAGAGGGAGATGGAGAGAGAGAACATGAGCAGGAGGGGGAGAGGGAGAGAGAATCCCAAGCCGAGTCCACACTGAGTGCAGAGCCTCAATCTCACAACCCTGAGATCACGGCCTGAGCCGAAACCGAGATTCAGGTGCTTAATCCACTGAGCCACCCAGGTGCCCCAAAGTAATGTACATTGTATCATAAAATTATCATTGTAAACAAAGTAACAGAGCAACGAGATCATGTGATTTCAATAGATGTTCTTTTTATCGATTCATTCACTCATTTCACAAGTGTTTGCTATCACTTTACTGGGTGGTAGGCACTGTTCTAGACAGTTGGGTAACATCACTGCAGGAAAGAGCCTTAACTCCTGCTCTCCTGGTAATTATAGTATTGTGAAGGAGACAGACAATGAACAGTAACTATAAAAACATTCTGTTGGGGAAACATGGGTAGTCACTAAATGTTCATCTATTTATCCTTATGTCATGTTTTTTATAAACCTCTCATAATCCACATATCCAGAAAATGCTACCTCTTTATAGCATTTTTTTAAAGATTTTATTTATTTATTTGACAGAGAGAGACACAGCGAGAGAGGGAACACACGCAGGGGGAGTGGGAGAGGGAGAAACAGGCTTCCTGCAGAGCAGGGAGCCCGATGTGGGACTTGATCCCAGGACCCTGGGATCATGACCTGAGCTGAAGGCAGACGCTTAACCAACTGAGCCATCCAGGCGCCCCTTTATAGCACTTTTAAAGTCAAATCGGTGTGTGCACATGTGTATGTATATGCATACATGTATATGTGCATGTGTGTGTGAGTGTGTAGGGGAGGAGATGACCAAAGTACAGCAATTTGCCTGAACTCAGGTATTAACTAATGTATAAATGAGAGAACTGAGGAAAAGGATTCCCAGCCAGTCTGACTCCAAAGTCATGCTGTTACCACTAGGCTACACTACATCTAAGAAATAAACAATTAAAGATGGAACTGTTTTAAATTTAAATTTATTTTTAATTTATTTTTTCTGTGAATTCTCTGTATCCTGACAGAATTCAATTACTGTTCCCATATTCCTTTCTTTCTTTCTTTTCCCCTCCGTCTCTTTTTCTTTCTTCCCTTCCCTCAATCTTCTTTCCCTCCAACACACTTCCTTCTCACTTTTTCCTTTAAAATATATATATATATAATATATATATTATATATGTTATATATATGTAAGTGATTGAAGAGTACTTAAGCTAAAAGAATCAGAATTGGATTTTTATTTCTGTTTATTGTTTCTTTTCTGATCTCCAACCCCTTGTCTGTTACAGGAAAAGAAGTTAAAAGAACTTCCTTTTTTGTTGTTTTTTTGCCTTTCTCCCATGATTATCCTTCCCCTCAAAAACAAAAACAAAACAGAAAACAAACAAAAACAAAACAAAACAACCCTCAGGACTTCCTTTATCTTCTAAAGTAAAGTTCTTACCAAGAATTCTTTGACTTTAGCAATTGGGTTCTAAGCTATAGTGATTTTCATATTAAAAAGAAACAACCATTTTCTGCTTTGCAATGAAAACTAAAGTTACACTGATCTTAAAGATCTCCTAACATGAGATGAATGTTTATGTATCTTTCCCTTTTTCTACAATATTTATTTATTTACTTAATGAAACGGTAACCCTTCCTTCTCATCTTATCTTCAAGAGTCTACTCCAAGTATCCGTGTTGTCAGAGTGACTTGCTACACACCCAAATTCTGCAGAGAACTTACAGTCTTTTGCACATGTCTATATACTAGTGTCTATATACTAGCATAAGATAATAGAATCTAGTACTTAAGAGGTGGGAGAAACTATTAGGAAAAAACTGGAGAAACTATTAGGAAAAAACTATCTGTGAAAAAGGTAAGCAACTCCTGAGATCACACACACATGCGCGCATGCACGCGCGTGTCAGACTTGACACACTGTCCCTTTCCCTCACTCCGTACACATGTAGGAGCTAGGTACAGTTTCTGCTGAAGAAAGGAAAGGAAAGGAAAGGAAAGGAAAGGAAAGGAAAGGAAAGGAAAGGAAAGGAAAGGAAACGGGAAAGGAAACGGGAAAGGAAAAGGGAAAGGAAAAGGGAAAGGAAAGGAGAAAGGAAAGGAAAGGAAAGGAAAGGAAAGGAAAGGAAAGGAAAGGG
>NW_027397099.1:11473428-11532257 GCF_003265705.2 Callorhinus ursinus
GAAAGGAAAGGGGAAAGGAAAGGGGAAAGGAAAGGGGAAAGGAAAGGAAAAAGGAAAGGAAAGGAAAGGAAAGGAAAGGAAAAAGGAAAGGAAAGGAAAAAGGAAAGGAAAGGAAGAAGGAAGGAAGGATGGAAGGAAGGATGGAAGGACGGAAGGAAGAAAGAAAAGAAAAGAAAAGAAAAGAAAAGAAAAGAAAAGAAAAGAAAAGAAAAGAAAAGAAAAGAAAGAAAAGAAAAGAAAGAGAAAGAAAGAAAGAAAAAGAAAGAAAGAAAGAAAAGTATGCTTTGGGTATGTTTAAGTTGCTTACTGAGCCCACTCATCTTTCTTTACTGGAAACCTATCTTGTAATAAATAATCTTGTCAACATAAAATAAGCCAATTATAAACAAAATGATTTTCATTTGCAATGTAACAGGATTCAAAAAAATTTTTAGGTGTTTGGCTGTTTCTGTTCTGCAGATATTTACTGAAATTATGTATATGGGAATTAATAGTTTGAGCACGCAATTTAGAGGCCAGAACTTCCCACTCAGTTCTCTAAAAATACCTCCATAATATCATTGCATTAATACTGCTATTGCCTGTAACTAGAAGGTTCCTATACTCCCTCCCTCTTTCCTTTCTTCCTTACACTATCCAGGTACATTTTCAGCTGTCATATCACTGTGCCCATTTTCTTTCATACTATCTGTACACAGTAAAAAAAGTGAAAATCTGCAGGTCAAGTGTTTGCCATATTTTCAGATTTATGCGGAAATTCGCCACAACTGATATGGACCTGAAGTTTTCTCATCAAAATTAATTTTCAAAAACTATCTGTTTTACATAAAATACATTACGACTTTGGTCAAATTTATTACTTCAACTTTATCCTCCATGAAATGCAGATCTGAATGGCTATCAGTTTTATATAAAATATATGAAGTCCGTGGTCCAAACTGCTTCTCCAAATTCATCTCTTTCCATCTGCCATGCCCATTCTATTGGTACCTCTGTGGTCCACATGTATGTTTTTCTTCCACTTTGAATGGGCCAATTACACTTTATTCCATGTACATCTGGTAAACTGCAATTCTTCCTCAGAAAACAATGCTATCTTAAGGGTGTCTCTAAGTCCCAGGACCTGTACACCCTGAAGACAGAGAAGTACACACGGTTCCAAGTGAAATACCATGATGGTACATTGCAGAGCAAGATGATAAACACCATCACAAAATGAATACAATCAATTGTTCCTATGCCTGTCCACTCATTAGGTCATTAACTTCTAGAGAAATTCGTCATACTTATTTTACCATGACTCAGTTGGGAACCTCACAAATAGTGTACATACAGTAACTGTTGGCTTTGTATAACCAATGCTGCCAACCTCAATACAGACCAGAATTCCAATGACATCAACAAATGGGGAGTGGTGTGAGGAATCTAATTTCCATACACACCTTATCATAATATTTAAATTGTCCAGTTTGAAACAACAAAATAATCAATGAAACAGGAAAATATAGCCTTTATACAAGAAAAAAAAAAGAATGAGCCAATATAAAATGTCCCCAAGGAAGCCCAAATTGCACTTAATAGACCAAGACTTTAAAGAAGTTATTGTAAATACATTTAAAAAACCGACAAAAAAAAAAACCCTGAAGGAAATTAAGTCTAAGAATTAAGGGGAAGTAGGGGAACAATGTCCAAATAGGAAATTATCAGTAGAGAAACTATTTAAAAAAACAGAAACAAAAATGGAAATTCTGGAGTTGAAAAGTATAATAACTGAAATGAAAATTCTACTAGAGTGACTCAACAGTAGATTTGAACTGACAATAAAAAATGGTGCATTCAAAAATACATCGGTAGAGACTAAAAAATATGAAAAATAGAAAAATAAAAACTGTAGACACAGTGGAAATGAGTATACTAAAACATGGTCAACATCACATGTCATCAGGGAAATGCAAATTAAAAACAACAATGACATACCACCCCACACTTATCAGAATGACCAAAATCTGTACACTGACAACAAATTCTGACAAGGATGTGGAGCAGTGGGTGCTCTCATATATTGTGATGGGAATGCAAAGTGGTACAGCCCCTTTGGAAGATAGTTTGGTGGTTTCTTACAAAATTAAACATACTCTTAACCACATAATCCAGCAATAAAGCTTCTTGGTATTCACCCAAAGGAGTTGAAAACACACCCACACAAAAACCTGCACATGGATATTTATAGCAGCTTTATTCATAATTTCCAAAATTAGAAGCAAACAAGATGCCCTTCAGTATGTGAATGAATAAACTGTGAAGAATCTAGACAATGGAATATTAGTCATTGCTCAAATAAATGAGCTATCAAGCCATGAAAAGACATGGAGAAACCTGAAATGCATATTACTCTGTGAAAGCAGCCAATCTGAAAACGCTATCTGTTATATGATTCCAACTATAGGACATTCTGAAAAACATGAAACAACAGACACAGTAAAAAGACCAGTGGTTTCCACAGAGTATGTGTTGGACAGGGAGAGATAAATACACAGAACACAGAGGATTTCCAGGGCAATGAAAACACTGTGTGATACTGTAATGATGATATATGTCATTGTACATTTGTGCAAACTCATAGATTACAACACTGAGAGTGAACCATAATGTAAACTATGGACTTTGGGTAATTATGATTTGTCAATATAGGTTCATCAATTGTAACAAATATACCATTCTGGTGAGTAATGCTGATGATTAAAGAGGTTCTGCATGTGTGGAGGCAAGGGGCATAAGGGAGATCTCTTGTACCTCCCTCTTAATTTTATTGGAACTACAACTGCTGTAAAAAATAAAGTCCTTTAAAAAAAATTAACAGGGTATCAAACTTTTATTTTTTTAAAAGATTTTGTTTATTTATTTGACAGAGAGAGAGACAGTGAGAGAGGGAACACAAGCAGGGGGAATGGGAAAGGGAGAAGCAGGCTTCCTATTGAGCAGGGAGCCCGATGTGGGGCTCCATCCCAGGACCCAGGGATCATAACCTGAGCTGAAGGCAGACGCTTAATGACTAAGCCACCCAGGCGCCCTGGGTATCAAACTTTTAGAACAACATCAAATACACCGACATACATGTAATGGGAATCCCAGAAGGTGAGGAGAAAACAGAAGAAATATTTGAAGAAATAATGCCTGAAAACTTCCTTGAACTGGATGAAAAACATTCAAGAATTCCACAGGCCCAAGTAGGATAATTCAAAGAGGTCTAGACAAAGATATAGGTTATTGTCAATCTGTCAAAAGCCAAAGAGAGAATTTTAAAAACAGAAAGGGAAAAAAATGGACTCACTGCATGCAGAAGAGCGTTGGTAGATGAATGGCTAATTTCTCATCAGAATCCATGAAGGACAGAATACAGTGAGATGAACTCTTCAACATATGGAAAGAAAAAGACTAAATAAGAATTCTCTATCTAGCAAAACTATCCTTCAAAAACAAGGAAGAAATTAAGAAAGTTTAGATAAATAAAAACAGAGAATCTGTCACTAGCAGACCCGCTCTATCAGAATTAGTAAAAGCAGTCCCTCAGGTTAAAAAAAAAAAAAAAATCAAAGAACACACTGTAGTAACACAAATTCACAACTAAAAAATAAACAGAAATGGAAAGGTAATTACACAGATAAATATGAAAATATAAATGTAGATTTTTTCTTATTCCATCTGATTTAAAACACAACTACATAAACATGAATTGTGATATTATGTTAAAGGTCTTATATAAAAACGTAATTTGTCAGATAATAAGAAAAAGAAAGGGAAAGGCACAGAGTTATATTTAAGAAATTACATATAGTATATTATATACTACTGAAATTAGTTTGATATTAATCCAAACTACACAGTTTTAAGACAGGATTTTAATTCCCAGGTCAACTACTAAGAAATTTTTTTAAATAATAAAAAAAAAATCAACAAGGAATTAAGATGTTATACTCCAAAATATCTAACAAAAATAAAGGTAGTGTTGTAGGAAAACAACAATATATAAGTAAGACATAATAAATAGTGGAATGGCAGACATAAATGGTAACTATCAGTAATAACACTAAAAAAAAAGAAAAAAAAATGGACTCCATGCTCTAAACAAAGGTAGAGATAGCCCTATCAGAGAGAGAAGTACATAATACAAATACACTGTCTATAAGAGACATATTTTAGATTCAAATACACAAATGGATTGGTAATAATAGAATGGAAAAAGATATAACATGTAGACAGAAATTTTTAAAAAGTTGAAATACAATCAATAGTCTAGAAGTAAACCCTATTACTTGTGATTAACTGATTTTTAACAAGGAGCCAAGAAAGTCAATGGGGTGGGGGAGGGAAGATTTGTCTTTTCATCAAATGATGCTGGGATAAATGCACACCACATGGGAAAGAATGCAGTCTCACTCCTACCTAAAATGGTTTACAAAAATTTACTCAAAATGGTTAAGAGACTCAAATGTAAGAGCTAAAACTATAAAACTCTTAAAAGAAAACCTAAGTATACATCTTTAAGTATCTGGATTAGGCAAGGTTTTCATATATACGATACTTAAGCACAAGGAGCAAAAGAGGTTGTGGCTAAATTGGACTTAATCAAAGTTAAAAACTTTTGTATTTCAAAGGCCATCATCAAGAAAGTGACAAGATGGGGCATCTCAGTGGCTCAGTTGGTTAAGCATCTGACTCTCGATTCTGGCTCAGGTCATGATCTCAGGGTGGTGGGACTGAGCCCCACATCTGGCTCCATGTTCACTGGGGAGTCTGCTCAAGAATTCTCTCTCTCTCTTCCCTCTGCCCTTACCCCTGCTCTCTATCTCTCTCTAAAATAAATAAGTAAATCTTAAAAAAAAAAAAAAGTGACAAGACAACCCACAGGATCGGAGAAAATATTTGCAAGCCATATGTTTGGTAAGGCACTTGTACCTGGGACTTTTTTTTTTTTAAAATCATGCAACTAAAAACCTAAAATGTTAAAAAAAAAAAAAAGTTACCATATAACTCGGCAATTCCACTCCTAGGTAAATACCCAAGAGAATCTTAAGCATACAGCTACAAAAAAATTTTGTACTCAAATGTTCATGGAAGCATTATTCATAACAGCCAAAAGGTGGAACTAACTCCAATATTCACCCACTGATGGATGAATGAATAAGTGTGGTATATCCATACGACAGAATATTATTCAGCCATAAAAAGAAATGACATTCTGATATATGCTACAACATGAATGAACTTTCAAAATATTATGGTTAGGTGAAAGGAAACAGACACACAAGATCACATAGTGTGCCATTTCATTTATGCAAAATGCCCGGCAAAAGCAAAATCTACAGAGACAGAAAAAAAGATGAGCTTTTGCAAGGGGCTTGGGAAGGAGGGAAATGAAAAATGACTGCTAAATGTGTATGAGTTTTCTTCATAGGGTCATGAAAATATTCCACTCAAGATAGTTGTTATGTACATATTTGTAAGTTTCATAAAAACCACTGACTTGTACACCTCAGAAGTATGAGTTTTATATCTGAATTATGTCTCCATAAATGACATGTAAAAAATAACATAGCTTGAGTTCTATATTTATTTGTGCAATTATTTGATTAATCTGTCTTCTCCATTATACTAAATCTTAAAAAAGCAGGAAGAGTATTTTTCCACCCATTGCATATTACCATATTGAATTCAGTTTATCTAATGTGATTTCTAGCACTTAGCAGACATGGAAGAAATGCTAAAATAGTGAAATTTTAAATGCGTATCAAATGAATATAATCTCTGGCAACACTAACACATGCTAGACCAAGTGTATCTCTGATAAGATGAATGGGCCACCTTCAGGGGATAAATGATAACTGTTGAATATAATTTTTGAGTAAACTCACTCTCATTTCCTGATACCTGAAATGAAAAGAGCTCCCTTGATTAGCAGTCAGGGCCCCAGATGATATGTATGGTCTATGTTAAAAGTGCAAAATGATGAAATAGATATATTTTCTAAACACATTATTCCTCTGTGGATATATTCCATTTTGCTTGATAAACTGCTTGAATAACCCTTCCTATGATTACTCAGGTGACAAAAGTCAAGTCATAGTTACAGTCACTAACTACTCAGCAAGGGAACTTGGAAAAATGAATGTTTCTGGTTTGCCCTGTAAGAGGTTTTACTCTCGAATAGTGGCAATTATCTTTTGTACTGTTGCGATCTATATATTATTTGACCAAGAAGTATAAAACCACTGGTTGGCACAGACATGCTTTGCTTTCACAACATTCCTGGTAATTGATAATTGAAGCAGACCTGTGAATTGCTCTCCAGTGATAGGGATGTCTTAAGCTGGATATCCTTGCAGTTTAGAGCAGGATTTGACTGTAACTTCAGAGTTTCTGTATCTTAAAATTCTAGCCTATTTTTAGAACAATTTTCTGTTTCTTCTTTTGCCAAGATTAAAAATGTATACATTTCAAAATATCATGCAGGACTCCAAAAATCAAGTTTTTCCTTAATCACTAAAAATTTGAAAGAGTAATAACCAATATTTTAAGCTACTTACCACATATCAGGTGCCTTCCATACTTTAAAAGCTGTATTCCCAATTACAGATGAACAGATTAATACCTCAGATTCTCGAAATAATTTATCAGTGGAGGAGAGCTTAATCCCACAGTGGTAGAAATTGGATTTAATCCTACTTGACTTTGTTTCTTTCCATTATACCACTGGTTCTCAATTAGGGATGATTTTACCCCCAGCAGACAATTGGCACTATCTGGAGATATTTTTGATAGATATTATGTGGGTGAGAAGAACTACTGGCGTTTAGTGGTAGAGGGTAGAACTACAGCTAAACACCCTCCACTGCACAGGACAATGTCTCATGACAAATCGTTATCTGGCCCAAATATTAAGTTCAGAAAACTTGCACTACACCAGTAGTTCCCAACTTTGAATGCATATTAGAATCATCTAGGAAACTTAAAAAACAATGATATCCTTTCTGAGGTTTGGATTTAATTGCTCTGACATGCCATCATGATATTAGGATTTTAAAAAACACCACTGAATTTCATGTCCAGTCAAATTTGAGAAGCACACGGATATACAGTGTCCTGTGCACACACACTGGGGCTAAAATACTACTTACCAGTGGAAAATTCTATAAGGACTATCTGCAGCAGTTGGCAGAGGAGAGACAACAGGCTGAGAAGCTCATGCTGCTGCAGAACCAGCGTGAGATCTGAGTCCGTCTAGAAGGTACCAAGAAGCTAGAGCAAAATGACCAAAAGCGCTGCCTGAGGGTGATGGAGTGTGGCTTCCACCTGGAGAAGAGCGTGAACCAGAGCCTGCTGGATCGGCAGCAGCTGGCCGCTGATAAAATGACGCTCACCTGCGTAACTTCCCGGGGCCTCACTATTTGCACTAGCTGGTCCAACTTTTCAAAGAGTTGGGTGACCATCTCACCAACATGCACAAGATGGAGGACCTGGAAGGCAGCCTGGCTAAGTGTCTTCTCAACAAGCTCACTCTGGGTGATGGCAGTAAGAACTGAGCTTGGAACCCCATGCCCATGGGGTGAATTCTCCTGGTCACCATGCAGTACATGCAGATTTAGATCTAGATCTATCTCCATAATATACATAACCTTTAAATATCTATATCTATCTCTTTATTAATTTAGAGAGAAAGGAATTTGTTATAAAGAATTGGCTCAGGGTGCCTGGGTGGCTCAGTCAGTGAAGCCTCTGCCCTCAACTCAGGTCATGATCCCAGGGTCCTGGGATTGAGCCCCACATCGGGCTCCCTGCTCAGGGGAGAGCCTGCTTCTCCCTCTCCCTCTGCTGCTACCCCTGCTTGTGTGTGCTCTCTCTCTCTGTCAAATAAATAAATAAAATCTTGGAAAAAAAAAAAGAATTGGCTCATGTGACTATGGATCTTGAGAAGACCCCTCTGCAAACTGGAGGCCCAAGAAAGTGGTGGTGTATTTCGGGTCCAAATCCCAAGGCCTGACGACCAAGTCAGTCCTGGTCAGAGGGTAGGAGGAAAACCCAGTCCTCCAGTTCAAGCAGTCAAACATAGAGCAAATTCACTCTTTCTCTGCCTTCTTGTTGTATTTAGGCCCTCACTGGATTGGATGATATCTAGGCACTTTGAGGAGAGTGGTCTGCTTAACTTTCTATAATTGAAAGGCTAATCTTTTCCAGAAAAACAAGCACAGACACATCTAGAAATAATTTTTACCCAGCCTCTGGACATCCTCCGGCCCAGTCGAATTTACATAAAATTGACTATCACAGTTTCCAAACGTAAAGTCACACATGTGTTGTATCTTAGTAATTCTCTATGGACCCTCCAAATATGCCCTCATTATTCTTCTTGCTGTGCCCTGGAGGGAAGAGTTCTGCAGACTGCTCCCAACAGGTTCCCTCAACCTGTGTTTCTCTCCTTTCCTAGCTATAGTTTTGCAGTGGCTGCTACTTGAGATGCATTACCATCCATTTTTTGTAAACTGGGACTCTTCATTAAGTTTTCTTTGGACACCCCTTTTGAATGGGCCACCTTTTTTCCTGCTGAGTAGCTAACCAGAACAAAGTTTAATGAGTAAAGCAAATTTTTTAAATTTAAATATTGGATTGGCTTTTTTAGAATTAAAAATAATAGGTAGTTTATCACTCAGGTTTCCAGGAAAAAGACCTCAAAATAGGGTATTTTCAAGAAAGTTTATTTGCAATGGACTTTGCAAAAATAAGGCACAGAAATATACATTCTGACCTTAATCAACTCCCTACTCTGCTCTCCTGTTGGAAATGCCATGGCTTATTAAAACTATAAGCATAGGGACAGAGAAACTCGTCAGCACACAGAGATGATCTTTCTGGCTTTAAGATAATTGAGAAGAAGGGTGGGAAGCAGACCCGGAAGGAAAAGGCAAAGCTGTTTGGCATAGTGGTCATTTTGGTACTGGCTCCTTCCTCATTTATGCATGTTACTTAGCTTATAAATTATTTCACATGAAATGTTTCACTAGGTCATTAAATCTTTAGCTCTTAAATGTACCTTAAAGTATCTTCAGTATCATAAATGTAGCACTTACAAATCTTGTGGAAAATATATCAACTCATAGTTTATGTTTTGAAGGACAAAGCCCATAAAATTGACCAATTACAATCTTATGAGTCTTCTAAAAAATAATTTTAATTATATATTTTTTTCTTCCTTTCTTCATTTATATATTCATCCATTTAGTCCTACATTAATTTAACAAAAAGCCACTAGGACATTTATTGAGTAGCTACTATATGTTAGAACCTGAGAACTCAGTAGATACATAGTCTCTGCCATTCGCAGTTTAATGGGGAATAATTATATTTGAAAACAAATGAAGAATGTCTTACTGAGATATTTTTGAAATCTGTTAATAAGTTACCCTGTCAAACTCTATGTAAACATCCTTTTGTTCAAAATTTTAATTTTGCTGATTATGAATGATTACATGGTGTTTAGTTTATAAAGCAGAGTGTAGAACTCAAAATTCCTAAAACCAAGGCCAGTGTTTGTCCAAATTGAATTACTGACACAAGAATGAATTTTACCATTAAGAATTTACCAACCACCATTTTGCACCAAAAAGAGAGAGAGAGAGAGACAGAGAAAATTTATCATCCTCACCTGTAAATATTAGTTGGTTCCTGCCCTTTTTCCTCCTCGTTTTAAAATGATATCCCAGCCTTGACTTTTATCAAATATATAAAATACTTGTTTCTCACAAGACCTAGAATATCATTTTTATGAGAAAAAAATCATGAATAGAAAGACATCCTTTACTTTCTGACTATACTTAGCCAACCACAGAATACTGATAGTTCAATATGAATACCTTTGATTTTCAATAATCATATAAATGAAACTTAAAATTGTGAATCCTTTCAACTACCCAAGTTAATTCTTTCAACTACCCAAGTTAATTCTTTAATAATTGTTCTGAACTCTGTATTTTGTTCAGAACAATTCAATCTAATTTAAATAAATAGGAAGTACCTATAAACTGTGCAGAGACGGATTTCTTCTTTCAAAGAATAAAATCATTTAATGAACCTCCAGGAGTGGAAAGCTCCATTATGTATTCTCTAAATAGGCAATTCTTCCATTATTGATGCTGCCTTCATTTTAATTAATAATCTTGAGATAGGAAAAGGGACTTCAGAGTCTGTGTTTTGGTTTTGCATTTAGAAGTTGATTTGGGCATCGCTGTTTAAATGAAAGAGTGTTTTCCCATATAATGCATCAGAATTTTAAATCAGACAATAGGCTAAGCTCACCAAGAAATAAATACCTAGATTAATAAATATTCCAAAAATATGAAGGCTCAACCACTGGAAGGAACCCACCAGGACCAAGAGTGAGCAAGCATTCATACAAAGCTGAGGATGACAAATAGAAGTTGCATATGGTGTCTCCCCTACTATGTTCATAGATAACATTATTCAACTCCTTAACATGACCCACTACAACAGGTATGAATTGCTCTCTGAACACCTTTTCCACACCAACTCCTGCTCTCTTCACTCGCATTCTCCAGCCATACAATCCTTTTCTTTGTTCCTGGAACAGGCAAAGCTTGTTCATGCCTCAAGGCCTTTGTATCTGTTGCTCCCTCTGTCTGGAATGTTCTTCCTCATAAGGCTGGCTACTCATCATTCAGGTCATAATTCATAAACCGTATCCTCAAAGCTTTCCTTATTATTACCCATTTTATTGTTTTCTGTTGATTTTATCTGATACTTTATCTGAAATTATTTCATGTATCAGTTCACTTCCTTATCTATCCCTGTCTCTGCCACTGGGACATAAGTCTCAGGAGAACTGGATTTTTGAGTGGTTCCTTATTATTGTTGAGGTTCCAAGAATAGTACCTGTCTCAAAGCATGTGCTCAATAAACTATTTATGAAAAATTGGAGTATATCACAAGAGGCAGTCTAATACAGTCATCAACCACGTAAGACCCAGGGCTAGAATCCCTAAATTCAAAATCTGGTTCTGCTCCTTCCAACTATGTAGCCTTGGATGCTTCAGTTTCCTCATCCCTAAAATGGTAATAATAGTATCTAAATTTTAAATTTTTATGAGAATTAAACATATTTATATTTGTGAAGTGTTTAGGATCATGATAGGCATAGAGCAAGTGTGAGATAGGGATTGTTAAATGCCTGTATGTGGGAGGTGTGTGAATGTGTGTGTGCATGTGTGCATGCTTGTGTGTGTGTGTGTCCCATAATTCCTGCAGTTTCTCAACATAGCTGTGCAGGCTTCCACTTAACTATTAAATGTCACCACCTAAAATGAAACCTCTCTGCTATCCCTGGTCTGAAGATCTATTCACTTACATGCATGTACAAATGCATGTGCATGCATGTCTGCATGTGTGTGTCTCATCAATTTTAAAAATTTCATCAATTTTCATCATTAACTATATAAGAAAACTACACATTTCCCTTAGGGGCCATTATCCAGAATCTAGCCACAGGTAAGAACCTGGACACTTTTATAGCTTCAGATAGAAAAGTTTGGTCTCTAACATCTTTTGCAATCCTCACTTACCCATCCTTCCAGTAACACTGCCTGATTTCAGGTATTTCCCCTTTCGGATAACCACACCTCTTGTCTTGACTTTCCATGCCCATCACCTGACCCCATCTCCTGGTGGTGATGTCGGCTTGAGTTCCCTCTGCCCTTTGATCCACCTACTCAGGGCTGTTACCAGTAAGAGCAACAGCTTCTTCTTGCCCTAGCGCATTTATAGGTCTTCCCTTTTAAGCTACTTAGGTCTTGCTGAGCTGCATGCTTAGCTGTCAGAGTAAGTTGGTTTCCTGTAATTCCTTTGCTTGAACTCCCAACTGGGGGGCTTAGATAAGTAGAAAATACAAAAGAACAATTTGTAAACACATGTTTGTATAGTGCTGAACACAATGTGGAGGAACAAAGGGGAGCCAGAACTCCCTGATCTAATCTTTGGAATTGTAAAGAAGTCATGACTATTTTGACTTACTTAATTTTGTGGAAATAACATTTGAGCTTAATGTGAATTCGGTTTTGGTTTCCATGTGTTAACTGTTTTAACATTTTCCTCATTTAATAATGCACGGAGTAAGTGATAGAAACAAAATTATTTTGTATTTGTTTAAGATCTTTTCCGTCAAACGTACAACGTGAAATCATTTAAGTTGTAGAAAGGGGCTCAAAAAAACTAGTCAGTGAAAAAGTATAGTGAAAGAAGCCTTGAGTAAGGACCCAGGATATATATTTTGTTGCATTTAATTATTCCCACAAAATGCTATGTGTGTGGCAACTTGTGCCAAGTATTTTGCTTGCTGCTGAGGAGATAGAGATTTTTAAAACACAATCGCTGCATAATAAGAGCTCAATTTCCTGGGGAGCCCATAAAAGGCATACAAATAACATGAGAGATGAAATGAAAAATGATACAGAAAGAGACACTTAAAATACTCTGAGACTGGAATAAACTGGTTTTAAATTTAAACATTCCCAGTGAGATAGCTTGTTGTCAAATGAAATCCCATCCCATTATCTTGGTTAGTGTTCTGAGAGTAGGATGGGAAAATAAAGGAACCCAACTAGAAAAGAGAAACTTTGAAATCCCAGAGAGGGAGTGAGTTTGCTGTATGGGGTTCTGTGTTTTCATAGCCAATATAATTCTCCTTTGTGGGTCTCAGAAACTTCATTTACAAATAATGGATTTGGGCAAGAAGTAGCTAAGAGGTTTTTAAAATCTGATAGTCTATGTCTAGTAAGACCTGTCGCCCAACCCATCCTATTATTTTTCAATATATTTATCAGATTTGTTAACTTTCTATTTTATCTAAGGCATACAAGTACTTTTCTAGGCTTTAATGCTTACAGAGATATGTATGTGAATAGACAAAGTGCTATTACAAAGGGCAGAAAATCAAATGAATTGAGAGAAACAATGCAAGAATACCTAATTCTTAGAGTTTTACCTGAGTTGTTTTCTTCTAGGAAAGCATTATGAATCAACTGCATGGTAAGAGTATATAATTTACTTTTTGGAGCTATTTTGTGAGTATGGTGAAATGAATTAGGATAAGGTTGTAGAAGAGGAAAGAAAAAAAAATAATGAACAATAAAAGATATAGTGTTGTCCTGAGAACGAATTAACTTTTCTACTGAAAAGACCATAGAGCTGAGCGCCTTAGCTATGGTGCTTCTCCCGTATGGGTAACTGGTTCAAATCCATCACATGCTGCTAGTAATCAAAGCAAATCTTGCAGAACACTCTTCTTACGTTTGTAGAAACTACACTGATAGGCAGAGTTCAATCTCTTAAGCCAGTGCCTGATACCAACCCATACAATGATCTTGCATTACCAAAAAAAAAAAAAAAAATCAAGAGGGAAAGTCAATTCAATCTTAAAGTTGAACCTCTCTTCCTAAGTATTAGTAAGTCAACTAACATGCAGGTACTTACTAGTTGATGACTAGAGCACATACAAAATGAGCATGTTGTTCCTTTTACAGGGTTTACAGTCTAATGGGGAAGGTAACTGGTAAATACATTTGGGGGGACCCTACTTGCTCATCATGATAGGGACTGGTACTTGGGCACAGTGGGTTGGATATTTTACCACCCACATCCATTTTCTTTTCCTTTTTTTTTGGTTAAAATTTTATTTATTTATTTGAGAGAGAGAGAGAGGGAGAGCGAGAGAGCACACGCAACAGATAGAGCACAAGCAGGGGGAGGGGCAAAGGGAGAGGGAGAAGCAGAGGGAGCCCAACGCAGGGCTTGATCCCAGGACTCTGAGCTGAAGGCAGGCACCACCCAGGCACCCGTCACCCACATCCATTTTCACCCTTTTTTGCCTTGCTGTAAACCCTGGGGGGCTGAAAACAGTCAGACTGCATTATCCAGACTCCTTTGGATATCAGTTGAGTTGGGCCAATGAGTGGCACCAACGAGAGACTGGAGAGCCAGTGGAAAGAGAAGGCAGGATATTTTTTCTCATCTGTTTTCTTATGTGGCTGTGGTTCTGGCAAGGGCTTAATTCCTTTACCTGTTAGCACAACTTCTATTAAGCAACTTCTCTTTCAAGGTTCCAGATCATGCCTGGCTCTAGTAACAGCACCACTTGATCCTTTGCCTTTTTAGGTCTAGGGGTGGAAATGTCATCCAGTGGCCAGAGTTAGATGTTTAAATACCCAATGTTAATTTCCTTAAATTTGCTCATACGTCTGCAGATGTCCCTTCATTAAACTCTCATGAATTAAATCATACTAGTATTCATCATTTGTTGGAACTTGATGATATGGTTAGCAAGACTAAAAACACAGTTAAACTGGGAATCGAGGGGGGGGAAAGATGGCAAAGGAGTAGGGGACCCTATTCCAACTGGTCCCGGAATTGAGCTGGATATCTACCAGACCGCTCTGAGCACCCATGAAATCAGCCTGAGATGTAAGACGACAGATCTGGATCTCTACAAAAAGAATATCGCAGGTAGTTGGTTTCAAGGTACAAAGCGGGGAGCCATGATTCTGCGGGCAGATATCGGAGGATAAATGGCAGCGGCAGGGAGCCTGGTCATGGGGATCCTACACCACCGGTGAGTGACAGCCTCAGGCACTGGGGACAGGGCATAGACTCGGAGACCGGTAACAGCGGGGAAAGGACTTTAAGGCAGCTTCCCAGACGGAAAATGGAGCGGCGGGGGTGGGCATGCAAACTGGTAGCGGCTGGCAGTTTTAGAAGCACAAAGGGCAGAGACATGCCCCGACCTGGAGGGAGGACTGGGAGTGCTGCAGAAGGGCGCACAACCCAGGACACTGCAGTTTATAGCAGCACAGACAGAAACAGAGATAGTGTGGCCTGGAGAGCTCACTGAAGAACAGACTGGGATCTCTCTGCTCTGAGGCAGAGGGTGGGAAACAGTTTCTTCTGCTCTGACTCTGGGAAGAGACGCAGAAAGCTGCCAGGGAAAGCTGCCAGAGAACAAAAGCCCCCAAAACTGGTTCCCCCTGAGCCCATCCCCCACCAGAGGGGGCAGGGCAACTCTGCCCAAACAGGGTTGCCTGAGTAACATCATGGCAGGCCCCTCCCCCAGAAGACAGGCTGGGAGAACAAGAGGCCAGCAACCCTAAGGTCCCTAGAAAACAGGTGCATCTTGCTTGGGTTCTGGTCAATAATTTGGACTCTATACATTCCCTCAACCATCCATCAACAGAGAGACTAGGAGGAGGAACCCCCAAATAGGAAAGTCTCAGAGATTATGACTTATACCGCAGATTTACAAATGGATTCAGATATAACCAAGATGTCGGAGATGGAATTCAGGCTAGCAATTGTGAAGACAATAGCTAGAATGGAGAAATCGATTAATGGCAACATAGAGTCTCTAAAGGCAGAAATGAAAGCTGAATTGGCAGAACTTAAAAATGCTATCAATGAGATCTAATCTAATCTAGATAATCTAACAGCTAGGGTAAGCAAGGCAGAAGAACAAATTAGTGACCTGGAAGACAATTTAATAGATAAAAAGGGAAAAGAGGAGGCCAGGAAAAAACAACCCAGAATCCATGAAAATAGAATCAGAGAAATAAGTGACAACATGAAGCATTCCAATGTCAGAATTACTGGAATCCTGGAGGGAGTGGAGACAGAGAGAGGACTAGAAGATATAGTTGAGCAAATTGTAGCTGAGAACTTCCCTAATCTGGGGAATGAAATAAACGTTAATGTCCTAGAGGCAGAGAGGACCCCTCCCAAGATCAAGGAAAACAAGCCAACACCCCGGCATGTAATAGTAAAACTTGCAAATCTTAGAACCAAGGAAACCATCTTAAGGGCAGTTAGGGGTAAGAGATTCCTTACATACAGAGGGAGGAATATCAGAATAACGTCAGACCTATCCACAGAGACCTGGCACGCCAGAAAGGCCTGGCAAGACATATTAAGGGTACTAAATGAGAAGAACATGCAGCCAAGAATACCTTATCTGGCAAGGCTTTCATTTAGAATGGATGGAGAGATGCAGAGCTTCCAAGACCGGCAGAAACTGAAAGAATATGTGACCAATAAGCTGGCCCAGCAAGAAATATGAAGGGGGGTTCTATAAAAGGAGAAAGACCCCAAGAGTGATATACAGCAGCAATTTACAAGGACAATCTATAAAAACAACATCTTCACAGGCAACATGATGACAATTAATTCATATCTTTCAATAATCACTCTCAACGTGAATGGCCTAAATGCTCCCATAAAACAGCACAGGGTTGCAGATTGGATAAAAAGACAGGACCCATCCATATGCTGTCTACAAGAGACTCATTTTGAACCTAAAGGTACATCCAGACTGAAAGTGAAGGGATGGAGATCCATCTTCCATGCCAGCGGACCTCAAAAGAAAGCTGGGGTAGCAATTCTTATATCAGACAAATTAGATTTTAAACTAAAGTCTTTAGTTAGAGAGACAGAAGGACAATAGATCATTCTTAAAGGGTCTATCTAACAAGAAGATCTAACAATTGTAAATATCTATGCCCCCAACATGGGAGCAGCCATCTACATAAGCCAACTGTTAACCAAAATAGAGTCATATTGATAACAATATGTTAATTGTAGGAGACCTCAATACTCCACTCTCAGCAACAGACAGATCATCTAAGCAGAAAATCAACAAGGAAACAAGAGCTTTGAATGACACACTGGACCAGATGGACCCCATAGATATATACAGAACATTCCACCCTAAAACAACAGGACACTCATTCTTCTCGAGTGCACATGGAACTTTCTCCAGAATAGACCACAAAATGGGTCACAAATCAGGTCTCAACCGATACCGAAAGACTGAGATTATGCCCTGCATATTCTCAGACAACAGTGCTTTAAAACTGGAACTCAATAACAAGAAAAAATTTGGCAGAAATTCAAATAGTTGGAAGCTAAAGACCACTTAGCTCACGAATGTTTGGGTCAACCAGGAAATCAAAGAAGAACTTAAACAATTCATGGAAACCAATGAGAAAGAAAACACATTGGTCCAAAACCTATGGGATACTGCAAAGGCGGTCCTAAGGGGGAAATACATAGCCATCCAAGCCTCACTCAAATAAATAGAAAAATCCTGAGTTCACCAACTAACTCTACACCTTAAAGAACTAGAGAAAAAGCAACAAATGATGCCTAAGCCACATATTAGAAGAGAAATAATTAAGATTAGAGCAGAGATCAATGAATTAGAAACCAGAGACACAGTAGATAAGATCAACAAAACTAGAAGTTGGTTCTTTGAAAAAATTAATAAGATCGATAAACCACTAGCCAGACTTAACCAAAAGAAAAGAGAAAGGACCCAAATCAATAAAATTATGAATGAAAGGGGAGAGATCAAGACTAACACCAAGGAAATAGAAACAATTATTAGAAATTATTATCAAAAACTATATGCCAATAAACTGAGCAATCTGGATGAAATGGATGCCTTCCTGGAAACCTATAAGCTGCCAAGACTGAAACAGGAAGAAACTGACAACCTGAATAGGCCAATAACCAGGAACGAGATTGAAGTAGTGATCAAAAATCTCCCAAAAAACAAGAGTCCAGGGTCTATGGATTCCCTGGGAAATTCTACCAAACATTCAAAGAAGAAATAACACCTATTCTACTGAAGCTGTTTCAAAAAATAGAAACAGAAGGAAAACTTCCAAACTCATTCTATGAGGCCAGCAATACCTTAATCCCCAAACCAGGCAAAGACCCCATCAAAAAGAATTTCAGACCGATATCCCTGATGAATATGGATTCCAAAATCCTCAACAAAACCCTAACTAATAGGATCCAACAATACATTAAAAGGATCATCTACCACGACCAAGTGGGATTTATCCCCAGGATGCACGGGTGGTTCAGCATTCGCAAATCAATCAGTGTGATAGAACACATTAATAAGAGGAGAGAGAAGAACCATATGGTCCTCTCAACTGATGCAGAAAAAGCATTTGACAAAATACAGCATCCTTTCCTGATTAAAACTCTTCAGAGTACAGGGATAGAGGGAACATTCCTCAAGTCCATAAAATCCATCTATGAAAAACCCAGAGCGAATATCATCCTCAATGGGGGAAAGCTGAGAGCCTTTTCCTAAAGATCAGGAACACAACAAGGATGCCCATTCTCACCACTATTGTTCAACATAGTACTAGAAATCCTGGCAACAGCAGTCAGATAACAACAAGAAATAAAAGTATTCAAATTGGCAAAGAAGAAGTCAAACTCTGTCTTTTTGCAGATGACTTAATACTTTATGTGGAAAATCCAAAATACTCCACCCCCAAATTACGAGAACTCATACAGCAATTCAGTAATGTGGCAGGATACAAAATCGATGCACAGAAATCAGTTGCTTTCTTATACACTAACAACACAACTGTAGAAAGAGAAATTAGAGAAACGATTCCATTTACAATAGCACCAAAAACCATAAGATACCTCGGAATAAACCTAACCAAAGAGGTAAAGGATCTATACTCTAGGAACTACAGAACACTCATGAAAGAAATTGAAGAAGACACAAAAAGATGGAAAAATATTCCATGCTCATGAATTGGAAGAATAAACATTGTTAAAATGTCTGTGCTGCCCAGAGTAATCTATACCTTTACGCCATCCCTATCAAAATTCCAAGGACATTTTTCAAAGTGCTGGAACGAACAATCCTAAAATTTGTATGGAATCAGAAAAGACCCCGAATTGCCAAGGAAATATTGAAAAAGAAAAACAAAGTTGGGGGCATCACGTTGCCTGATTTCAAGCTATATTACAAAGCTGTGATCACCAAGACAGCATGGTCCTGGCACAAAAGCAGACATATAGACCAGTGGAACAGAATAGAGAACCCAGATATGGACCCTCAACTCTATGGTCAAATAATCTTCGACAAAGCAGGATAAAATATGCAATGGAAAAAAGACAGTCTCTTCAATAAATGGTGCTGAGAAAATTGGACAGCTACATGCAGAAGAATGACACTTGACCATTCTCTAACACCCTACACAAATATAAACTCAAAATGGATGAAAGACCTCAATGTGAGAGAGGAATCCATCAAAATCCTAGAGGAGAACACAGGCAGTAACCTCTTTGACATTGGCCACAGCAACTTCTTTCAAGATACAGCTCCAAAAGCTAGTGAAACGAAAGCAAAAATGAACTTCTGGGACTTCATCAAGATAAAAAGCTTCTGCACAGCAAAGGAAACAGTCAACAAAACAAAGAGGCAACCCACAGAATGGGGAAGATATTTGCAAATGACACTATAGATGAAGGGCTGGTATCCAAGATCTATAAAGAACTTCTCAAACTTAACACCAAAAACAAATAATCAAGTCAAAAAATGGGCAGAACATGAAAAGACACTTCTCTGAAGAAGACATACAAATGGCTAACAGACACATGAAAAAATGTTCATCATCACTAGCCATGAGGGAAATTCAAATCAAAACCACATTGAGATACCACCTTATACCAGTTAGAATGGCAAAAATGGACAGGGAAAGAAACAACAAATTTTGGAGAAGTTGTGGAGAAAGGGGAACCCTTTTACACTGTTGGTAGGAATGCAAGTTGGTACAGCCACTTTGGAAAACAGTGTGGAGGTTCCTCAAAAAATTAAAAACAGAGCTACCCTATGACCCAGCAATTGCACTCCTGGGTATTTACCCCAAAGACACAGATGTAGTGAAAAGAAGGGCCACATGCACCCCGATGTTCACAGGAGAAATGTCCGCAATAGCCAAACTGTGGAAAGAGCCGAGATGCCCTTCAACAGATGAATGGATAAAGAAGATGTGGTCCATACATACAATGGAATATTACTGAGCCATCAGAAAGGATGAATACCCAACTTTTACATCAACATGGATGGGACTGGAGGAGATTATGCTAAGTGAAATAAGTCAAGCAGAGAACATTAATTATCGTATGGTTTCACTTATTTGTGGAACATCAGGAATAGCAGGGAGGACATTAGGAGAAGGAAGGGAAAAATGAAGAGGGGGGAATCGGAGGGGGAGACGAACCATGAGAGACTATGGACTCTGAGAAACAAACTGAGGGTTTTAGAGGGGAGGGGGGTGGAGGGATGTGTTAGCCCGGTGACGCGTATTAAGGAGGGCACATACTGCATGGAGCACTGGGTGTTATACAAACAATGGATCGCGGATCACTACATCAAAAACTAATGATGTGTGGTGACTAACATAACATAAGAAAATTAAAAAAAATAAAAAGAAAATGAAAAAAGTAAACTGGGAATCAAAATGAGTATTCCAAACCTTACACACAATTTTTAATTTAAATATATCCATTTATACTCAACAGTCTTTCAATATAAGGAAAACATATTTTGCAAAATATATGCTTATTGATTAGAAATCAAACTTGTTTTTTATTTCATGATCCTCCCTAATTTTTTTTTAATTTCAATTTCATCAAAGAGATGAGAACTTAACATGTGTAAATTAAGTACAGCATCAATTTGGAATTTCTCCCACTCTTTTATATTGCTTCTTGCTCACCTAATGTAGGAATGTTTTTTTCTACATTCTTTATTGTGTCTTTATAAAATATTCCATTTTGTTTTCATAAATGCAGCAATTCTTTCTTGCTGTACTGTAATTAAATATTGCATAAACACAATGAAATACAATAAATAATTGCAATGAAAAGTTCAAATGGAATAAATAGGGTTGAAAACAAACACAACATATTTGAATAAGCAAACAATGCAAACAGCAACAAAGCGTCAAAGCATTCTAGAAGAGTCTATTGGCTGTGTGTCTAAGCTTTTAACCAGGAAATGTACAGTGTTGATTAAGCCAATATTTTGGTTAATTAGAAGAGGATTATGAGCGTTTTACTGTTTAATATGAACATTTATAAATAAAATTACTAAGAATACGAAAGCATGTAAACTGTGTACATAATAGCCTAGGAGAAGGGAAACTAGGAATTGTTCCCAAAAGATGTAATAAAGGAGTTAATACCTGAAAGATAAGTAGGAGTTATTAAGGCAAGGAGAGATTATTCCCCTAAAAAGAATTACATATAGAGTACGTTGATATCTAAAAGGAGCACCAGATTTAGAACATGACAGTAAATTCAGTTGAGATGTGTTGATATCATACAACTTGGCCAGTGTTTTCCCTATAAAATTAGATATTAAAATCCACCTTAGGGGGATGAGTGTGGTTTAAATGAGTTGGCACATGTAAGAAGTTTTTAATAATGGTTGTTCTACTTAAAAAGTTAATCCAGGGGCACCTGGTTGGCTCAGTCAGTTAAGCATCTGACTCTTGATTTTGTCTCAGGTCATGATCTCAGGGACATGAGATCAAGCCACATCTGGCTCCACACTCAGCAAAGCGTCTGCTTGAGATTCTCTCTCTTTCCCTCTGCCTCTCCCCCCACTCACATACACACACACACTCTCTCTAAATAAAACAAGTATAATCTTTAAAAAGTTAATCCAGTCTTGCTTATATCAAAGAGAATGAGTCTGTCTCTAATTGTTACTAAAATCCTGGAAAGACACACTGTATGTATTGCTATCCACAGCTGTCTCCCCACCAACCGGCCTGAAACTTGCACCGCTGTAATGCTTTCCTCCGATATTCTTATACCTCAGAGGACACTCCCATGCCCCTTCCCTTAATTGGATGCACCTCACCCTAGTGAGGCATGCTATTCACTTAATCCCCTTTCTCACTGGCACAGGAATAACTGCAGAAATTGGAACTAGGGTGGGAGGTATAACCTCCTGCATGGTCTATCATAATTTATCCCTAAAGGTCACAAAAAGCCTAGAAACAATAGCAAAACAATCCTAACTCTACAAACTCAGTTGGAGTCTTTAGCTGCGGTCGTCGTGCAAAACCATCATGGTTTAGATTTCCTAGCGGCAGCCCAGGGGTTGCCTGTGCCATGCTAAAAGAACCCTGTAGCTTTTGGGTCAATCAATCAGGACATATACAAGAAAATGTCCACAGTCTGATTAAACAGGCTTCTTCCCCCTGGAACTGTGCAACACAAGGATGGTTTTCCAGGAAAGAAACCTGCTCACAGCTATCCTGGCTTTTTCCCATCTAAGGACCCCCAGCCTCAATACTCATACTCCTCCTTTTTGGTCCCCCTTCTTTAATCTCTTTGTTAAATCTATCTCTTCTAGAATCCAACAATTCTATATACAAATGATGATTCAACAAGGATTCTAGCCCATAACATCCCAGGATCCCCTCCCCCTAAATCCCATGGACAAGGCCGCCATGGACTTTCACTGAAATGGCCTATCAGCATGTTAATATAATACCATGTTCTATAACTGCACAGAACGCCTGATGGACCAACAAATTTATGTAGGGATAGCACCACCCCCACCCCCGCCCCCGCCATCCAGCATGAAGCAGCTACTGAAGATGAGACCTCTGCCCAAATGCCAGAGATTAATTATTGTTGATCTGTCAGTCAGAGGGGAATGCAGAGGCCAATTTTAGGCAAGAGGCTTGAGCAATGGAAACTTGAGCAAGGCAAATGGGCCCATAGTGACCACCCAGCTGAATACACACAGGCTCTTTAAGCTCTTTAAGCAACCCACCTAGAAATGGCCATAGGCTCTAACTAACCACTGGGCTAATTTGCAACCAGGCACACTACCCAAGATTACCAAAAAAGGGAAAATTCCATTGTTTCCATACTTCCTCACTCTACCCTGTAACTATAGCCCCTTACCACCTCCATGTGGCAGAGAGTTGTTCCTTTGCTGCCGTGCCACTACCCCCTTGCAGAATATTCTTCAATAAGCTTCTATCTCCTTTACTCTACCTTGGGTGATTTCTTTCACTGCCCATGCCACCGGCCCCACCCCATCAGAACACACCACACATATTACTAAAGTACAACCAGCCACTATTGAAAATGTTGCAAATTCTGAATTTCCAATAAGGCAGCAGCTATTCATTTGGTCTTTATTCAATTTGTCATGAATGACTTATTTAAAGTATGTAAAAACACTATAATGTACTACAAATCTGTGGAAAATTTTAATCGTATCCCTATAATAATTACGATAATTGCCAACATGATGTCTATTATTTCTCAGAACTGTTTCAATTGTTCCTAAGTGGACTATCATAGGGTCTGCATTACATTGTTCAGTGTGACTTGGGTTGCCTTCTATCTAAATCTACTCTGTTGTCAATAAAATTAGAGCTAAAAGTTTGATATTCAACCACTCTGGGTTTCACTTCTGCACCACCACTGGCTTCCCCTCCCATCCACTTTAATTTTGTAGCTGTGAGAAAGGCAATATCTTGCTTGTGATATTGGACTGAAAAAATCTAACAGGCTTGAGAACTGAAAATTTGTTTTGTTTTGTTTTGAATTTTAAGGCAATATACTGTGGTTAATTTTTCATTTCTGAAAAATATTGCTATGTAAATCCCTACAAATTATTTTGAATAAAATTTCCAAATAAATTCCTGTGTTCCTTTATTTGCAGCATTACAGTTTGAATGTGAGACTTGGATACTGATTTCAAATTCTTTCAGGTGAAGCTGAAACATTAAGTCCCATGTATAATGTGCTACTGGATGTCCTGTGTGAATGAAGTTGGGAGGAGAGAGTAACACCCACATCCCACCTTTGTCCAAAGAGGCTAATGTGCTTGGATAGGATTTCTAAGAGATTGAAATCTTCCTAAGGTGGGGAATGTTATCTCTTAAGTATACATACTTATGAGCTTACACATGAATAGACAGGATGTCCTAGATCTTCATTAAAATAGTTTATGGCTTGATGTGCAGATGAAACATTAGTGGTTTTATCTTGATCATTAAAGCTCCATGATACATAGAATTCATTATACCAGTCTCTCTGTTTTTATGTATATTCACAATTTTCCATAATAAGTTTATGTTGTTTTGGTTTGTTTTGTTTTAAGTTTACCCATGCAACTTTTCCTGGGGCTCTCTTGCACACTCTTCTGTCTTAGGCTGGACAGGGCCATCAAATCTTTAGCTCCTTTCTGCTCTTTCCTGTCTTCTTCCTCCAGCCCATGCACTAGTTATACAGACACCTCAAGCTCTACAAAGAATTGAGGTTAACTCTGGCTTTAAGTTCAGGGAAACAGTTATCTACCACTGCCTCAAGTCCAAACTATACCCCCATCCCCATTTGTCAGAGTTTGGCAGTGAGCAGTAATAATAAAAAAAAAAAATGGGGATACTATGCTACCCATTTGGCATGGAGTCCTTATGATATCTCTCCCTTGGGGACCTCAAAGGGAGGAATGGTAGCTGGATTAAGGAAAGATCTATATACTGATTCCTTAGCCTGACACAAACTTAATAGCACCAAGCTGAACAATAAACCCGAGAAAACCCTAAACACCTAATTTAGAGGGTCCTGACCTTATTCTTCTTGATAAGGAGTATAACACAAACCTTCACTGATAAAGCCCTGAATTTGAGCTTCATCTTCATGTACTTTTTCGGTAGCCCCATTTCAATCAACCCTAAAGATAAATAATTTTTCTCCAACATAAATGAGATCTACTGCCTCTTCCCCATCTCTGCTCACACCTCTTTTAATTCAGAACTAAGCATTTCTCAGCTGGACTATTTTAAGAGCATACTTACTGGACTCTGCCTCTAGTCAATTACCAGGCTACCCGCTCTCCAAATTGCTTGAGGAAAGGGTGGTCTTTCTAAAATTCAACGCTGAATTCTATTATTCTTCTATTTAAATTGTGTGACACCTCCCCTCTCCTACCTCTGAAATACATCTTCCTCCAAGAAAGCAGTAGAATTACTTATTAAGATGCACACTGTTCCAGGTACTGCACCAGCTCACCTATCATCACTTCTGTGCTTCAGACACAGCTCAATTTTTGCCAGACTCAACCATGCTTCACCTTTCCAATCTCTCCAAATTTGCACACTCTTCCCTTCCTCATAGTCCTACCAACACACAAAACAGTTATATTCTGCACCCTTTAATTTGCATTATCCCAAGTTCATTAGCTTATCTACTAAACTCTTCATTTTCCCTTTAAGAAATGAGTCAATATCGAAATTTGCACTTCAATAAGACTAGAAAATCCTTAGTGCACTATGCAGAGACTGGATTGTGTATATGTGTTTATGATTTGGTACATTAACATTTCCATGGCCAACATAGCTATAGGGATTCTCCACCAAGCCTCCTGAAAATCTGATTATTAAGAACAATGTTCCACGCTGCCTGAGACAAAGTCCAAGCTCTCTCGCATGGTATGCAAACTCTGCCAGGCCTGGCACCTCACGCCTCTTGAGTTTTAACTCTAGTCAAGCTTGTCCTCCTACTTTAACCTTTATCAATAATGAACTACACATCTTGCCCTTCAGTACCATTATACTCACTCATCATTCTCCCATTTCTACCTTTGTTTACCAGCTAACTTCCACTTATCTTTGTGGACTCAGTTCAGTCATCATTACCTTGTAAAGGCTCTCAATATCATTGTTCATGCAGTCCCCTTTCCAGAGATACCACTCCAGACCTCTCTTACTGCCTAACAGTTATAACATTTTTGAGATGCATCTTAGATTGGAAAATATGAAATCTTCCTTCAATGAGCTAACACTGACATGCCTCCTCTGTTTACATCAAATGTTATAAGATGTGTGTGTGTGTGTGTGTGTGTGTGTGTGTGTGTAATCTTTTAAAATATATTCTCCTCAATGAGAAGGCTTGTCTCTGGGTCAACTTTGTGCCAGCCACTGTGTTAGATAATTGCCATAAACAGTAGGAAATTAAAAGACCTGAACCTTATTCAGTGCCTGGCTGATGGCCATCTCTATCATAGACAATCCCATCTTTGGTTGCTGTTTTTCTTTCTAACTCTTGACTGTACCCTCTGTCAGTATGAAGAAAGATAGATAAACAATAGCCCTAATTAGAGGACTGCTCAAAAAAGTACTTGCTTTCTCTCATTTTAGCCCCGTGGAAGATAGGTTGGGGAAGGCAAAGGAGGCCCCTCATGAAGCAATGGAAAGTAACCTGGGGAAGTGACATTTGGAGTGGAGGATTCATCACCTAAGGCAAATCTTTGGTGGTGAAATTTCCACTGATATCACCAAACACATCCAATCAAGACTTTGTCATCACAGAAAGTACCAACCAGCTGGAATATAGGTAATTACTTATCAGTACACTGAAGCTAACAAATGCTTTGAGAGAGGAAATACTAGGGATATGGAAAAATGTGCAAGACTGAACTTACTTCTCTTTTTGCTGAGGCCATCCCACTGACCCATAGCAACTGGCCTCAGAGAAGGAAAAACAAACACTATAAAAAATATAATTTTGTGTGTGTGTGTGTGGTCACCTAATGTTTATTTATTTATTTTTTAAAGATTTTATTTATTTATTTGACACAGAGAGAGAGATAGTGAGAGCAGGAACACAAGCAGGGGGAGTGGGAGAGGGAGAAGCAGGCTTCCAGCGGAGCAGGGAGCCCGATGTGGGACTCAGTCCCAGGACCCTGGGATCATGACCTGAGCCGAAGGCAGACGCTTAATGACTGAGCCACCCAGGCACCCCGGTCACCTAATGTTTAGAACTGAGGGTCATCCTTGCTTACATATGAAAGGAAAGAAGACTAGATTTGATGACAAAATGATAAATATAAGCCCCGGTTCTGCCACCTTACTCTTGAGTAAACTTGAATAAATCATACCACCTCTGTGAACTTGGATTTCCCTGGCTGCAAAATGTAAGCACTGATACTTTACAGATTCTAAGGGCTGTGAGAGGTTCAATTAGGACAATTAAAAGGAAAATACTCTGTAAACCATCAAGAGCTATGTGGATTTTGTTATTAGTATTGCTGCTATGTGAGCCAGGCTAGGAAGTTTGGGCCTGAGCAGGATAAGACTTAGTATAAACGTGTATGACTAAACAGATAGATGGTTCTGGACATCTAACTTTCAAAAAGCTCCCTGCATGTCCATACCCAAGTTTTTTTCTTATTTCAGAGGTTTGGCTTTCTCTTCCCTGAAAGTGTGAGTTTAGAAAATTAAATCATTGTTGTTAGGCTTTGTCTAGGACTCTGTGGCAGTGAAATTTTCATAGGTAAACATGAGACAAGCACTGGAACAAGCCTGGGTCTATGTTGGGACCAGAAGTGTGCACCGTCCGTCAATGCTCTGTCCAACTCCAACCCCCAGGGACTTCTTACCTGTTCTCTGTGCCCCTCTACAATCTTTATGTCTTGTTTTGTCCTGCAAGCTTCTCACAGGATAGCCTTTGTGTATTGGAGCTGCTGTTGCCTGAAAGCAGAGACATTAGAATTGTCTGATTATTTACAATCCCCCTACATCCAACCAGGGATGGCTTAAAATCAATGATAGATTAGTTTAGGACTATAAAAGCCCAGCTTCCTTTCCCAGAGTTTGGACACTCCAGAGCTCACCTAGGTATTGGGCTGAGGCTGGGACTATGTGTGAAATGTCACCTTTGTTGGGCTTCTTCCTCATGCCAAATATTCCCCATTTCCTTGTGTCCTATTCTCTCCACTATATTACATCTTTCTCTTAGAAGCACTTTCTTAACAAATGACCCTCATTTCTACTTTTGGGAAATCTAACTTAAGGCAAATCCCTTTAATTTTGAGAAGTAAAGATAGATATACTCTAAGCCGTTGGCTAAGGGCCCCCAGAATGGATTTGTCTAAGTAGATGGGAGAAAAATGACTACAGAATGGAGACAGTTATTTTGGTAACAATAGAGGCATTATCTCAAGAGTTTCCTCTTTTGAGGGCGCCTGGGTGGCTCAGTAGGTTAAGCGACTGCCTTCGGCTCAGGTCATGATCCCGGAGTCCCGGGATCGAGTCCTGCATCGGACTCCCTCTGACCCTCTTCCCTCTCGTGCTCTCTGTCTCTCATTCTCTCCCTCTCAAATAAATAAATAAAAAATCTTTTACAAAAAAAGAGTTTTCCTCTTTTGAGACCATATTGAATAAAATCTAGTGTTATTAAGTGCATTTAGTAGTAACTAAATGACATATCTGTGATATTTACTGTAACAGGCACTGGGGTATATAAGACATGATTTATCAGACTGTAAGAGGAGGTATATTCCTTGACAGTTTGACAGACTAGAATTTTATATTGTACTTAAAAATTAATACATATTGTCTCTATAATTTATAAAGTGTGAAGAAACTTACATTTATCCAGCATAAATTTCTTTATATCCATTATCTCATTTAATTCTTATCACAACCCTGAGAAGCAATTATCATTCCCATTTGAAGATGAAGTGAATCACGTAAAAGCAATACAATAACTTATGCAAAAATACACAGAGTATGGGACTGATTTACTGCAACCCAAATAAAGTATACCTCAAATCCTTGCTCATTGTACTATGCCATGGAGTTTCACAAAGCAGAACCCAAGAATCACTCAAAAACAAGCAAGTGGCACTAATCTTTTTCTAAGTGATTTAGTAAGTTATTGGATGAGAAAAGATTTGTATTTTATTTTATTTTTTTAAAGATTTTATTTATTTATTTGAGAGAGAATGAGAGACAGAGAGCACGAAAGGGGAGAGGGTCAGAGGGAGAAGCAGACTCCCTGCTGAGCAGGGAGCCCGATGTGGGACTTGATCCCGGGACTCCAGGATCATGACCTGAGCCGAAGGCAGTCGCTTAACCAACTGAGCCAGCCAGGTGCCCAAAGATTTGTATTTTAGCTCCATTACATTGTATGGCACAATCTTCTTACATTCACATGTATTGCAGTGAGACACAGATATGTGCAGGCATTTCAGTATTCTTTTAGTATTTAGTGGTATTCAGTGCATGCAAGTTTCATCCCTTCCACCTCTCCTATTGCAAAGACTCCAGAAGAAGTGGCATACAGATGATATGGTCCATGAATATAAAACATGGTCTCCGTCCTCAGCCTAGAAAAGTGAAATGATTATTATCATTTCATTAATTATAGAAGAAGATAGAATTAGTTCCAAATCCCAACTCTGACACCTACTAGTTATGTGATCTTGTATGAGTGAAACTTGGTGATCCTAATACTTCATTATAGGTAAAAAATAGTCTGCTAAAACTCTTATGAATTGTTAGTACATTTAAGAGAATATATATATCTTAACTAAGAGAATTGAAAGAATATATGTTTGGTGAATAAGGACACTATCTGAGAAAAATGTATGCTAAAGTAAAACTCATTGTTAATTTCCTTTTCTCAGGAATCTCAGAAATGGATATTAAATCATAGTTATTTGTGTTCTGGGTCAAATAAAAGATAAGAAGTTTCTTGGCCATGGAGACATGGACAAGGTCATGGGGAAGTTCAGAAAAGGGTAAGTGTACTCAGGCTGGAATTGTGAGCCCCCTTTGAGAGGCAGGTTTTATACCAGGTTTGTCTGAAACTTGGGGTACAGTATATGTGTTAGTTGTGAGCAGTTACTAATCTGTCACATAGTTATCACACAGAAGGAATGGCAGACAAGCTGCTTACTATTTTTTCAGGGACTGGGAGAGAGTTTGTCCATATTTTTAAGCAATTAGGACAGATACTTAGGATCTACAATTACTTCACAAAAATAAGAGAGAGTTTTCTTAGACATATTTTCAGAGACTTAAATTTCAGTAGTTATTTGACAGATATGAAGTCTAACACACAAGAAAGGAACAAAACAAAACACAACAAACAAAACTCTGCTTCTTTGATTGTCCACTGAACAAAGGCCAAATGTGACAAAGAGACAAAGGACATTCAACTCCCTTGAAGTAAAAACCTTTTGTGTACTTTCTGGATTTATTTGAACAAAGGAAAAAAAAAACGAATTGAGACAAGAGATGAGCAGTTTGTTTACTCCAATGGCTGTGATATACTGGTGCATCTGATACCAGCCAAGTTGGCACAAAATTACCCCTTACGGCTACTTTCACACACTAACCATTCCTACTCTTAGGTATGTATCTAAGTGAAAGGAAAGCCAGTGTTTACAAAGAAATCCCTGTGTAAGTGTTCATAGTTATTTTATTCATAATTGTCCCCCATGGGAAACAACTCAAATGATAATGTATCCATCAAATAGAATACTACTCAGCAATTAAAATGAAAAAAAAAAACTACTATGACAAGCAGCAACATGGATTGCTCAAATGAATCTCAAATTCACTGTGCTAAATGAAAAATGTCAGAGAAAAGACTACCTACAACAAACTCCATTTGAATGACATTCTGAAAAAAAAGAAAAATAGAAAAAAACAAAACAAAACCAGATCAGTGGTTAACAGTGGCTGGGATGGGAGGTATTTATCTCAAAGGGAAGCCAATGGACATGTTGGGGGAATGCTGAAACTGTTGCATATCTTCATGTTTCATAACTGTAAGCATTTGACAAAACCCAAATAGTGAATTTTACTGTATTATAATTATATTGCAATAAAAGTTTTCAAGGTAATTCTGCAAAAATGAAATCATTACACATTTAACATATGAAAAGTGTGCTATATAATCTTATCTAAATGTAGTTTCTGTAATATAACTAGATAAAACTCAGTGATACCAGGATCACAGGATGAAAATTGTCAGTTCCCTTGCTTTCAAATCCATTTTACTTGAAAAAGGCAGCTCTGACATGTGCAAATACTCAAACTAAAAAGGAATTTATGTGTAGTTTTACTATTTTTAATCATTCATGTTCTTATAGCTTCTAGTTTGAAAGATATCCCCCACATATACCTTTTTCCTATTAATTTCTTCCAAAGAAAACATGAATCACCTTGGCCAGTCTTTTAAGAACTTTCAGCTTAAACTTACATGCTTTTTATATGCAACAGGTATTAAACCCCTCTGTTTATGAGTGCTACACAGTCTCATTAAGTCATTTACTGCTAACAACAAACGTCAGGACAATTTGATTTTTTTTAATCTGGAAAAGAGGGATAGTAATGCTTGAAATATTTATCATGCTCGAGATCTTTTAGCTAATAATCTAATGGCCCAGGATGTTTACCTAAATCTGACTATGGATTCCAAAATATTTTTCTTCAAAGTTTCCCCAAAAAATATTCTAAGCTGGAGCCTCAGATACTTGGATTCCTAAATTCCTCAGCTCATTGCACAGGTTAAAACAACCTCCCAGAAACTTTCTCAAGATAAGATAAAAACATTGCATCCAAATTTACAAGTAAGATAGAGGTAAATGAATACTGGAGCCCAGGTTCAGCAGAATGTGTTTTCTGACAACTTGTAACAGAATCTTCAAAATGCTTCCAAAAAAAAAAAAGATACAGGAAAAGTGGTCTGAAAGTCAGCCACACAAAGATGCTTACATTATTTCCAAGGCCATTTGTATTAATGAGACCATCAGCTAAATTTATCAACTTCTTCAAATGGAGAATGCAACAGTTAAATAATTTGTTCACATAATGACACACAGAGGGCCAAAAGAAGTAAAACTGCTATCGCTTTCAAAAAAGTAAATTCTGTTCATTGTAGTTTTGTTTGGGCAACACTGTGACAAATCTTTCCCAAGTATACTAGTACCTTAGAACAGAGTTGGCATTCTGTATTCAAAGTAAATTACCAACAAGATAGAGTCTCCCAAACAAGAGGGTTCTTGTTTATGGCAGATAACTGTGGTCCATCCCCTGGATTAGAAATCCACTTCCAATAATGACAGTAGGCAAATAAACAAACTCTACGTGCTTCCCCTCACAGCAAGGCAATAAGTATTGACCTTGGTTGGTCATGTCATCAGAAGGCCGAGGAGCAAATTGCCAAAAGAGACTGGAAATCATAGTGAATCTGCTAGCCTTCCAGTCATGCCAGGTATCTCTGTCAAGATATTCTATAGAATGCCATTAGTGCAACAACAGGGAGATGGAAGTCAACAGCCAAGAAAAAGGGGTCATTCATGAAAGACGAGAAGAAGACAAGTGAAAATTACAGTTTTGACATTAGTAAGTGGGAATAAATAGAGATGCTCTCAGAGTGGTGTTTCTAAGCAGAGACAGGTAATTGCATATAATAAATGCCCTAGAATTGTCATCCTTGGGCAGGTACGCCCTTTCTCTATTTCATTGCCTCCTTTGGATATTTTGTGAGATTTGTTTTATTTTCTCTCATCTTTGCACTCTACATCGATAATGAAGCCTCACACTTAACAAAGAGTCACTCCTGGAAACTGGAACCCCCTTCCCCTGGCAGGAAGAAGCAAAACTTCTTTAGAATATATATTTGATTCCTTACATCTCTGCAGTAATAAATTCCCAGGCCATTTATTCAAACACACGTTTTTGGGTTCTTTCATCAGCTCCTGTGATGGTACTACCTGCCCTTGGGTTGTCTAATGTTCAGTGGAGAAAACAGGAAAGAGAACCAAGACTTACTAAAATCATGCATCCTGCATAAAATCATGCATCAGACATTGTACTTGATGCCTCTGATTATATCATTTATCTTATCAATCATAACTAACAGGCATTTCCAAATCCTAAAGTTTGGAATTATAAAAATAGGGAATAGAACATAAAGATTAAAAATACTTCTGTTATTACTTGCCCAACTCCTGTGTGTCCTACTTCTTATTAATGAAGAAACCAACAGAATCACTGAGGATACAGACTTTCCAAATCTTCCTTGTCTACCATACTCAGTGTTGACTTAATTTTGGGCTGGCTGCCTTCACAGTTGTAAGAAGGATGCTGAATTCTAAATGTCACATCCAGACATGACAAATCCAAGGGGAAGAAAAACAGCATTGTCCTGGATAAAATCGTTTCTCGGGAATCTCTAGCATCTTTTTGAATTTGGGAGAATTATATCACAGACATGTTACTAAACCAATCATTGGCAGATGGAATAAGAACACTGTAATCGACTTCAACTAATAAAGGTTAACCTCAGAGAAAGACTGGACTGCTTGGGGAAGAGAAGACACCGGAACAAAACTGAGATTTTATAATGAATGGGAAGGCACAATCAGTATATTCTAGAATCAGTGATTCTTTTGACACTCACGACACAGAGCATCTAATGACTTGTATGGGATGTGGAAACCTAAGAAGCAGAGATAGAAGTATTTAATTTAGTCTCTTTATCCATTATGATATTGCCCCTAATGTTTTTACTCTATTTGACATGATGGTTTTAAGCAACAGTTTGAAGGGTGGGACATGCAATTATAAAATTCTAAGTTACCACTGTGGCCCATTAAGCATTTGAGAAATCTGTGCATGCAAATGTCATTCCTCAGGATGCCTGGGTGGCTCAGTGGGTTAAACATCTGCCTTTGGCTCAGGTCATGATCCCAGGGTCCTGGGATTGAGCCCCACATAGGGCTCCCTGCTCAGAGGACAGCCTGTTTCTCCCTCTCCCTCTAGTGCTCCCCCTGCTCATGTACTCTCTCTCTGTCAAATAAATAAATAAAATTAAAAAAAAAAGAAAGAAAAAGAAAATGTCATTCCTCTCAGGCCATGTGCATTGACTTCAATGCTTTGTGGTTTGCTGGGAACAAACATAACAAATCCAAATCTTGGTCACTAAAATGAAAACCTCACTGGATTCAACAAAAATGGATATAGAACAGCAAAAATACAATATGTGGTTAACCACAGACCACAAAGTCCCTTCTGCTTAGCTCTGTTAACATCTGAAACTCTTGTCTCCATCACTGCTGCTCTGTTGGCTGGGGTCTAGTAGTTGATCATGTGAATGTGGAGAATCACTGTGAGGTTAGCACATTTTTGGTAAGTTCACATAGAAATCAAGCTTCCCAAACCCGTCACATGCCTATCTTTCTTTGTGGGAGAATCAAGTGTTGAGTTTTGTTTGAACAATCAAAGTGTGCATTCAGGACTAACTCTCGTTCTAAAGCTGGTAACCAATCTCTTAGCCAGCAAAGAGGGAGGTGGTAAAGTCAACTCTTAGCTGGACTTCTGACACTGTCAAAAGGCAAACCTAATTTAGATCAGGTTTACCTTGTTTGAACTGTGAATTTTAGAATTATATGAAGTGCTTGTAGATGGATGATCTAATAACAATTGGAGAGAATTGCCCAATTGGAATTATAGTTACAAAACAGGAATGAACTTAGCATGGCCGATAGACTTTTGATATCTGGGTATAGTGTTAAGAAATGGCTATGTTGATTTCAGAACTTCCATACAGCAAGTAGAAAGTACCAAATAAACTTGGGTTTAAATCCTGACTATTTTATTGATTAGGGGTTCTGTGACTTGCAGACCATATTACCTAACTTGTTGGGTTATATGGAGATGATATATAATGGAAGTGTGGCTTTAATACAATGATAAGAGTACAGTAGACTCAAAACATCAAAGAATTTGTGACTACAAAGAGCAGTATAATTTAGTGTGCTAATCATGTCCTGGTTGTCCTCCCAGATATATATCTTGTGCTCTCCTATTCCACTATGCAGTGCAGGTAGACTTACTCCTATAAGCTGCATTTCCCTACTCCTGTATCAGCTTGTCTCTGCCTGATTTCAGTCTTTATAGAGCTTTATAAGGAGATGTGAAAACAAGAGCAAATGAAAACCAAATACAATACGGTATCCTTCCTTGGATCCTGGAACAGTAAAAGGGCATTAGTGGAGAATTGGTGAAATCCATATAAAGTTTGGAGATTATTTAACAGTAATGTACCACAGTTATATCTGTTAACTTATATTAGGGGGAACTTGCAAATTTTTCTATAAATTTGAAATTATTCAAAAACAAAACATTTACCTAAAAATTTAGTAAACAAAAGGCAGGATGCTTATCTTACCCACCCCCTTATCAAGAAGCTTCTCCATCAGTGGGGTATTTCTTCCATGGCTCCAGTGCCCAATGAGTGACACACCTGTCTCCATTTTCTTCTGGACTATGTTAACAATGCCTCTAATTCCTCCCTCCCTCCCTCCCTCCCTCCCGCCCTCCCTTCCTCCCTTCTTTCCTTCCTTCCTTCCTCCCTTCCTTCCTAACTTGGGATGAACTTCAGAACCACAGTCTCAGTGACTTAGACTCTTTACTATTTCTGGGTTGATGGGAGTAGTAAAGATGGACTCATGGTAACCATAAACCTTAAGATGATCATAAATTAACAAGAGTGTCTTTAGATATCTGGAAAGCTCATTTTGAAGTGACCTGTACATCCTCTTCCTAAGAGCTTAATATATTCAATTTAAAATAAGATGGTTTCTTGATGAGCACAGACTAAGAACCAGAAGAGTTAGTTACAGGATTTTATCATTCCAGGATATCTGGATAAGAAAGTTTATATTCTTCTACATAAGGGGAATATATCTGACATGAAGACATGATACTTCTATAGCCTTTTATGCAAACAAGACCAAACAAGGCAGAGGGCAATCAAGAAGTGGTACTCACTTCTTCACAGATGACTCTCTTCTCCTCCATGTTTTCATTAACCTTAGAGCCTGATCAACTTCTGTCTTATTGAAATATTTCATGCATTCTAATTCATCCACTCATTTTATACCCAAATTTTGCATTCTGTCTTTCTGCATATATTTGTGCTAATAATTATATATAGCTCAATCTATTTCCAACATCTTACTGGGCATCATACTTATTTGATGATGAGTTAATAATATTTTATTGTGTTATTCTATTGTTATTGTCATCACCTGTTTATATTGTGTTTCTCCAAGTAAAAATGCCATAAATCTGTTCAAAGAACTAAGGTGGATAGTCGAAATTGCTAGGTTCTCAGAGCTCCGGGATCAACATTCACCAGACAAGTTCTAATTATTCTTGTCATGTCCTTTTCCTATTTCTCTGGAGCCTACAAACAATTTCCAATGGCTGTCACACTAGCAACAGGGGGGAAGCACAATGATTCACCATCAGCACAGCTCCCTGCTGTCATGTCCTTACCCTAGCTAATGAGCACCCAGTTGTGGAAAGAGCATAGGCTCAGAAATCAGAATGTCCTAGTTTTTAAGGCATTAGAAGTGGGATCTACAGAAGTCACTTTGAGCCCCCACTTTCTTCATCTGTGAAATGGGATGAGGTTTTATAGCTCTTAGTAAATTACATAGAGGGTAATTTAAAACAAACACTACACAGTGCTTGAGATATGGTAGATATTCAGTGCTCATTAATTTCTTGTCATATGTAAAATAATCCAGTGTATTCCCAACTCCTTGTTCCAGGGTCCAATAAGAGTAAACCAAATAAACATTAAAAAAACCAACCAAACAAAAGTAATCCTCAGACAGTATTATATAGCTGGCTTCTCTAAACATCCATAACTTCTCATCTTGTCAACTTGTAACCATGTCTCTTAGGTTTCAAGGACCCTGATTCCTGTGGAAATGTTTGGGCTCTAACTTAAATTCAACTTATATCTGCCAAATGCTTTGGTTTCTTTACTGGTAGGAAAGGAAGTAGGCATGAATCAATATTATAATGAAAAGAGATATAGAGTCTGACCTATATGGGTTTGAATCTTGCCCCTGCCAACTGTTATCTGAGTAGCTCTAGGGTAAGTTTGTTCATTTATAAAATTATAATAATAATTAATAGTTGACAGGGTATTTATGAGTATGAAGGGAACATGGGAAGAAATGAATGAAATCTTTGACATAGCAAGTTGTGGCCAAATGTATTAATAGACTCAATTGATGGTATTTATTTTTGTTATTATTGAAGTTATTTTCTTGGTTCTTCATTTTTTGGGGGGGGGATACTGGTTAGACAGTGAGATGTATCCTAGATACTCTGCATCTGATACTTCTCTCCTACACCAAAGTCATGATCTACCACCCCTTCCTCCTACAACTGGCATGTCTTCTTACCATACCATTCCTTTCTTAGCCAACCACACTGTCACTTTCCTTAGTTAGTAGACCATCAGTTCATAATTTCAGGCCTGAGGAGGAAAGGAATCTGCTATGCCTTTGTTATTTTTTATTTTTATTTTTTATACTGTGACTCTACTTCCCTAACTCCTGATTCCCATTAGTTTCCTGTATCGATAGACTACTTCCTCTGCATTTAATTCCAAGCTTGGCTTGCAGTTGCTACCATGCAACTACATGTAGTAAGAACCCATTGCAGGAAGCCAATCTGGACAAATTTGACATCCCAATTGGTCTAGTAGCCTACTCTCCTATTCCTGCATGAAGAAATGAGTTTATGGTTTCAACCTAACTGCCCATAATACCATTTCTTTCAGGAATTGTCTTTCTTTCTCTCCTTATATTCCCAATTAAGCTATATATATTCTTATATAGGTTACAGGTCAGTCATAGTCTCTGTTATCAAGAAAATTTATATCGTGTAACTAGTTGGATGAGACCAAAGTTTTAGAAAGTAAATTATATGGAGTTTCAGGGGCTCAGGTGCAGGCTATCTCATAATTCATTCACTAATTCATTTACACCTTTTAACAAATATGCTTGAACACTTCCAATAAGATAATCCAAATAAATTCAGAGAAAAAACAATAAGGCTTGGAATGTAGGAAACCTGGATTCATATCTTGCTTTGATTCTAGGAAACAGACTCGATGTCTTGAGCACCAGTCCCTTGGATTAAACAAGAGGAATTAGAGATACTGTATTTAACATGTTTCCCAGCATCTAGTATACTTAATAAATACTGCTTCTGTTTATTTTTGTTGTTACTTTCTTGCTAAAAGGAAATAGATGGGCCATATTTAGAATAGATGAAAAGCTCTTCATTTTACCATTATTAAAATAAGATTAAAACACTATTCATTTTGTACTCTATAATTATTATAATTAATACTTATCCCCTCTAAGTATTAACAAGGGAGCATGGCTTCAGTGACCTTGACTACAGATGTGTCAAGAGAGGTCTTTGCCCTCCTATTCAGCAGGTGTATATTTGTGTGTAATGGGATGATGATGAGGTTGGTAAATATTATTTCTCAGTAAAACTGGTAGGCACTTAGAAAGGATATTGGAGTTGAAATTTGGCAGATGAGTCATGTTTGAGACCTCTGTGTTGACAGAGGAAGGATCAGAGTGATATAACAAGGAGGAAACCTAAGCATTTATTTCTCTCATCACCACAGAGAATTAGAATCATAGTAATAGTATATAGATCCATGAAATAGTTGTCTTAGCTTTCAAAAGACTACATTTTTGGTAAAAACAACAAAAACAAAAACAAAAAACCATGGACAAGGAGAACTACTGACTACTGAGGTCTCACCAGTCTGCTTACAGACTAAAAATTTTTAGATGCCCAATCTAAGATGATGTAGTCAATGTAATAACCTGACAATTTGAAGAAATGTTAGATAGTTAGATACATTGTACCTACTTTTGGAGATTGCACTATAATAGTACATACTAGTTTTTTCAACGTATGGAAGAGGAGATTTTATCTGTGGATGCTCCTATAGACTATGTTTCCCCAAAATTCAAGAGTTAAATCCTTATTCCCAGTGTGACAGTATTTGGAGACAGGACCTTTAGCATAAGGAATAAATACAAACTTAAATACAAAGAAATGATAAAAAAATGATGGACTCTGGCATATACCATTTGTCTATAGTAACTATTCTACAATATTTTTCTAATTTTTTCCTTTTCTGTAATAGGTAACTTAAAACACATTTCATGATAGCCTCACCAAAGACATTACTACTATACCAAATCCTAATCTGAAAATTCTACTTCCTTACTAAATGCTCATCTCATCCACCCAAATCCTAAACCATCCTCCCTATCTTCCTTACTATTGTAAAAAAATCTGAAATTTTAATTCTATTTTTAACAGCCTAAGTAATCTTACACTTCTCTATATTACAAATACACTGGATAATTAAGAGTGATATTGAGGATCTAACTAGGAGAGACTATTGTATTATCAATCCCACTGTTTATGGGACTCTGACTTAAGAAATGTCAGTAAGATTTCAGGCACAAAGACAGAAACAACTCTAGGTCCTTCAGTTATGCATAGATAATTCAATTATCTATTAGAAGATAGAAAGATATATACTTGTTCACAGTAGTAATGAAAAGACTAGAAAGCCCAACAGAGAATAGTGAGGGATCCCAGAGATTAGCAGCAGAGGGAAGACATTACCACCTTCAGAGCTGAGTGTTCAATAGCGGAAGTAGGTATATCAGAGCCCACAATGCAGAGTCATCCTAAAGGAGCTAGAGCCATGGCAGGGGTTTTTCAGTGGGAAGGGCAACCATGGAGGGTGGGGTAACTGGTGGGAGCTGGAACCAGACAAGCCATGTAGCCCCTGTCAGAGGCAGCATAGGAAACCAAAGGAAAGAAATAACATTACTTTTCTCTCCCTTCTAAACTTCTACCAAGGTGTCTTATTGAATGAAGAACACTAAAAGCCAGAGAAAAGGGGATTCTGGAAAAAATAGTTACTCTGAAAAGAGAACAGAATAAGGGAAGGACAGGTAATACATTGAAGAGTATATGGATGGTTCACTGGCACACTCTCTAATCCATCCTATAGAAGGGATGTATAGTCATTGGTATAAAAATTCCATTTGACTCTGACATTATCCTTTCAATGGCTTTCCCTTTACACAGCTATTAAGTGTTTTGCATGGTCTTATCTCCCACTTGTTTCCCTTCTGCAAATCATACTCCAGAATTACTCATACACTTGCTTTTGTAACATTTTGCAACCATAACATATGCTGTTTACATCCTCAGCTGGACAGGAGTCTCAAGACAAAAGACTATTTAACTTGAAGTCTCCAATAACTCATCCTCTATGTTTAGTCTATTAAGTCAACACAGCCATCATGTAAAGACACATGGGCACTTGTAAAAAAAACACATCTTGTGGGTTGTCATACTGTATGATCAATTTGTCCTACAATGAAACTGACCACCCTCATAGGCAGCAAGTGCCAGTTTCAACACTATATCTCTAGCACCTAATAGTATATGTGACATGTGTTAGAAACTCAAAACATACATGGGGAAAGGATGACTAAATAATCAAGCCAAAAATGAATGAATTGAAAGTCTACACAACACATTCTTCAAAATCTGATAACTTTCTTTTCTTCAACTCCAGGATACATTTTATAATTATAGTATAACATGTGAACTCTTCCTGACCATATTGTAAGAAAAAAATGGAAGAGTGCATCATCAGGGTATCAGCAGACTGATGAATGATTCCCCTTAAAAGCATGCTAAAATGCTACATATTCACCTGACAACTCTTGCCCTTTTGACTACAATAGGTTGCTAAATAGTAACTGAACATGGAGGCCATCATGGCAGTCAGTTTTTGCACTGTATTCCCATGAAAACCAATACTCCATGGAAAACTGGATGACACATATTCATGTTCATGTCCCTACTTATTTATGCCAACATACCATGTAGAATCCTACTTTTTTATTAAATATTTCTAAAAAAATATTATGCTTAAGCAAACATTAGGAAGAAACTGAGTTGACATTTAAGTCAATCACCTCATTAGCAACCAGTTTTTATAATAGCATGATATTTATAGGAAAAGTACTTACAAGTTGTTAGATTCAACATCAAATTTAATTGTCTAGAGGTCTTTGCCATCTGATAAAACTTCCCCTCAGGTGACAAGTCAATGTTTTGCACTGGAAAATATCAAAGAAAATAATACTCACTGTTGGTTTGTGTATGTGTTTGTATGGCTTCCCCCCGCCCCTTCTTCTTTTGCAAGGCTAACCTTTATAGAAAAAAAGAAGAAGAAATCCTGGTAAATTTGAAAGCGACTTTCTTTATAAGAATATACAACCCGAGATAGATTTTGAAAAGTTTGTAACTAAAGTTCAGAAGTTTCACTTTAGTGAATGCTTAAAATATTGCACACAGTTTGCTAAATGCTTCTCCTTGGTTTTCTAATGTCATCGCAAATGGAAATTCAAATCCAGTATGTAATATGTCCATTAAACCACATTTTATTCCCTTTATCTGTTATTTGGAAATAGGTGGTCTTAGTCACATCAGGCCACTATAAGAAGAAGATCATAGACTGGGTGTCTTGCAACATAAATTTATTTCTCACTGTTTTGGAGGCTGGAAGTCCACAATCAAGACAATGGCAGATTCAGTGTCTGTGAGGGCTTCCTCATTGAGGCTCACCTTCCTTCTGTGTCCTCACATGGCAGAAGGGGCAAGGGGGCTTTCTTGGGCCTCTTTAATAAAGGCACTAAGCTCATTCATTAAGGGTGCACCCTCATGACCTAATCATTTCCCAAAGGCCCCACCTCCTCATAACATCACCTTGGGGGTTAACATTTCAACATATAAACTTGACAGAGGGGAGCATATGCAATCTACAACAGAGACATTTACTTCCCTTTCACACCCTTTTTTTCAGGAGACAAAAGAAATACTGGACAGAATGGTAGCAATGTGAGGTCTCTGACTTCAAGTCTCCTTTCTCTTGTCTCATCCTTTTACTGCTTTTAGAATCAAAGACGTATTAAAAATATGAAACTGTATACAGGCACAAAGGAATAAGTTGACTATAGACTAAAAAATGTTGGAATGTTCTCTAAAGGAAGAACTGATAGTGAAGGAGAAGAGGTCATTAGCTTACTGTTCTTTATCTCTTCTCTGTCTCTTTATTTTATTATTATTTTTTTAAATTTTACTTCTAATCGGTGAAGCATATGCTGGCAAGGCCAATGACAACTTTTCACAGGTAATATAGGTGTGTGTGTGTGTGTGTGTGTGTGTGTGTGTATGTGTGTATGTGTGTGTTGTCTTAAAGTATGAAGCTCTGGCTAGAGGCCAGTCAGTTCCCCTTCTTGAGCAGCAGAGTAAGTTGACACCCCCTACTAGTTCCTTACTGGGTTCTCCCATTCCAGCCCCAATATACCCATGGACTCTGGATATCAGATAACAAGGGACAGCATCTATGCCCCAGAGCCTGCTGCAATTATTCAAATCAGCCAATCTTAAACCTGCTTGTCCTGCCTTGTACTTCCTGCCCAAAGAAACCACAATAAAGGCTTATCCACAGTTCATCTCTCTCCTTCTACCCCTTGACCAACCCCAGTTCTTCCCTTGAGGGGTAACGCAGGGCACTCTGTATTCTCTCCAAGAAATTGCAAGCACAACAGAACTGCAAAACTCTTTTTGGTTTCCTCTCTCTTAATCTGTGTCTGGTCTAGCCCTACCTCACCCATGGTAATAGAGTTAAAACAGGAAACCAGACCTTTTACTTATGTAGAAGGCATTTTTACTGTGAAGAGGGGCACACCAAGTTAGTATAACTTAATAAAGTCTTTGAAACATCTAATTCTTTTGGTTCAAATTCCATGGTCACCCAGCAATCAGCAGTTCATTCCATTCCTTTCATTCAATCACTCATTTTAAGTGAATATTTATTCAATGACTGCCAAATGCCGATCCCAGTACCTGGCACATAAAGAAGGAAGGAATGACACCCACAAGTTGGTGGGCTCCATGAGGACAGAGACTCTATGTTATAGCTTAGCTAGTTAATAAAAGAGAGAATACGCAATCCATATGCAGGTTTTCTGGTCCATAGGGCAGTAAGGGTTTTTGTTGTAAATCAAGGAACTAGAATTCTGGTAAATATGTCCCTTTTTGAGTGAGAAATGACCCATCTCAATGTGCAGTCATCCAAAAAATATTTCCTAAGCGACATAAGCTGATTTTGGAGGAAGGTAGGTATGAAGACAGAGAGACAGAGAGAGAAATGAAGAGAAATGAAGCAATTTCTATACTAATGGAGCATGAAGTATATGCTGTTTCCTATTCTTTGATGAGGACGGTAAAAAGTGGAAACATACCAACAGTGCTGAATGAGGCATGAACCAGACTTTTCTTCTTCTTCTTTTTTTTTTTTTTGCTGGAGTTGGGTGGGGAGGGCAATATTTACATTTCTCAAAACCCAAAGTTAAAATAATCCCTACCAAAATAATAGTTATCTTCTATAGATTATCATAAAGGAAATATAATAGCTGAGGTGTAATTTTACCACCTGTGTATCAGATGCAAAACAAAAATCCAAGTTATTTACTTGTTCAAATTTTTTTACGGAGTGGTAATAAATGTCCTTCACTTTGTGTTGACTGAATGATATGACCCACTCTCCATCTTTAGATCAGTAAAGTCCATCTAGGTCTAAAGGCAAAAAATAATGTGATTAAGTACATAGTTTATTTTGAAAGACCAAATTGAAGTAATAATTAAAACCCTGTAACTTTAAACAGGATAACAAGCCTTGAAAAATATACAGCATTATCTCCTGGGCTCGCAAGAAATAATTCACCTAATTAGTTCCCTATTAAGTCTAACTGATTCTATTACTTAACAGCCTTAGGGGAATGGGGGACAGTTTATGAGGGGAGCTAGAAAGCATTATTTTGGATTTTTCTTTTGTAAACATTTTGTAGATTAAGGTGGTGGAGTACTAGGGGATTCTGACTCTTCCACTCAGGTAATTAGAAAAGTTGAATTTTAAAAAGTTTTAAGACAGTAGAAGAATACCAGTCAGAAAAGTAAGGAGTTGAGGGATCAGCCTTCAAGTAGGAGAGAAAGCTGGGAGAGCAAGCCCTACCTATGGTATGGCATTTTCAGTGAAGCATTGATAATTCCAAACATCAGCTGAAGGGCAGAGCTGAGCTGAGCTTCCAATGGTTTCACGTGGCTGGAGAGCAACAGAATTCTGGGCTTTGAAGAAGAGGGGACCTGGCAGCCCCATCATGATTTCAGATAGAAGCCCAAAGGGAAACCCTATCAGTGCTACGACAGTAAGGAATAAAGTGGTTTTGGAAACATGTGAAAACCAGTTCTGAATCACTTAAAATATTAATTGGAAGAAAATATCATGGAATTACTGGAGCCCATAGTCCTGTTTCTAGCCAGAAACAAATGTCAATTCCCTCTAGGAAAACATGGTTTCATCCACGGTTGTGAAGCTACTTCTACAATATTGGCATATACACAGTTCAGATTTAAATTAGGCAAACAGGGCGCCTGGGTGGCTCAGTTGGTTAAGCGACTGCCTTCGGCTCAGGTCATGATCCTGGAGTCCCGGGATCGAGTCCCACATTGGGCTCCCTGCTCAGCGGGGAGTCTGCTCCTCCCTCTGACCCTCTCCCCTCTCGTGCTGTTTCTCTCTCTCTCTCTCTAATAAATAAAATATAAAAAAACAATTTAAATTAGGCAAACATATATGAGAAAACCAAATAATGTGAGAGAACGCAAGGACCACTAAAAAACAAACAACTAAAACTTAATAGAAACAGAAATTTAGGGGATAAGGAGAGAGGCAACAGCAGATAAGATTCAGCTAAAGAGAAAATTAGTGACTTTAGAGGAAAGTTGACAGAACTATGCAGAATGAGAGATGAAACATATAGTTTTGGGGGAATCTGGTGGCGCAGTCAGTTAAGTACCCAACTCTTGGTTTCAGCTCAGGTTGTGATCTCAGGGTTGTGAAATCGAGCCCTACATATGCTCCCTGCTCAGGGCAGAGCCTGCTTGAGATTATCTCTTCCTCTCCCTCTGCCCCTCTGGCTCGTGGGCTCTCTCTCTCTCTCAAATGGATAAATCTTAACATTTTTAAAAAAGAAAAAGAAAGAAAGAAAACATACAGTTTGGTTAACAATTAAAGCTAAATATATGCACACCCTATAAACCAGGGATTCTATACTTCTTATGTACATCACAAAGGTATGTATATACATATACATTAAGTTATGTACAAGAATCATACTTATGATTATATTAGTAGTATTGGTAACAGCCAAAAATCTAGACACAAGTTGGTATGAACAGTAGTCTGGACAAGTAAAATGTGGTCTATTTACACAATGGAAGAGTATATGAAATAAAAATAAACAAACAATGGATAGTCACACCAATTTGGATAAATGTCACAAACATATTTATGAACAAATTAGCCAGAGACAAAAGATATCATACTATGTGATTCTACTTACATAAGTTCAAAGTCAGGAGAAACTAATCTATATTTTAGATAACAGAAGAGTGGTTAGTTTTGGGAAGAGTTGGAGGAGTGATTTGGAGAGACACAACTGGGTTTATTGGGTGCTCATTAGGGGAGTATTATCAATTTGTGAAACAGCACTGAGCTTACACTCATGATGTGTACACTGTTCTGTATGTTTTGTATAGATAAGACATTTTACTCACAAAAAAGGCAAATGCAAAATAAGAAAGATGTTCTTAAGGAAGATCTAAAATAATAAGCTTCTACTAGATAAATGGCTAAACAAGGTCTAAGACCTTAAGATAAGTAAAGTTTTCTTCTTAAAAGAACCTATGAAAAGAATCGATCATAAGGTAAAATATGTATAAATTGGACTACATTAAAATTACAATGTCTATTCATTCAAAGTACATTAAGGAAGTGAAAAGATAAACCACAGAGTGGGAAAAAGGTTTGTACAAATATAATCAAAAGGAGCTCTTTTTCATTATATATAAAGAACTTGTACAAAGTAATATAAAAACAGCCTAAGTTAAACATCAGGATAGAGATTTGAATGGCTCTTCATCAAAGAGCTTTATTATTTTAGGTCTAGAAACTACCTACAATTCATTGTAAACTTGTATGGGAGGGGGTATATGTGTGTTTGCATAGTACAAGGTAAGTAGTAATCAGATTCCCTTTTTTTCCATTTTAAAGAATGGTTTAATCCAACAACAATAATGAAAAATATCACCCTTTTCCCACTGTTTTGCAAAGTAATATTTGTCATGAAAAAGTTCCCAGGTATGCTGGTTTACTTATTTCTGTCCATTCTATTCCTTTATTAATTACAGTATGCATTGCAGAAATATTTGCTAAAATTATAAATTAAAAAAAAACTAAAGGATAAGTAAATAAATACAGAGACTACCAGAAATCTCAATAACCTGTCTCTCAAGTGGCTATCTCTCTGAGGCATAGAGATCCTATTTTAGCTTTTTATCTAGGAAAGAATTTTGTATCAGAAAACTTTTCTTGCCAACCTCTTCCACATAATGTGAACTCCACTCTAACATCCTGGTCATGCACCCTCTGCAAGGTGTACGTCCAGAGAGGCCGACATGAAATTTAAGTACCTTTTATCACTCTGAAGTTTACCATCTTAATAGAGGCCTTTGTTGTTGTTTAAATACACCACTACTCTGACGCCCAGAACTTTAAATGACTTCCACCTTGAGGCTGGACCCCAGTATCCACTCCACTAAGAAGCAGAATTAGCCTTCCTTAACCACAGCCAGAGATCCATCATGGTGCCTGATGGTGATTTTAAAAAACTGAGCTTTGGGGTGGGTTTTTAGGCAGCAATATCATAACATTAGCTGACTGACACACAAATTGATTTGGTATAAGTTTTGTGAATCTACAAAATAATATGTATGTCTGTCATAGGGCTTCCAAATCAGTGATCTCATTATGATGCATCAATTTCTCTTTGATACATGACATTAACTGATCTCCTAGATAAAGAAACAGTCTCAGATATTTGGCTAAGACCACTATTATGTGACAGAGCCAGGAGTTAAAGCCACGATGTCTGACTCCCAGATTACTGCAATTTCCCATTCCACTATGCTGCTTTTTCAGGAATTAAGATGAAGGGACAGGGGGAATAACAAAAGAAAATGTAATGATCATATAATCTATTTATCCCATAACAGATTGCTTGAATATCCCTAAATTTTTGAGATTTACCAACAGCACCTAAAGACTTAACTTTATTGTTTTTTTCTTTCTTTCTTTTTTTCTTTTTTCCACTCCCCATGTTGCTGTCTGTGACAAAAGCCCATGAAGAATTGAGTTAGGAAATAAGAATTGGAGGGGAATGCAGAGAGAAAAAAACAACAGAGTAGCTAGCTAATCCATAAACTGAAACAATCAACCCTTAATTGAATGCACATGGGTAAACTGAGATGCTTCCCTAATAGTGAGGCAGTAGGCAATGATTAATGACTAGAAGAAATCAGTAAAGAATTCTTCCTGAGGTCTGCATTGTGCCTTGAATATAAAAATCTGCTGGAACAGGTGACATGTTGCCAAGGGTTCTGAGGAGCAGACAGAAGAAATTGCAGATCTGCCAACAATTTATTTCCAAAGACAGAGAGAAATGGTGATGTAGCAATGTCACAAAATAATACAGAAAGCTTTTTTTAAATTTTTCCTTCTGTCTGAAGAACAGTGAGCCAGACTATAGTTTTATTATCTGAGCTACAGAGAAAGACAAAACGCAATAATTAAGAAATCCAAAGACTGTCATAAAAGACAATATAAAGCAGGAAGTTGAACAATTACTTAAAGTGCTCAAAAAGCTCAGCTCAGAACTTCACTGCTCTAAGTATTTTGGGGAAAATGAGGAGTTATCTCAGGAAGGAGGAAATATTAAATCCCTAGAAAAATAAACACGATTGCATAAGAATATTTATTCAGTCGTCCATCAAATATATATTGAAACCCTACAAAGCCTTCAAATGTAAATTTTTCAAGAGAAGAAACATGAAGAAACTGTTCACTGCTCCATCTGTGTCAAGTAGAAAAGAGTCTATTACATAGAAGATGCTTAAAAAATATCTAATCGAAGAATGAATAAGGGAGTGGCACTGCCCTCATGGCGTTTACAAAGGAGTAAGACAGATGGTTGCTGTATTTCTAGATTTTTCTTGTGATGTATATAATTGTAAAGGAGAGGTACATGCATGTGTACCTCATACCTAGCTACACACCAGAATCACCTGGAGAACTTTGGAAATAATACCAAAGCCTGCCTCTCTACCCTCATGAGTTTGATTTAATTTGGCTGCATGGGGCCTGGGCATTGGTATTTAAGAATGCTAATGTGCAGCTAGGGTTGAGAAATACGCATCTATGTAAGAACTGACCTAGTCAAGAAGTTCTGAGAGAAGAGGAAGGGTTAACCAAGGCAAACGTAGCCTATGTAGGGTGTAGAATCCCAAGCATAGTGACAAGCATGTACAAAACCCCGTGGCTAGGAGAAACCTGGCAGTATGAGCAGAAAACCTGGCAGTATGAGCAGATATTAAGGGCAGCATGGCTTGGACACAGAGGGAAGAGGCATGGGATGAGGTTGGGGATAACGTAGACAGGTGCCAGAACACATGTTTTTGTCTATGTCTTTAAAACCTTTAGTGTTTTCTTGTGATTAGGATAACGGAGGTAGGAGGTTGATGAGCGGGATTTTGACTTACTGAGTCTTCACTTTGCCAGCAGGTTTAAAAACAGAATAGGAGGGGTAAATGTTTATGGAAAGGACAATTAGGAGACCATTGCAATTGTTTTTTATAAGAGCTAATAGTAGCTTGGACTAGACAGAAGGTACAAGTGTGCAGTGCTGCCTGGTATGAGTCTCAGGTAACGGGTGTTCTAGGTTCTAGGTGCTCTGTCCCCCACCAACTTTACTTTTCCCCATAGACTTCAGCCTTCTTCAAGGACTTGTTTCTACCTCCTTCTCCCTATGATCTCCCAAGGGAGGTCCACATCACTGGTTCAAAGCTATGCCAAGGGGCTGCTGTTAGTTGTAGATGGATGGATAATATAATGTAAGTTGGGGTGATCACATAGATGTGCATTAGCTCCTTAAGATGTGGGTTAGAAGCTGGAGCACAACAAAAGTAGGTTAGGCTTTTGGGTAAGGGTCAGACTTGTGGCCAGTATGTTCCATGTACAATTTTGTCAGTGTCCCTGCACACATAGTAGGGGCAGATCTGGCAGTGAGGAGAGACGGAAATAATAGACAAGTACATGATGCATGGAAAGGCCACAATACACAGTCAGCTTCATCCTCTAAAATAATATTTTTTAAAAAAAAATCTCAGCATTTATAATATTCCAAGCTATTTCCTTATTCATATTTTCCCCAGTTATTTTCACAACAGTTCAATGAGTTAGTCAAAAGAGGTATGATTTCCTCCATTTGCAAAAGAAGAAATAGACACTTTTCTAGATTAGGGATTGGCAAGATACTTTTTTTCTGTAAAGGGCAAGATAGTAAATATGTTTGGGTTTGCAGGCTATATGTTCTGTCATCTCTGCCATTGTAGCTGCTCATTTCTGATACTATAGTTCAAAAGTAGCCATACACAATATGTAAACAAATGGGTGTATCTGTGTTCCAATAAAATATTTTTTTTAAAGAGGCAGCTGGCCAGATCTGGCTCATGGGTTTGCAGACTCCCAATGAAGGTGGTTATTAGTTCACTGCAAATAAACAACATACGTGGGACTAGAAGTCAGATCCTGGTTCCAGGTTCTGTTCTGGCTACTTCAAAGTGCTTAAATGATAGAGAGAATACTATGTCCAAGGGACATAGAAATCACCTTGTCTGAACTTATTTTACAGATGAGAAAACTGAGGACCAGAGTGATCAAGTGGTCAAGTGAGTTGGTCCCTGAGTTCTTTTGAGCCAGAGCCATGATTAGCATTCATTCATTTATTTATATAGTTTTTATTTTATTTTATTCTATTCTATTTTATTTTATTTTTTTTTAATTTATTTATCTGACAGAGAGAGCCAGAGAGTACAAGCAGGGGGAGCGGCAGAGGGAGAGGGAGAAGCAGACTCCCCGCTGAGCAGGGAGCCCAACGACGGGCTTGATCCCAGCACCCTGGGGTTACAACCCGAGCTGAAAGCAGATCCTTAACCAACTGAGCCACCCAGGCACTCCCATGACTAGCATTTAGAGCCCTTTAATCCTGTCTTGTGCTCTGTTAACCCACTACAAAATCAGCAACCCCATGAACTGGACCTCAGCCAACCCTGGACTTCCTGTTCTGTTCTCTTTTTATGATGTCTCCTTAGAGGAGGGTGGGCCAGAAGCTAAAGAATATAACAGCAAAATAGCAACAGATTGGACAAAATTGGGAAGGACTTTTTTTGTATCCTCCAGATTCCCAAAGTGGTTAATTCTAGCTCTGAAATTCCTAATTCTGCCGGTACTTAAAAAAACATTTTTTAAACTAAATCACTCAGAAAATCACCTCAGATATCTACTTCATTTAACAGCTGCATTTTGCACCAACCTAGGTTTTTTTTTTTTTTTTCTTGTTGTGGTTGTATTTGCTGAGGCTACTGTTGTGTTTGTGCATGTGTTTGTGTATGCTCTGCCTGAGTGAGACAGACACTTCTGCAACCTCCTTGAAGCTGTAGACCACTTGATCCAAACTCAGGGCAGAGCTGCATTCTAGCAAACACAATCAGGAAGGCAGAAATAATTCCAACTTAGTCCAAGGTTTTTCCTTCCATGTGTTGAACATGATGTAGGGGATCTTCTTCAATATCATTTTCCCCTCATCACTTTCCATGACAGTTTATGTGTCTATGCCCCTGCTCTAGCTATCACATTTCTTCTTTTCCTGCTTCTTCTCTGTCTCCAGATCCTGTATCAAAATGCCAACAAGAAACACTGGCAAAATACTTCACAGAGAGTGGAGATGGAAATAAACAGAGTAGGTAGATAAAGCCAGAATCTTCTTTACAGAAGAGAGAAGATAAAGGATTACTCATACCCAGATAATGTTTGCCTAGACACATTTAAAAAAATTATCCTTTTACTTAGAATGCATCAACATTCATAGTTGTTTTAATGAATGTATCAAAGGCCTCTTTTTGGAGACATTGTGTCTGTTGGCGGACGTAGAACATTTGATAATAAAACTTGAGCATGTCAGACATAACTGATAGCCTTTCTTGACTCTTGTTATAGTTGGAAACCAATTCAGAAGGTGTAATTTATTTAGAGTTTAGTAAACCATTCAAAAAAGTTCTGCTGGGAAATCTAATACAGAAATTAGAAGCATTCTGTCTGATTGAAACTACCAGCGTCCATCTACATAAAACTGACTGACAATAAAATAGGTAATTACCATCAGTACAACATCAAATGTAAGATAAGATGAATAGATTAGATTAGAACAGCCACCTGCAAAGGTAGAATTTGGAATTTAAAATGCATCTGTAGCCAGACAAATAACCATTTAAAAAACAATTTTATGTACTTCACTTGTATTAGGAAGTGAAATACAATGAAGTACCAAGAAAATTTTTTCAGGTTCGAGGTTTTTCTTTAGAATAAAAAGAACAAAAAGTAGTAAAACAATGTTCACACAAAAAACTCTGTGCAAATAGTTATAGCAGCTTTATCCAGAATCACCAATAAATGGAAGCAACAAAGATGTTTTCCATAAGTAAATGAATCAAACAAACTGTGGTACAACTATACAAGAGAATACTAGTCAGTGATAAAAAGGAATGAGCTTTCATGCCATACAAAGGCATGGTTGAATTGTAAATGCATAATACTAAGGGAAAAAAGAAACATCTAAAACGGTTATGTACTCTGATTCCATTTATATGATATTCTGAAAAAAGAACTCTATAGTGATGGTAAACTGATCAGTGGTTGCCAGGGACCAGAAGGGAGACGTTAAATAGGTGAAACAGGAGATTTGTTTAGGATGTCAAAACCATTCTATGTGATGCTGTATTGGTGATACATGACACTATATTTGTAAAATCCAGGGAAATTTATAGCAAAAGAGTGAATCCTAATGTATGCAAATTAAAACAAAAAATTATTTAGGAGGTTGAGGGATCTCAGAATGGAATGTAGAATGTAACCAAGGAATCAAATGGTAGTATAAATGTATGAACAACCTCATTGATGGAGTGAGGAAAAGGAGGTTGGCCTAAGTAACTTTGGAAGTAAGTGGAGTCTGTGAGAGTACAGGCAAACAGAACTATATAAGCATTGTACTCTAGTTAACAAAGTCCCCCTTGCCCACAGTGGTGTGTGTTAACATTTCTAAAAACCATAATATGTGTATACTGGAATTGGACAATTAAGTAAATAGATGGTGGCTGGTGGGATCCAGGTTCCAACTGTTGCAGTGAGAGGTTACAAATAAGCAAGGGCGACCAGCAACAATGATCTATGTAATAATGGTTTAGAGTTGGAAACATCAGCCTACACTCATATTTAGTTTAATATAGATAGAGAGATATCTAATGATATGTTTATATATGTGGGTTAGCATATACACACATATTCCCTTGCTCTGTCAGCTGCGAGATCCTACAAGCAAAAACATTCCAGTAACAATGAGTTTGCTAGTGTCTAGAACTTTGTTTCTAACACCACTTTCCAAAAAAGAGAACCCAGTGGTCCTTGTAGAAATAGCTGATTCTAAAACTATGATGGGAAATATACAAGATAAACCTGGAGCATCTTATAATTCCAGGAAGGAAGGAAGTGTTCAAAACATACATGCACTATGATGGAAGTTTGGCAAAGGGATACAGAAGCCAACTGAAAGAGCTCCCAATGGCAAAGCTAGAATAATTTGAACAACATAATAAATAAAACCATATTAGATTATAACTCAATGTAGGAAATAAGTATCCAGGAGTCCATATTGTTATAAATAAATGATAGAATTTCTAAAAAAATGGAGAAAAGAGAAAAGTCTCCCATGTAGAAGTATTCTAAGTAAAGTATGGTGATATTTCACCTTCAAGGAAGTGGAGCATAATTCCTACTATGTGTATTGCCTTCCTTCCAAAAGTACAGAATGGAGGGGTGCCTGGGTGGTTCAGTTAGTTAAGTGTCTGCCTTCAGCTCAGGTCATGATCCCAGGGTCCTGGGATCGAAGCCTATGTCCGGCTCCCTGATCAGTAAGGAGTCTGTCTCTCCCTCTTCCTCTGCCCCTCTTCCTGCTTGTGGTCGCTTGTTCTCTCTCTTTCAAATAAACAAACAAAATCTTTAAAAAAAAGTACAAAATGGAAATGGAAGAAAAATGGTAACTTCCCATTGGATAAACCTAAGAAGTACTACATCAGCCAATTGGATCAATGCTAACACCAACAGTGATAAGTCATGTAAATAGTATGTGCACTTGATATGATATAATGACACTTTCCCACTATAATCTTCCTTCCCCAAATCCAAACACCTGATAATAGTCTAATAATAGTCTAAAAATAACAAAATAACAGAGAAATCCCAGCTGAAGGACATTCTACAGAAACCTAATCAGTTCCCCTCAAAAATTTCAAGGTTATCAAAAATTTTAAAAAAGGCCTTGGAGGGACACCTGGGTGCCTCAGTTGGTTAAGCAGCTGCCTTTGGCTCAGGTCATGATCCCAGGGTCCTGGGCTCAAGTCCTGCATCAGGCTCCTTGCTCAGTGGGGAACCTGCTTCTCCCTCTGCCTGCCACTCCCCCTGCTTGTGCTCTCTCTCTCTGACAAATAAATAAATAAAATCTTAAAAAAAAAAAAAGCCCTCGGAAACTATCATAGCCTAGAGGAACCTAAGGAGAACTGTAAACTAAATATAATGTAGTAATTTGGTTAGGATCCAGGAATCAAAAAAGAACATGAGGTAAAAACTATTGAAATCTGAAAAAATTATGGATTTCAGTTGATCCTGATAAATCAATATTGGTTAGTTAATCATGACAAATGTATCATAATAATGTTAAATGTTAATAATAGTGTAAAGGGTATGAGGTATATGGTACTCTCTATTACCAGCATAAAGGTATATCTAAAACTGTTATAAAACAAAAATTTCACTGGGAAGCTATAGAAGATTTCATTTGAGGTATATTTTTACTTAATAAACAACCCAAAGCCAGGTACTAAAAGAGTAATGCAATAACTAGTCCATAGATTCTCTCTGTAGCATTTGACAGTTGGATTTTATGATCTCACACATTCTTTCATCTTAGACATAAATTTCATGACAGTGGAATGTATCGTATTTGTCTTTATATCCTCACAGGGTCTAGCACATCAGTTCACAAATGTAAGTGCTCAAAGGTTTTGGGAGAATTGAAGTAACACATATTAATGGTTCCATAGAATTAGGTAATGAATGAATTGGGAACAAAATGAATATGAGCATTCATAACTACTGTGAAAATTCGAAAAGCAATCATTGAACATACAACACAGATTTAGTGGTCAGTACCATAATTAATGTCCATTGCTGACTAAAGGGAGAAAATTATATTTTACCTGGTACCTAAGTTTGAGCCATAAGCATGTCCAAATTCTTGATTTCGGAAGTAAGTGTCTACTGTGTATACCCAGAGTGCCTCAGTGAGTATTCACTCACATAAAAGCACAGTAAACTTTTCTTCCTTTAAATTCGTTTATTGTTATGTTAATCACCATACATTACATCATTAGTTTTTGATGTAGTGTTCCATGATTCATTGTTTGTGCATAACACCCAGTGCTCCACGCAGAACGTTCCCTCTTTAATACCCATCACCAGGCTAACCCACCCCCACCCCCTCCCCTCTAGAAACCTGTTTGTTTTTCAGAGTCCATCGTCTCTCATGGTTCGTCTCCCCCTCCGATTCCCCCCCCTTCATTCTTCCCCTCCTGCTATTTTCTTCTTTTTTTTCCTAACATATATTGCATTATTTGTTTCAGAGGTACAGATCTGTGATTCAACAGTCTCGCACAATTCACAGCGCTCACCATAGCACATACCCTCCCCAATGTCTATCACCCAGCCACCCTATCCCTCCCACCCACCCCCAACTCCAGCAACCCTCAGTTTGTTTCCCGAGGTTAAAAATTCCTCATATCAGTGAGGTCATATGATACATGTCTTTCTATGATTGACTTATTTCACTCAGCATAACAGCCTCCAGTTCCATCCACGTCGTTGCAAATGGCAAGATCTCATTCCTTTTGATGGCTGCATAATATTCCATTGTGTATATACACCACATCTTCTTTATCCATTCATCTGTAGATGGACATCTTGGCTCTTCCCACAGTTTGGCTATTGTGGACATTGCTGCTATAAACATCGGGGTGCACGTATCCCTTCAGATCCCTACATTTGTATCTTTGGGGTAAATACCCAGTAGTGCAATTGCTGGATTGTATGGTAGCTCTATTTTCAACTGTTTGAGGAACCTCCATACTGTTTTCCAGAGTGGTTGCACCAGCTTGCATTCCCACCAACAGTGTAGGAGGGTTCCCCTTTCTCCAGATCCTCGCCAACATCTGTTGTTTCCTGACTTGTTAATTTTAGCCATTCTGGTTAGAAGCACAGTAAACTTTTAACATTCACCCATTTTACAATCACCATTCCTAGTTCTTCAAGTAACTTGAAACATGTATAAAGTCAGTTTGAGTCAGATGGATGCCTCTGTACACCTACAAATTGCTTTGTGGTTGCTGAGTAGAATTCACTGAGCTAATCATAGTGCACAGCTAAACACCCAACATCTTCAGAACAAACTTGTTTTATTTATGTTTTTTTTTAAGACTGATTTATTTATTTGAGAGGGGGTGGGGAGGGGCAGAGGGAGAGAATCTTCAAGCAGACTCCCCGCTGAGCACAGCTCCTGATGCAGGGCTCCATCTCAGGACCCATGAGATCATGATCTAAGTAAAACCAAGGGTTGGACACTTAACCTACTGAGCCACCCAGGTGCCCATGTTTCTTTGTGTTTCCTATTATACCTTCTGCTTATAAATTGTCTTCCAGGTCATTTCAGTGGATGTTAAGCTTTATAAAACAGCAAAAGTAACCTTTGTACCAAATAAACATTAAAAGACATGCAAAAGTGTGTTCAATGGGAAAAGTCTATTTTCTTTTTTTAAAAAATGATTTTATTTATTTATTCATTTGTCAGAAAAAGAGAGAGAGAGAGAGCAGAGGAAGCAGCAGCCAGAAGGAGAAGCAGACTCCCCGCTGAGCAGGGAGGCTGACACAGGGCTCGATCCCAGGACTCTGGGATCATGACCTGAGCCAGAGGCAGCTGCTTAACCAACTGAGCCACCCAGGTGACACAAAAAAAGTCTACTTTCTGAAACAGAAAACCAGTATTTCTTTCTAGATATAACCCACTGTATTTTATATTCCTATTCCACGCATAGAAAAATTGATTTATTTGTCCTCCTTTACACAAGGTAGTACACTTAGTTTTTTTTTTTAAATAAATGGAAGGTATTCTATGGTATTACCATTTCCTAATTTATTTAAGTATGCTCCTAGTGATGGATATCTATTTTTAGTCCAATGCTTTTACCAACAATATGTGGGAAACCTTCCTTTATTTACAAATATGTGTAAATGTATATAACTCATGTAGATACATCTGTAGGAAAATTCTAAAGTGTTTTTGCTCATAAAAAAACACATGTGCATTTTTATTTTGGATAGATATTGCCAAACTGACCTCAAAAGCGATTGTACCAATAAGAATCTGGAAAAAAAAAAAAAGGTGTGCAGGGGGTAGAAGATGTGAAATAGTCTAAAGCATGTATGCTACATTGGGTCATTTGGTGGTGGAGAATGTGAACACAGGGACACCAGCTCAGCAGTGAGAAGACAGGCTGCAAGAGAACAAAGAAAAATGTGCTCTGAGACAAAGAGTGCTTATCAGCTTTCTGTGTTCTGGTCCCTGTAAAGTCTGGTTGTACTTCTGTTCCCAAAGCTATAAAATATTATTGAAACCATGTTCTCACATATATAATTGAGCAAGCTTCAGTGAGTTTCTAGTTTGATATTAAAATGGATTTGACTGATACAGAAGTTCTCTGTGTTCCCATCCGACACTTTCCCTTGTATTCTAAATTTTGGTTACACCAAACTTAATACTCCACCTTAAAAATGCTTACTTTTTTAAGAGATTTACAGCATGCTGATAGAAACCCAAGAAAAACCCATGTATTGTAGACACATCCCCACGAAGCAGAAGTTACTTCCATTAAGGGAATATTGGATCCAGAGATTCTTTTCTATGGATTTTGTTCCAGCTACTGTAAGCATTTTCTAAAATCCAATGAACTCATGTGTTTATTTTTTTATTGTTTTATTGTCTTTCCCACTGTCACATTATCATGTCCTAAAAAAAAGTTCTGAAGACAGGCCCTTTGTAGGAGTAGAATTATAGATCCAAAAGGCCTTCATGTCCTCTAACATCTTGTGATCATCATACATGTTCAAAGGCTTTGATGAATACTCAAAAGGAAGATTAGAGAACTAAGTTGCCAGGAGCTCTAAAATCATTTAAGTGCAACCTCTTTTTGAATTCAGCCACTATTCGATGTAGTCAGGGTCTAAATCAAAGTTTTAGAAAATCTCAACCATCCATCAGCTGGAAAGTAAAGGCTCTAAATTCTAGGCCTGTTACTCTTTTCCTGGGTCTATACCCATAGTTTATATGGTAGTTTGGAGAAGGCTGAAACATGCTTACAACCTCATTTTAAATAAAAGACAATAGAGAAATTAAAATAAATGAAGGCAAAAATTTTAAATAAAAGAAAATAGAGAAATTAAAATAAATGAAAGCAAAAAGGGAGTGGGATGCTAGGCTTGGAATGACTCTAAGGACTCTTACAATACTTTCAAATATCTTCCACTCCCCTCAAAAGTTTTACTAATGATCAAAGGCTCAGAGAATGAAAGGCATTTGTCCCCAGGGTCACACAATTTATTCTAATGACTGACTAGATCTCAAGTCAATCTGGTTTTATGGCATGATTAATAAGGATATACACTCAGGCCAAGCCTGGATGGGTAGCCCAGGTGCCATTTTACTCAAGTGTTCAGAACAATCAGTCAGCAGCCTTATGCCTAAAGCAAAAGCTGCTCAATGAGAAGTGTGCAGCTAAAATTCATCCAACTATGTGTTTTGCTTTTGCTTTTGTTTTATTTTTCTCCATTCTGTCCTTACGCTATACTAATTGGTCCCAATATTAAAAAACAGAGGGAGTGCCCATAAAAGTCTGGATTTCTGGTGTCTCACTAAAATGAATCAGTTACTTCAACACTGGGCCAGCAAAGCTGGCTTTGAGGTGTAGCCAGTCAGGTTAGACAAGAAATGCATGATCTAAGTCCTCTGTGCTCCCAGACTCCTTCATTCATTGTGCTCACTTGCTTAGCACTAACATTTGAAATTCCTTTAGGTTTCATAGTAACAACATCATGTCCTGTTGGTGCTTCTTTGGAAAGATCCACTTTGCCCTTCTATACAAGACGCTTCCATGGATAGTGCACCACATTATGTTTTTGTGGCTAAGAATGTGGACTTTGGAATCAGCCTACTTTGATTCAAATTCTAGCTTTCTCATTTGATAGCTGTGAGTTGGGCAAACTATTTAACAACATTCTGCCTCAGTTTTGTCATCTGCAGAAAGGGGCTGGTAATACTACCAAGCTCATTGAGTTATTGTGGGTGTTCAGTGAGTTAATAAAGAATACATTTGCCAGAAAATGTCCCATATTCTTTTACACCTAAGTATGAGCTATTATTACATTGTCTGCTTAGATCTGCCTATTGTCCCAAAATGAAAATATGATTCATAAAGCAAAGTCAATACGGGAAACTCTAGATTCACAAATGTAGACTTATTTTACTCAAAAACATGCATTGTTTTGTAACTGAATGACCGTTCCACTGTCTGCTCCACCATAATTATCAAACTTTTTTGTATTTAAGTGAGGCTATATGATTTTAGTATCTTTGTTCCTATACTCTATTCTGATATAATAACAATTTAACCAGAAAAAAGTATCTCTTGGCAATAATCTTTAAAATATTCAAACATCTAAAAATAAGTCAAATAAACTAGTGAACTTCCCTTCCTTCCACCCTCCCCCTCCCTTCCCTTCCCCCCACCCTCTTCTTTTTTCTTTTTTTCTTT
>NW_027397099.1:11532357-11541235 GCF_003265705.2 Callorhinus ursinus
CTTTCTTTTTCTTTCTTCCTTTCTTTCTTTCTTTCTTTCTTTCTTTCTTTCTTTCTTTCTTTCTTTCTTTCTTTCTTTCTTTCTTTCTTTCTTTCTTTCTTTCCTTCCTTCCTTCCTTCCTTCCTTCCTTCCTTCCTTCCTTCCTTCCTTCCTTCCTTCCTTCCTTTCCTTCCTTCCTTCTTTCCTTCCTTCTTTTTTTCTTATACAAGACAAGAAGTATGGAAAATATCTGACATCTATGCAAATATTTTCTCATCCTCTACATATGGCAGATAAAATGAATCCATTGTGGAGCTCTTTCCAAAGAGTTTAGGTTTGACCATACTATCTTCATCAGGATGGTTCAGAAAGCCACTACCTTATTGTTGCAGTTGACCCATCTATGGAAAATTATTATTTAGCTATTTTCCTGGTAACTGTACTATTATCCTTCCATACAAGTTCAAAATCTAAGAGCCATCTTCAATTTATTTTTCTCACAGGACAGAGCATCAGTTTCAATATCCTGTCGATTACATGCCTACAATGTCTTTTGAAGTTATATCTTTTCATTGCCATTGCATTGATGTCAGCTTTCATTCTCTGGCACTTGGGTAGGAGTACTGGTTTCCTAACAGTTTCCTCCCTCAAACCCCTTTAAGTGATTCAACCCAGGATGATTTTCCCAAGAGCACAGGTAAATCATGTCATTCCTTTTTTGAAACCCATCTGTGTCTATTTTATTTCCAATACAATTTGGCCCAATCTGCTTGGTATTCAAAACCTCCCATGATTTGCCCATAACTTTCATCTGCAACCTTATCCCAAACTCTCTTTGAGTCTTGCCCCAGTTGCTACACTCTACTTCCTCAAAATGGTTTTTAATTTTTTTTTGATACCTGTTTGATTATGGCTTGTTTTTCTGTTTCCACATTTAAAATACATACTCCTCTGCCTAATATCAACTCCTCTATAAAGTACCTCATGTTTTTATTTATTAAGAATTATATATTCCATGGATTTCTATAGTGTTCTAGATGTATTTTCTCATAAATATCCACATATTGACTTGTGCTATAGCTAGTTATGTATGACTCCCTTAAACTCTTAAAAGGAAGCAACTGTGTTAGTATTTCTAAATATCAATTTTGTTCATATCTGCCTTTATAAGTACCTAACATATGTACTGAACATAAATGGAGGCAGGAAAACACAGAGAAGAGATGAACCCTAAACTAACTTTAAAAAAAAAAAAACATTTTTTTTGCAGCCCTGTGTAATTCTGATCAAGTATCACATGGAAGGGGATATTAAGACTTTTGATCGAAAGGAATTTTATGTATTGTCAGTACTCTTCAATTATTCAGATTCTGACACTTATCCAAACAAATATGGAATTATATTTGACCTAATAATAAAGTTATTTTAGGCTGACTACATATATTTTTATTTAGTACTTAATTTTTTCTTTATTTTTTTTAAAAATAAAAGTTTATCTCAATATGATAGTAGTAAGAACTGTCAGTCTGAAAGCATTACCGGAACTAGCATTCCTACAGTTGACTCAGCAAGTGGCCTCTAGTCCTCATTTCAAATTTATGAGGGCAAATGCTTATCAGTTTCAATCACTCACTTTGCTTGCTGTACCTCCAGTTTAATTTAAAGCAGGGCAACCAATAAAATCATAGATCAAAGGGTCACAAGAGAAAGAGAAACATAAATCAACAGCTTGCAAATTCTAGTATTGTCCTTCAATGACTCCTCTCCTCTTTTAGTCTTAATATAACAACTTGTGCAAATGATGAATTTTCTTTTTCAGTTAGCAATTCAGAAATTGTCTCTATAGTATTGTTTTTTTTTCTCTTCAATTTTACACACATGTAAATGGTATAGATATACCTTACACTCTTCAGTATTTGTAAATAGGTAATAAAATTCTGTTTCTCTAAATCCAAAAGTGGTATGATCAAATAGGAAGCTACTAGACTTGGAGCTAGAAGACTATATATTCTAGCTTGAGTACTTACTAGCTGTGGAATGCCGTGGAAGGAATAAAGTTCCACACAAGTTCTCACAGCAGAGATCTAATTACTGAAAGCAGTATACTCAGAACAAGGAAAAGAATCTATTTACTCAACTTGGACTACAAGGTAGGACGTGAAGGTAGGACTTTGGCTGTAGGTACAGGTTGGAGATGGGTCAGGGAGCCTTTGATATTACCTCCTATACTGTCAAGACACACACATATACATCCAATGATATGGTGATTTCCATAAGACATACAATGCATTTCACATAGGCAAACTTTCTGTTCTTATAATGTCACCACAGAGCAGGAGCCACCATGGCATTTCCCCATGATTCCCTTTACCTCTGTCCTGGAATTGTTTTACTCTTAGGAAGAAAATTATGATAATGTAAGATATTGGTTTTACATCCTTGGTTCAGTGGCTTGATAAGAAAATGTACAATGAATTAGAATTTTAACAAAATGGACATGATGATCATATACAAGTGGTACTAAAATGGCTAGAAGAAAAAGAAACTGGTTTATTATCCACAATTTGAAAGGTGCCAATACTGTGTACAAGCAACATGAAATTAATTGAAACTGCTTTAAATTTCTGTACATTTTCATAAGATACTATTGTAATGGACTTTGGATTCTCAGCTACTATGCTTAATAGGCAGTTCACAAAATGTGATATCAACTGGAACTCTACATAATTTCATTAAACAGAGTTGAACACTCAAATCACTAAAAAGTCAAGACACTTAGCTCGATGAGGGGTTCACCATTCTTGGATATTCACATTCTGGCAAACTCAGAGAGAATCATCAAATGCTGTCTTCAGGGAGTTGCAACCAATATGATATGCATGATTTGGAAAAACAACATCAAACTGTTGACTTCAATGGTGTCCTCAGGCTGACAAAATTCTTCTCAGCTTACTAAATGTTGTTAGTGTGTTTCCCTCTTATGCTTTATACTTTTGCAGGTTGTCATAAATATAGGGTATCCATTAAACAGTCTTGCTACAAATCAGACATTGCAGATGATATTTGAACAATTCCACTACCTAGTACTTAACATGTTAATTTGTTCTTTCCTAGGAGCAAATGAAACATCTGGTGCTACTTCCAAAGGAAGTCACTGGTGCAGTTTGCCTTCTGAATGGGAATGTGATAGGTGAGCTAGAGGGTAAACCAGGGCCCTGTGTGACAGAAAGCAGGCACAGTGGAAAAAAGAAGCAGATAGTTTTTAGTGACATACCTTCTATAAAAATAGCTGGAACATCACTAGATTATTTCATTTGCAGATGACTCTCATCTAAACAAAATTTTATAATTTTGACCTAGAAATAGTGAATAAATAAAATTATTCTTTGTGGTGATAAGGAATCTATCAAAAATACCACAAGGTGGCAATTTACATCTTTCTCACACCATATGGCTTGCCACCGTACCCAAAGTTGGATACTTGAGTTGAGACCCACTGGAGGAAATTTAGGCATTATCAGATTAGAACTCTGAGATTGCTTATATGCTCAACAGAAGAAAACAAAAAGAGATATTAATATTAAAGGTATGAAACACTGTAGATGAGGTTAAAAATTAAGATATTTTTGTTAACAACTCACAATTCTACACTTTTATTTAAGACAGAGTACAGTCAATAAGAGGCATGCTAGTTCATGCAACACATACCAAAAAACATGGGACTTAACCCTTGGAATTTCTATAAAAACTTATTAAGAACAGTAATTCTATAACTCAGAAGTGGAGGTTGGTCTTTCTGAAACAAGAAAGGAGCTCTTTTATACTTCTGTTCCCACCCCTTTGATGGTTTATGCCATGAAATTACATCTTTATACATTGTGTGCGCAACAATTTAAACTAAAAATCTCTTAAACTATGTCAAGAACAAGATTTGGAGTTACGAACCAAAGTTACAGTAGTACTAACTTTACACTAATATTTTCTCTTCTTTTATTAGTTTCTGAAATCATGTAGAAAACAAAAAGTGCAGTTACAAGCCATTGTTACAGTAACATAACCTTTTGTAATTACCCTTGCATTTAGTTTTATTGAGATCTTTATTTCTCCATACAGTTTCCTGTTGCTGTCTAGTGTGTTTCATCTTGCAGGACTCCCTTGAGCATTTCTTGGAGGGCATGTAGAGGGGTCATGGACTTCCTCAGCTTTTGCTTATCTGCAAATGTCTTCATTACTCCTTCACTTCTCAAGGACAGTTTTGGTGGATATGGGGTTCTTGATTGACAGGTTTTTTTTAAAAGATTTATTTGTTTATTTTTTAGAGAGAGAGAGAGAGCACAAGCAGGGGGAGGGGCAGGGAAGAGGGAAAGAATCCTCAAGCAGACTTCCCGCTGAGCACAGAGCCTGATGGGGGGCTTGATACCAGGATCCTGAGATCATGACCTGAGCCCAAATCAAGAGTTGGACACTTAACTGACTGAGCCACCCAGGTGCCTTGACAGTTTTTCTTTGTTTTTGCTTTTGCTTTTTTTAGCACTTTGAATATATCAGCTCCTTATTTTCCAGCTTCCAAATTTTCTGATGAAAAATTTGTGGATATTCTTATTGAGGATCACTTATATGTGACAGTTTGCTTCTCTCTTGCTACCTTATAGACTCTTCTCTTTATCTTTTTCTTTTGAAAGTTGGATTATAATGTGTCTTGTGTCCGGTCTCTGAGTTTATCCTGGAGGTCACTGAGCCACTTGGGTGTTTTTATTCAAGTTGCTCAACAAATATGGCAAATTTTCAGTCATTATATCTTCAAATTTTTTCCCCGCCCCTTTCTCTCTCTCTTCTCATTCTGAGACTCTCACAATACATATATAAGTCCTATTGATGGTTCCAGAGATCTCTCAGGATCTGTTCATTTTTCTTCAATATTTTTTCTTTCTGTTTCTCAGACTCAATAATTCCAATTATACTATTTTTAACTTAACTAATTCTTTCTTCTGATTCATCAAATCTGCTTCGGAATCCCTCTAGAGATTTTTCTTTTTATGTCCATTACTGTATTTTTCAGCTCCGGGATTTCTTTTATTTTTTTTTTTTATTTTAAGTTTTCTATCTTTTTGTTGATATTTCCATTCTGTTCACAAATTTTTTTCTTCACTTTCTCCTCATTTTATTTTAGTTCTCTGAGTATCTTTAAGACATTTGTTTTAAAGTCTTTGTCTAGTATATCTGCTATTAGATCTTTTTTCAGTGATAGTTTCTGTTCTGTTTTGTTGTCATTTTTGTTCTTTTCCTTCTTGAATGGGCTATACTTTCCTGTTATATTTTATGCTTTGTGATTTTTTTTTTGTTGAACACTGAATGATCTAATATGTAGTAACTCTTGAAATCAGATTATACATCTTCCTAGGGTTTCCTAGAATTTTTAAATTCTTTTTATTTGTTGTTTTTGTTTGTTTGATTTTTCTAGGATGTCTCTGGGCTGAGGATCAGTCTGAGGTATAAATTTAAAGTTTCCTTAGTTCTTTTATGAGCCTTTCCCTGAACATGGACAGCCACTTTCTAATTTTCCCTGTATCTCCAACTGATTTGAAGGACCTAGTGTTTAACATCAAGCATCTGAAAGGGGAAAAGGCAAGAAATTGGGGGAGGGTGGATATAGGCAGTGGCCCTTTAAGTCACTGAAAGTCACTTTCATTGGACTGAGGGGTGCTTGCAAAAATGGAGGGATGTGCAGCAATGGCTGCCTGTCTCTCTGCACCTCTGTTATCAGAAGCAGCAATCAGTGATCAGAGATTCCAAATATTTTTTTATTGTATTTTTAAAAAATTTTTTATTGTTATGTTAATCACCATACATCATTAGTTTTTGATGTAGTGTTCCATGATTCATTGTTTGTGCATAACACCCAGTGCTCCATGCAGAACGTGGCTCTTTAATACCCATCACCAGGCTAACCCATCCCCCCAAACCCCTCCCCTCTAGAAACCTGTTTGTTTTTCAGTGTCCATCGTCTCTCATGGTTCGTCTCCCCCTCCGACTTACTGCCCTTCATTCTTCCCCTCCTGCTATCTTCTTCTTTCTTTTTTCTTAACATATATTGCATTATTTGTTTCAGAAGTACAGATCTGTGATTCAACAGTCTCGCACAATTCACAGCGCTCACCACAGCACATACCCTCCCCAATGTCTGTCACCCAGCCACCTCATCCCTCCCACCCCCCACCACTCCAGCAACCCTCAGTTTGTTTCCTGAGGTTAAAAATTCCTCATATCAGTGAGGTCATATGATACATGTCTTTCTATGATTGACTTATTTCACTCAGCATAACAGCCTCCAGTTCCATCCACGTCGTTGCAAATGGCAAGATCTCATTCCTTTTGATGGCTGCATAATATTCCATTGTGTATAGATACCACATCTTCTTTATCCATTCATCTGTTGATGGACATCTTGGCTCTTTCCACAGTTTGGCTACTGTGGACATTGCTGCTATAAACATTGGGGTGCACATACCCCTTCAGATCCCTACATTTGTATGTTTGGGGTAAATACCCAGTAGTGCAATTGCTGGATTATATGGTAGCTCTATTTTCAACTGTTTGAGGAACCTCCATACTGTTATCCAGAGTAGTCGCACCACCTTGCATTCCCACCAACAGTGTAGGAGGGTTCCCCTTTCTCTGCATCCCTGCCAACATTTGTCATTTCCTGACTTGTTAATTTTAGCCATTCTGACTGGGGTGAGGTGGTATCTCATTGAGGTTTTGATTTGGATTTCCCTGATGCCGAGCGATGTTGAGCACTTTTTCATGTGTCTGTTGGCCATTTGGATGTCTTCTTTGTAAAAATGTCTGTTCATGTCTTCTGCCCATTTCTTGATCGGATTACTTGTTCTTCGGGTGATGAGTTTGATAAGTTCTTTATAGATTTTGGATACTAGCCCTTTATCTGATATGTCATTTGCAAATATTTTCTCCCATTCTGTCGGTTGTCTTTTGGTTTTGTGGACTGTTTCTTTTGCTGTGCAAAAGCTTTTTATCTTGATGAAATCCCAATAGTTCATTTTTGCCCTTGCTTCCCTTGCCTTTGGTGATGTTTCTAGGAAGAAGTTGCTGTGGCTGAGGTCGAAGAGGTTGCTGACTGTGTTCTTTAGGATTTTGAGGGACTCCGGTCTCACGTTTAGGTCTTTCAACCATTTGGAGTCTATTTTTGTGTGTGGTGTAAGGAAATGGTCGAGTTTCATTCTTCTGCACGTGGCTGTCCAATTTTCCCAACACCATTTGTTGAAGAGACTGTCTTTATTCCATTGGACATTCTTTCCTTCTTTGTAACAGATTAGGTGACCATAGAGTTGAGGGTCCATTTCTGGCCTCTCGATTCTGTTCCATTGATCTATGTGTCTGTTTTTGTGCCAGTACCATACTGTCTTGATGATGACAGCTTTGTAATAGAGCTGGAAGTCTGGCATTGTGATGCCGCCAGCTTTGCTTTTCTTTTTCAACATTCCTCTGGCTATTCGGGGTCTCTTCTGCTTCCATACAAATTTTAGGATTATTTGTTCCATTTCTTTGAAAAAAGTGGATGGTATTTTGATGGGGATTGCATTGAATGTGTAGATTGCCCTAGGTAGCATTGACATCTTCACAATGTTTGTTCTTCCAATCCATGAGCATGGAACGTTTTTCCATTTCTTTGTGTCTTCTTCAATTTCTTTCATGAGTATTTTATAGTTTTCTGAGTACAGATCCTTTGCCTCTTTGGTTAAATTTATTCCTAGGTATCTTATGGTTTTGAGTGCAGTTGTAAATGGGATCGACTCCTTGATTTGTCTTTCTTCTGCCTTGTTGTTGGTGTATAGGAATGCCACTGATTTCTGTGCATTGATTTTATATCCTGTTACTTGACTGAATTCCTGTATGAGTTCTAGCAGTTTTGGGGTGGAGTCTTTTCGGTTTTCCACATACAGTATCATATCATCTGCAAAGAGTGAGAGTTTGACTTCCTCTTTGCTGATTGGGATGCCTTTGATTTCTTTTTGTTGTCTGACTGCTGTGGCTAGGACTTCTAATACTATATTGAATAGCAGTGGTGAGAGTGGACATCCCTGCTGCATTCCTGACCTTAGGGGACAAAGCTCTCAGCTTTTCCCCATTGAGAATGATATTCGCTGTAGGTTTTTCATAGATGCCTTTTATGATATTGAGGAATGTACCCTCTATCCCTATACTCTGAAGAGTTTTGATCAAGAAAGGATGCTGTACTTTGCCAAATGCTTTTTCTGCATCTATTGAGAGGATCGTATGACTCTTGTTCTTTCTTTTGTTAATGTATTGTATCACGTTGATTGATTTGTGGATGTTGAACCAAACTTGCAGCCCAGGGATAAATCCCACTTGGTCGTGGTGAATAATCCTTTGAATGTACTGTTGGATCCTATTGGCTAGTATTTTGGTGAGAATTTTTGCATCCATGTTCATCAAGGATATTGGTCTGTAATTCTCCTTTTTGATGGGGTCTTTGTCTGGTTTTGGGATCAAGGGAATGGTGACCTCATAAAATGAGTTTGGAAGTTTTCCTTCCATTTCTATTTTTTGGAACAGTTTCAGGAGAATAGGTATTAATTCTTCTTTAAATGTTTGATAGAATTCCCCTGGGAAGCCATCTGGCCTGGGCTTTTGTTTGTTGGGAGATTTTTGATGACTGCTTCAATTTCCTTAGTGGTTATAGGTCTTTGTTCAGGTTTTCTATTTCTTCCTGGTTCAGTTTTGGTAGTTGATACATCTCTAGGAATGCGCCCATTTCTTCCAGGTTATCTAATTTGCTGTCATAGAGTTGCTCATAATATGTTCTCAGAATTGTTTGTATTTCTTTGGTGTTGGTTGTGATCTCTCCTAGTTTCATTGA